>NC_135784.1:15554228-15854228 GCF_051106095.1 Pogona vitticeps
GGTATTGCACAACGTGGGAAGGAGGGGAAAGAGAAGAAAGAGGAAATTCCCTTAAATGCTCTTGGCCAGATGTGAAGTCCAACCTCTCTAGTTTCAAGTTCCTTCCAAGATGGAGTCGGGCAACCTTTTTAGAGCAGGCTGGAGGTTTCCCGTCAGGATGTAAGATTTTATTGTCTTTTTCCGCTAGACAAAGGGATGACCAGTCCCCTCAATGTCTCTGCCCTCCCTTGCCTTTTAGCATGCAAGTTGCTTCTGCCGGGCTGGGAACATTGAGCCAGGCATCTATGGGGATCAGATCCTTCTGGATTTGATTTGGGTAAAATCGGTTATAAACTGGTTCACGTTTGCATAGTGGGGTGCTAACGGACGGTGTTGGGTTGGCCAGGCCTTTGTGGGAGACCTATGTAGAGGAAACAATAAGGGCTGTTGTTAGGGGATGCTAAAAAGATAGATGCATAATTTAAGCTGGGTGAAATTGTTAAGCTTTTCCGACCCACCACAGTCCATAATTTGCCCTTTCCCAAGATGACATCGTTAGCATCAGATCCCTCTTTTTTTTAAAAAAAAATTGCAGCACAAGGCAGTTTCTGGAAATCAAAATATGTCTGTTAGTTGCAGGAATTCGACCTTCATTACAGTTATCCTCTGTATTGCTGTGTTCTGGTGGGTTACAACTGTGTAGAATTGTGCTTCCCGTACTATAAATAAAAAATAGGCACACTGGAAACATAGGAGGTTACAATATTAAAGCATTGTTACAAGTTACCCTATTCAAAAAAAAAACTGCACCAAATTGAAATAATGTAAAAGCCATTCAGAGGCACAGGAAGAGAAAATGTGTGGCAGCTACTGTTAGAAGATCAGTAATCAGGCAATGTCAAAGATGCCTTGGAGATTTTTCCAAAATAAAAAACATTCTGATTTCCTCAAAGGCTTTTCACGCCCGGGATCTGATGGTTGTTGTGGGTTTTTCGGGCTCTTTGGCCATGTTCTGAAGTTTGTTCTTCCTGATGTTTCGCCAGTCTCTCTGGCCGGCATCTTCAGAGGACTGGAGTAGGAACTCTGTCCATGCTCTGTTGTGAGAGGGCCGGCATGCAATGACTCATCTTCAATTATGATGTGCTGAGAACAGCTTCTTTGAGACCCGATGACTCTGGAATGGCCCAGAAGGCTGATTGGGTTTCCTGGACATTTATTTGTTTGTATGTTTATTAAATTTATACCCCGCCTATCTAAATGCATGTCTACTCTGGGCGGCTAACAATAAAAATAGAATAAAAACAATATAATAAAGTAAAAAAAAACCACAGTAGTAATGTGGCACAAGATGGGGAAAAGAAAAGAAAAATTCAAGTGATGGCAGGAGGGAAAGCCTACCTAAAGAGCCAGGTCTTAAAAACACCCAGCGAGGGAGCCAGACAGATCTCTTACAAAGTTGAGAGGCCACTGCCGAGAAGGCCCGGTTTCTTGTTCTTTCTCTCTGGGCCTTCCTTGGCGTTAGGTCCCTCAGCCGCCCTTCCTGGCTAGAACGAGGGGTTCGGGTAGATCTAGGTGGGAGGAGGCGTTCCACTAAATATCGAGGTCCTAAACCGTTTAGGGCTTTTTATGTCATCATTAACACTTTGAAATCAATGCGGAAATGCACGGGCAGCCAATGCAAGGGAGGCAGAGTGGGGGAAATATGCTGATATTTTCTCGTCTCTCTAAGAAGTCTGGCTGCCGCATTCTGCACCATTTGAAGCTTCTGCATCCATCTCAAAGGTAGCCCCACGTGGACATTCCCTTATGTCTGCATCATCTTGTTTCCATCAAAGTTGCTCCCTAAGGCATCTATGATTTACCTGCTTAAATATATTAAGTGTTGTCCTGGTTATGCAAATGTTTTCTGTTCACAGGTAACACGTTTGGTTTCTGGTGAGCTTTGAGGAAGCGGTTGTGTCTTTCTCTACGGAATAGTGAGATCCGGACCAAGAGAAGTCATGGAGGAAAATTTGGTGACTGTGTTTTCATTGGGTAAGGTTCACTCCCTCTGTCTCAATCTCTCTTTCTCTTGTGATCAGTTAATTTTTTGTCTGTTAAAAGGAAACTTATCAATGCGGTGCATAAGTATACTAAAATATCAGTGTTAGTAATGCCTTCGTTTAGGTGCCCGGTGTGGTAGAATAGGTAGTAGGTAGAATAATGGACTAGGACTTGGGAGATCTGTGTTTGATTTAAAACCCTACAAGATGCCCTCCCCAAGCACCTCGTGACACAAAATTCTCAAAGACGTTTCCCCTGACTCCTCTACAAGCCCTGCAAGTTTAGTGAAGATTGGGTTTCAGACATCCATGTTATACACCCACAAAGCTGGTGTCGTTCCCCCCGCCGGAAATTGCACAGATGGCTTGGTGAAATCCAATCTTCACCAAACTTGGAGGAATTGTAGAGGAGAGTCAGTAGAAGCTTTTCTGTAATTTTGGTGTCTCTAGGGTGCCTGGGGAAAATTTTCTTGGAGGCACTCAAGACATCTGAAAACCAATCTTCACCAAACTTGGAGATCTGTAGAGGAGAGTCAGAGGAAGCTTCTCTGCAATTTTGGTGTATTTATGTGCCGGAAGGGTGGTGCATTTTACAGCCAAATGAATTAAAAATTGCTAAAAATTTGTTGATTCATATTCAGGGCATTGATTTGTACAAAGATGAATTGATGAATTAGTGATTTTTTTTGAACAAAGTTCATAATTTTTCATGCCCATCTCTAGTTAATTTTAAGTGTGAAATCAAATAATCATATTCAGTCATATCAAAGTTAATGGTATAAGAACAGTGGTGCCTTGACTTATGAATGCCTTGACCAATGAACACTTTGACTTACAAACAGTTCCATTCACATAATTTTGCATTGACTTGCGAATGGAGCTTTGACTTACGAACTCAAAAAGGCAGGGGGAAAGGGTGGGAAATTCAAATAGCTAGCTGTAGGGTGCAACGAGGCTGCTTCTTTGTAGCTCTTTCGCTCCGGTGGTTAGGCTGCCTACTAAGGTAAGGTGCTGCTTTATACTTTTTAAAAACTGTTCTGGGTATTTTTGCAGTGTGGTTTTTGGCCAGGGGGGGTTATGTTTCTGTGCTGTGATGGGTCTTGAGGGGTTTGTTTTTTGTTTTTCCCCCATCCCATTTCTGATGGGGTTTGGTTGCTTTTTTGAGTGTTTTTCCCCCATTTCTGATGGGTCTTGGGGCAGTTGCTTCCTTTTTTGGGTCCCCCCCCCATTTTCAATGTGTCTTGCATGCTTCCCTTGCTTTTTTGCTTTGTTCTCTTTGCATTTCTGATCTGCTCCGTTTGTTTTCTGTGCTTTTGCAATGGTTCCTGCAGGCTTCCCTTGCAAATCATAAAAGTTTTTGCAAGGGTCTGTGCTGGCTTGGTTTAAAATGTGTGGGTTTAGCAGGTGTTTTAGACTCCAAACTCTCTCCCTCCCCCATTGTCTTCTCTCTCTCTGTCTCCCACCCTTCCTGCCCCCTTTTAACCTAAGTCATCTTAAGTTTTAAAAAAATTCTCCCCCTAGTGGTATAGGACGGATTAACCGGTTTTGCATTAGTTCCTATGGGAACGAATGCTTTGACTTGCAAACTGTGCCTTGGCATAAGAACAAAAAACAGCCAGAACAGATTAATCAGGTTTCAATGTATTCCTATGGGAAATACTGCCTTGATTTATGAACTTTTTGACTTGCGAACATCTCGGATGGATTAAGTTCATAAGTCAAGGCACCACTGTACTTTAAATGCTTCACGTCTCTTCAGAGAATTGGAAGAAAACACCATTGTTTTGCTTACAGTGAAGTAAGTCATCCTAGATATCCGTGTCATAGACAGTTTACTCTTCCCGGGTAGACAAAGAATATTCAGACAACACAAGCTTTATTATTCTACATTGCTTTTCTAGGCTTAAAAAATTCAAAAGTCTTGAAAATGTAGATTCTGAAAAATCTCAGGCATAATACTTAAAAAACTCTTCTTATAGCTATGAGCAAAGCTGCAGGTACAGATGATTAACCAAAAATCCATTTGGGTCATTTGTGAAAAGTTGCAGATAAAGCAATAATCAAAATTCTTCAAACTAGGGAAAGTTGCAGGCAGTTCATTCAGAGGCAAAATATAAATGGCAGGCAGCACTTAAGTCATGTTACAATCATTTTTCAAAAATTCAGGAGCATACATTCTAAAAATACAGGAATTCATAGGCTTGAAAGGCACAATGAAAAAGCAGAGAATATGTCTCTTAAAATATCTTAAAAGAGAAAAAGTAAAATATACCCCTTAGCCCTTTAGCATATTCGGACACACATGGAAAATACTCCTTTAAGTGCTTACCCACCCATTTGCCAATTAGAACTTATGAGAGGAAATCCTTAATTTCCTTTTCTGTCTCTGTGTTGCTGCTTCCCATAGGCTACCAATTCACTACCAGACTAATTTCACTCCATACGAAAACATTACCTAATTTTTTTAAGGGAGTCTCTACTGCTTTTATTAGCCTAGCAAAAAGCTACGGAAGCAAGTCATTGTTTGTTTTGACTTTTCCCCTTAAACATCTGTTGTAATACACTGGTTCCATAGTACAGTGGTACCTCACTAAATGATGAATCCGCATAACGATGACTTTTTGAGATCGCTATAGCAATTTGCAAAACAGTCATTCCAATGGGCGATTTTTGCTTGATGACAATTTGGTCCGTGCTTCGCCAACCGTTTGTTCGCAAAATGATGATTTCTACAGCTGATCAGTGGCTCCGCAAAATGTCTGCCCTGTGTTTTCTGGACCCATGCTTCGCAGGACAGCCATTTTTACAGCTGATCAGCGCTTCACAAAATGGCTGCCCTATGGGCGATCTTCGCAAGACGACGAGGTATTTTCCCCATTGGAATGCATTTAACGGGTTTCAATGCATTCCAATGGGGAATGGTTTTCACATGACGATGATTTTGCCAAACAGTGATTTCTATGGGACTGATTATCATAGTCATGTGGCGCACCACTGTAATCTCCTTAGATATGACTTTGCCAGGTGAGCAGACTGCTTATGAAGGAAAATGAGAGGTATTGATTATCACGGTATCCTAGGAATATTACAGCCTATGGCTGTTTTTACTTTCTTGTCAGTATTTACATGCCCATGCTCAAGTATTAGCTTGCTAGGGAAGAGAACCTGGAGGATATCAAGTTAATTACTTGTAAGGCAATGTTATTTTACATTAATTTCCTTTTCTCTGTGATGGCTTCGGACGGAGAGCTAGCGGATTGTCTTGCAGTGCTGTTAAACCTCATTTTCTTAAGCACAATTACATATTCAAGACTGAAATTTCTACATTTTCCTTCATTTTTTTAGTACTCTCTCAATACCACATTTCAAGCTTTGTCATTTCTTCCTTCCAGGAGAAGATGGGCAGGAAAGTGAAAAGGAAGATGAACCGGAACGGGCTGTTTTGTTGGAAGGAGCCATCCGGGAACAGAAGGGAGAGCAGCAGACAAAGTCTGAAGCAGAAGAGGAGACGAGGCAGGAGGCCTCTACATCTCAAGAAGGGGTGAACTGTGAAGACCCAGCCCCAGAAATGGTACATGAAGCCAATGGATTATTCGTCTGCTTTGTGTGTGGGAAAATCTTCAGTTGTAACGCAAGCCTTGATCTCCACCAGAAATCCCACACAGAAGAAAAACCTTTTGAGTGCACCGAGTGTGGGAAAACCTTCAGGTTTAAGAAATGCCTGATTTCCCATCAAAGAATTCATACTGGGGAGAAACCGTTTCAGTGCTTTGATTGTGGGAAGAGCTTCATTCGCTCCTCACATCTTACAAACCACCAAAGAATCCATACGGGGGAGAAACCCTTTCCGTGCCTAGAGTGCGGGAAAAGGTTTGCCCGGCATGATTATCTCACGATCCATCAACGGACACACACGAGCGAGAAGCCATTCAAATGCATGGACTGTGGGAAAGGATTCAATGAGATGATACACCTGATTTACCATCAAGCGACTCACACAAGGGAGGAATCCTTTACTTGCTTGGAGTGTGGGAAGAGCTTCAACTGGAGGTCAGAACTTATCTCGCACCAAAGAATCCATACTGGGGAGAAGCCGTTTGAGTGCCCCGATTGTGGGAAAAGCTTCTGTTGGAGGTCGCAACTGACATCGCACCAAAGAATTCATACGGGAGAGAAGCCGTTCAAGTGCTCCGAGTGTGGAAAGAGCTTCAGTCAGAGCTCAACTCTGATGACACACGAAAGAATTCATCGAGGGGAGAAGCCGTTCAAGTGCTTGGAATGTGGGAAAAGGTTCAATCACAGCTCAAACCTGATGTCCCACCAAAGAACCCACACCGGCCTGAAACCGTTCACATGCTTGGAATGTGGAAAGAGTTTTAGTCAGAACTCGACTCTTATGTTGCACCAAAGAATCCACACTGGCGAGAAGCCGTATTCGTGCCTGGAATGTGGAAAGAGCTTCAGTATGAAAAAAGGCCTGATATGCCATCAAAGAAGCCACACCGGAGAGAAACCATACGATTGCTTGGTATGCGGAAAGCGCTTCAGTCAGTCTTCACACCTGAAGTCTCACCAAATAATTCATACGGGGGAGACGCCCTACAAATGCCTGCAGTGTGGGAAAAGCTTCAGTCGGAGCTCCATCCTCACTAGACATCAAGTTATTCACACAGGCGAAAAACCGTACAAATGCCCGGATTGTGGAAAGTGTTTTACTGAGAAAGGAAACCTCGTGATGCATCGAAAGAAACACTCAGCTTGTGGAAGTAGCTGTGGTCAGAATTCACACCCAGGAACTCATACAGGAGAGAAATCGTTTCAGTGTTTGGAATGTGGGAAAAATTTCAGTCGGAAGATCCACCTCACTAACCATCAAGCGGTGCACACGGGAGAAAGACCGTTTCAGTGCCCCGAGTGTGGGAAAAGCTTCAGTCGGTCCTCACAACTGATAACTCACAGGCGAATTCACACTGGGGAGAAGCCGTATCAGTGCTTGGAGTGCGGAAAGAGCTTTAGTCATTCTACATACCTTATGAACCACCAAAGAATCCACACAGGGGAGAAACCATTTTCATGCTTGGTGTGTGGAAAAAGTTTTGCTCGGAAGGATTATCTCACTTCGCATCAAAGAACCCACACGGGGGAGAAACCGTTCCAGTGCTTGGAGTGTGGGAACAGATTTGTTAGAAAAGATTACCTTCTTTCTCATCAAAAGATTCATAAGAAGGTGGAGGAGGTTGTTAAAATTGTCGAATGAGGGCAGACCTTCATAGAGGACAGAGGGTTGAGTTGATGCCCAAGAACTCACATGAGTTTGGATACTTGCATAACTAACCAGGATGAGTTTTTGTCTGTGAGAAAGCTGGCAGAGATTTTTTAACTGATAATTAGATCTCACTTTATAGAAACTGCTGGGATTCATCACCTCTCGAAACAGTATTAGCTTGTAAGGAAATGGCTAGTCAACTGGAGCTGAAAAGACTTGGTAGATAATTAATACTTTGGGTATGGAAGTATCTAAGAATTAATTTGCATATTAAATGGAAAACAAACTGATGTACCCTGTCACTTTCTCAATTAGCTGCAATTAGTTGTGGTAAACTAAACATCACTTACATGGATAGTGAAGGGATTCCAGATAAGTTGTTGGCAGTAACATCTGGATAATTCTGAGAAGGAAATGCTCAGCAAAAAGCAGTCTCTAGTTATGCCTGTGGAAGGCCGATGGTGTGACTTCCAGCGGATTCTCTCGGGGGAATTAATGAGTCTCCACTTGGATTTTTAGGTATGCACCGACCCTTCAGACTGACACATGCCCAAAAATCAAAGCAGGGATTTGCTAATTGCCACCAAGAAAATACTATGGTTTAACATCATTTGCGTTCCATAGATGTAACTGTTCCACAGGATGAGGGTTTCAGAGTTTATCCAAACAATGCTTGAACATAGAACTTTATTGTATGAGGGGGTGCTGATAAGTATTGAGCTTTTCCCAGAAAAAAATTAAGCTAGGAAGCTGTAACTGCCACAAGAGTCTACATATTCCCCCAGGTGGTCAACGCACTTGCGACATATGTCCTGCAGCTTCTTACGTCCCTGCAGGTAAAATTCTTCCGACTGCTGGTGTAACCACTCCTTTGCAGCATTAGTTGCCTCCGGAACACTCCCAAATCGCCGTCCCTTTAGGTGTTTTTTGAGTTTGGGGAACAGATAATAGTCAGAAGGAGCCAGATCGGGAGAATAGGGTGGATGAGGCATCACTTGAATGCCTAAGGATGTCAGTTTTGCCATTGTTTCACCTGCAGTGTGTGACGAGGCATTGTCATGCAATACGATGACACCTTTGGAGAGCTTTCCTCGACGTTTTTCCTTGATGTTTTGCCTCAACTTAGTCAATAAAGCACAGTAATATTTTGCATTGATGGTTGAACCCTGTTGGAGCTGGTCCACCAGCAGAACTCCCTTCTTATCCCCAAAAAACTGTTGCCATTTGCTTCTGTACCGACCTTTGCACTCGGAACTTCTCTGGCCCGGGGGAACCATTGTGCCTCCATTCCTTAGACTGTTCCTTTGTCTCAGGATCATAACAGTAAATCCATGTCTCATCACCAGTTACCAGTTTGCCCAGGAAATCTGACTCATTTCTTGCAAAATGTTCCAAAACAGCCACCGATGACTCCACACGTTTCCTCTTTTGTTTGGTTGTCAAAAGTTTGGGCATTCACTTTGCTGCCAGTTTTTTTCATTTCCAAGTTGTTGTGGATAATGGCACCCACTCTCTCACGTGATATTCTCAGATATATAGCAATACTTTTGGCTGATATTCGGCAGTCCTCCATGATCATGTCATGGATGGCTTTCACATTTGCAGGCACAGAGACAGAAACAGGCCTTCTGCTGGGTTTCTCACTTTCAACACTGAAATGGCCAGTTTTAAAATTGACAACCCAACGTTTAACTATTGCATATGAAGGGCCACTGTCACCCATAGTTTGTGACATTTATTCATGGATCTGCTTCGCATTTTTCCCTTGGAGAAACAGGAACTTGATTATGGTCCTATGCTCTTCTACATTGAACTTTTCTGGAGGTGCTGCCATGTTCACTTTGGAGCTGAAAATGAAAGATAAATTAAAATCATAGTTGATTTTTAAAGAGACGTGGTGGTGCTGTGGGTTAAACCTCAGAAGCCTCTGTGCTGTAAGGTCTGTAGATCTTCAGCTGTAAGATCGAATCCACGTGACGGAGTGAAAACCCGTTGCTTGTCCCAGCTCCCGCCAACCTAGCGGTTTGAAAGCATGCAAATGCGAGTAGATAAATAGGGACCACCTCGGTGGGAAGGTAACAGAGTTCCGTGTCTAAGTCGCACTGGCCACGTGACCACGGAAGATTGTCTTCAGATAAACGCTGGCTCTATGGCTTGGAAACAGGGATGAGCACCACCCCCTAGAGTTGGACACGACTGGACAAAAATTGTCAAGGGGAGGCTTTACCTAGTTGATTTTTGTACCATTGAATACAGACAAATTGGCCAATACACCCTGCAGTTTAGAGCTTCCTAGCTCAATTTTTTCTGAGAAAGGCTCAATACTTATCAGCACCCCCTCGTATTTTAAAATTAAAAACAAGTCTTCTGCTTTTAAATTGAAAGTTGATAATGAATGGGTAAAAATGCTGAATAATGTGTAAACATCACCTCATATATAGATTTAGGTTTCAGGAACACATTTAGAGTTGTTTTCTTAGATATATGACTCGTAATTGTCTCTATCCTGCCTTATTCCTTTTTTTTCCTTCCATTGATCCACCAGTAAAGGTGGTATTTTTTCCCTGTTACCTGGTTACCGTGGTGTATTTTCTCTCTCCCATTGTGGAAAATTCTCGTTTTCCTCTCTTGCCCATCCAGAAGAGTATGACTTTAAACTAACCTAAGCAAAGTTAAGTTGATGGGAAACTGCTGCTGAAGTACAAGTCATCCGCTCGGCAGACAAAGCGCATAAATGAAAGAGACTTGAGTTCTTATGGCCAAGCAAATACGAAGAAGAAACGAGAGAGTCCATGTGAAGGACCGAAGATACAAACCAGAGGAAAAGAATTAAGTGGAATTGGATGTGGGGGGGGAAATAAGTGAATACTGTTGAATACATCATCTTACACATCAGAATAATGTTGTGATCAGAACAGTGTGTCTGGACCTCTTTCGTGAATAAACTATACATGATCTGTCAGTAATTTGCAGTTAGTTCCCTGGGATTTCCAAGTCTCATCAGCTGAGCATCAGTAACAAGGGCTGTCATCATCATGTTCTAAAATTAGGCTGCTGAGGCAGAAAATTTTATTTTAAAAATAGGCAGAGTGATCTATTTGTCACTCTCCTGCCAATTCTACACATAAAAAAAATGATATAACCAAGAATCCTGTCAGACAGCTCAGTGAGCGTCGTGTTGATGGTGTCATTTTCAGTGACCAAATACTACTTAAAGGCCTCCTTTGGTGGTTTTGGGGTGCACATTACTTGGTTGCATTGTGTACAAATGGTAGTCTCCCCAAAATTACCTTTCATCATCAGCAATTTGCCTTTAATATTGGGGGACTTGCCCCGATTATGATGATGTCAGCCCTGTCGCATATGTGGAGCTGTACAACAGGATTTTGGCCATAACGGGTGAAACTTTGTGGGCTTTCTAACTGCTGGTCCCAAGCAGAGTGGATGTAAACAGGAATTATTTAAGTAATTTGACTTCAGCAATTTTTAAAGGCTTTATGCTAACTGATGTTAGCAATAAGGATCGTGTTAGGCTTTTTGATCACTCATAATAAATCAATGTAAATTAATGTAAACATGGTGTATACATCCGGGGGAGATAAAAATATTGTTCAGTAAAAAAGAATAATAATATTTTTGCTGAAATAGTTATTCCTAGCATTCAGTTTGCCCTCCTCTCTTTAAACAGAAGGGCTACCTTGAGTCTGTGGGAGCGGTCAACTCTAGTTTTTGAAGTGCCCCGAATCCCTATTGTGTTTTCGTCCGCAGGATTGGTTTGCAGGAATTCGCCCAAATGCTGAACCTGTTTTGAGGACGAGGCTTTGTATAGTTCTTCCAGAGTTGCATATAGACCTTGGATGGCCATTTCCAAAAGAGCAATGGGTAGCTTAATCGAGATCTCTAAAGCTTTTGAAAGGATTTTTTAAAAAGGATTTTCATGGAGAGGTAAAGGTAAAGATTTCCCTTGACAATTTTTGTCCAGTTGTGTTCGACTCTAGGGGGCAGTGCTCATCCATGTTTCCAAGCCATAGAGCCAGCGTTTTGTCTGAAGACAATCTTCCGTGGTCACATGGCCACGATCTTACAACTGTTTGGTCTTCTGACCCTGCAGCACAGGCTTCTGCGGTTTAGCCCGCAGCGCCACCACGTCCCTTTCATGGAGAAGGGGGTGAATTTCCAGAGTGGTCCCAAAAGATTTAAAAAGAAAGAACCCAGGGAAGAAACCCATTTTTATCCTTGGTGTGTGGGGAAAAATGCAGTTGGAGGACACAATTCATGTGTCATCAAGCAATTTCAGGACACCACTTTAGTTTGGGAGCTGATTTAGCTGCCACTGAAGTGGGATCTGGACTGAGAGGTTTGTTGTAATGGGTAAAAATAAGCGAACCAAGAAATCATGATAAATTTGGAAGAAATGAGAATCCGTTCATTGACTAAAGGTGGGGTGGAGTCTTTCCGAATTAGCGACTCCTATTAATGTTCCATAGCAGAGTAAATAAGAAAATTAGGAGTTCATGTCACAATAAGCATGTTCCCTGTAAATCAATAGCAAGCATTTAGAGGGAGAAAGATGCCCTAGAAAATATGCTTTACATTTTTTATTTATTTGTTTAAATTTGTATCCCACCCATTTAGTGGACAAGCCACTACTTTGGGTGGCTTCCAGAAAATAATAAAAATATACAACTTTTTTTTTTTTAAATGAACATATAAAAACAGACTCCTTTGGTGAACTATGGCACTGGCATAAACTTGCTACCAAATTAATATTACAAAGGGGTGATCTTTGTAAAGGCCTGGGTAAAAGCTAGGTTTTTGCTTGCTTGTGGAATCCGCTTGGGAGGGTAGGGGCACCTCTACAGGAATAGGGTTCCAGAGTAGGGGGGCCACTCCCGAGAAGGCCTGGCCTCTAGTTGACAACTTCTGGGACACTTTGGGAGTGGATAACTGCAACATCAAGGATTGGGAAGTGCGGGAGGGATGGGAGGATGATCTGAGAGGAGAGATGCTTTGACAGGTAGTTCTAAACCAAAAAGGGCTTTATACATTAACATCGGTACCTTGAATTTGGCCCGGAAGCATACTGGCAGCCAGTGGAGGCAGGCGAGGACGGGTGAAATATGGTCACATTTCTATGAATCAGTGACCAGCCTGGCTGCTGCATTTTTACACCTGCTGTAGCTTCTGAACTGCCTTCAAGGGCAGCCCCACAAAGAGGCATATTGCAACAGTCAATCCTTGAGATGACCGATGCATGAATCTGTGTTATTAGGGACTTTCTGTCTGTTTAGTTCTCCTTAAGGCTTCCACTAAGACCTCTCAAACAGACGCCTGGAAGACTGTAACCTGACCTAGGTATCTGCAGCAGACCCGGCTTTTAAAGGCTGACACCCTTTTCAGGACTGGTCAACGTTTGCATAAGGGGGAATAGGGTCTCACTGGCACGGAAGGAGTCATTTGTGGAGGAACCAACATGAAGGTCCAGGGCAGCTGTTTGGGGGGGGTACTTATGGGGTGGTGTAAAGCAGTGGTCCTCAACCTTGGGCCTCCAGATGTTCTTGGACTACAACTCCCAGAAGCCTTCACCACCACCTCTTGCTGGCCAGGATTTCTTGGAGTTGAAGTCCAAGAACATCTGGAGGCCCAAGGTTGAGGACCACTGGTGTAAAGCAATGATTCCCAAGTTTGGGTCCCCAGATGTTCTTGGACTACAACTCCCAGAAATCCTGGCCGGCACAGCTAATGGTGAAGGCTTCTGGGAGTTTTAGTCCCAAGAACATCTGGGGACCCAAGGTGGAGCACCACTGGTCTAAAGGGAGTTGATGGAGGTGTGGAGATGCTGTGATGCCCCTATGGCACTTCTGAATGGGATAATCATGGCTGTGGATTGCCCCGATCCCCCACTGCTAAGAAGTATTGCTGGAACTTCCTTGACTTTCATGGTGGCCTTTGCAAGGGGCTCTTTCTCTGGTAAGGTTCACAAGATCCAAGTTGACTCTTCTCTGTTATGCACCTTAGCTATGTGCTTGCACAATGTCTCTGTGTGCAGTTGCCACGATCCATTGTGGGTTGCACGTGCACCAGGTGACCTCTCAAGAGTCGAGACAGTACATTCAGCTGTCGCCGCCTTCCAGTTCAGACCTTGGAAGCAAAAAAGGACCCTTAAGACAGATTCCCCAAAAGAAAACAGACTCCTGTGCAAAATCAAGGAGCCATTGGATCCTGTCATTAGCACAGGTTTACTCGAAAGTAAACCCCGTGGCGGAGCCCCAAAGAGCAGCCGTCCAAGGAAGAAAGGATGCTACGTGTCGTTCTAAGAGTTAAACCGAAAGAGATGCGATTCCTAGAGAGGAGCGAAGTTTGGTGGGGAATTGAAGGCGGAGCTGCAGAGAGGGTGCCAATCACAGGCTCTTCCCTCCCCTTCCTCCTAGAGAGAGAGAGAGAGAGAGAGAGAGAGAGAGAGAGAGAGATGGGGGGGTCTCATCCCCTCGTCAGGCAGGAAGGGGCGGGGAAGAGCCTGTGATTGGCAAGCGGAGGCTGGTGAACCAATGTCTATGGGGCAGACCTAGGTTTTCTGCTTCCAAGAAGGGAAAGCCTGAAAGAGGAGAGAGAGAACTAGCCCAGCCTTGAGGAGCCCAGTTTCCTGGGGAAAAGGGGGGGGGAGGAGCCTCTTGTCTTTCTGACCCACTGGGGAAGCATATGAGTCCCCCCCATTGTGCACATCTGGATGTAAGGAGGTCCATAAAGCATCTGGAATGGGAGGGGCGCAGCTCTGAGAAGGGAAGGCGAGCAAGACCCATTCCTCCCTATTTTCTCCCCCCCTCACACCCTGCAAATGTTAATTACGGTCATATGTTTGCTGAGTAAAAAGTTTTGAACTAGTTAACCTGATGAAGAGTTCTGTGGATCTCCAAAGCTTGCACCCTTGGGTGGCGTTTTAGGTTTCTAACCCGCTAGCCTGATGAAGAGTTCTGGAAAGCTCAACGGCTTGCACAATTTAGTCGCAGCTCAGTTGTTCCCCGGAAAGATGTCTGATTGCAGATTCTGTTTGTTTCCCGAACGAACGCTTACTTCAGTTTTTGTACAATGGCTTCAAAAGCAAATCACAGGCTTACAATCTAGTAGGAGTGCTAAATAGTGAAAAGGTTGTGTGTGGGGGGGTTACTCAAAGGAAAGCAAAGAGATTTTTTCTTTCTTTGGAGAGAGGAAGAAGAAAAGGAAGGAATGTTGCTTTGTACACCTGTTGCCAAATAGTATAAGATCCCTGCACGGAGTTCCTCTTGTTTTCTTTGATTTTTCTTCTCTGGAGAGAAAGGTGCAAGGGTGGAGCCTGGTTGTAAAATGTCCATCTGAGGCTGGCATGTTTTTATAATAGTTGTGTAACAGAATGCCTTCTTCACTTTGCAGGCTTGGTATCCCCAGATGCTCGGCCTGCTGTTCCTGTAGACAGAATCTCTCTCGAAACAGGTAGACTCGTCCTTCGGCCATGTTGGAGACTTCCTTGGATTATAGATCAAAGATGGGCAAGAGAGATTTGGCAAGCCTGCAAGCAAAAAGGGGTTCCGGCACCCTCCTTGGGAGAAGTGGGGGATTCTGGGAGGGAACTCGGCAGCTGCTCCAGAGCATGTGCCCTCCTGGCTCAGACATCCAGTGCCAGCGCTTCAGGCGGTTTTCCTACGAGGAAGCGGAAGGGCCCCGAGAAGCTTGCAGCCGACTCCACTGTCTCTGCCGTCGGTGGCTGAAGCCAGAAAGGCACACCAAGGCTCAGATCCTGGATCTGGTGATCCTGGAGCAGTTCCTCACCATCCTTCCCCCGGCGATGTCCAGCTGGGTGAGGGAATGTGGAGCAGAGACCAGTTCCCAGGCGGTGGCCCTGGCCGAAGGCTTCCTCCTGAGCCAGGCCGAGGAGAAGAGGCAGGAAGAGCTCGAACAGAAGGAGAAAGAACAGCAGGTGAGAGCACCTGATCTTGGTTGCTTCAGAAAGCTGTGAATAATTTTGAACTGAGGAGGATCCACCTTGACCTTCTCCTGTTTGATTCCTTTTCTAATCAGTTTCTTTCCTTGTGTTTCTCGCTGCTTCTGCCGCTATAGGACGTGTACCTTAAAGAGATCCCTGAGGTGGAGAAAAATCCATCAGAGTCGGGTGAGAAACCGCAGTCCAGGTGGACCACACGGGATGGGGATCGAAGGTCCATTTCAATGGGTGAGGATCAGGAGGGCCTTTCCTTGTTTGGGCCGCTCCGCTGGCCCATGCCTGAATTACTGAAGGACTTTTAACATTTTGACGTGGTGGCGCTGCGGGCTAAACCGCAGAAGCCTTTGTGTGCTGCAGGGTCAGAAGACCAGCAGTCGTAAGATCGAATCCACGTGACGGAGTGAGCTCCCACCGCTTGTCCCAGCTCCTGCCAACCTAGCGGTTCGAAAGCATGCAAATGCAAGTAGGTAAATAGGGACCACCTCAGTGGGAAGGTAAAACGGCATTCCCTAGTCACGCTGGCCACGTGGCAACGGAAGCTGTTTTCGGACAAGCGGTGGTTGTACGGCTTGAAAACGGGATGAGCACCGCCCCCCTAGAGTCGGACATGACTGGACTAAAAATGTCAAGGGGAACCTTTACCTTTACCTAAACGGTGCTTTGAAAGGACATGTCTGTAAGGCAGGAGTCTGGGCCCCAGATCCTCCTATAACGGGTAAAAAGAGGAGTGGATGGGCTTTTTCTATGTTTGGTTCCCTGCCCGTCCATCAAACCCAGACTCCTTTCATAGTTCCTCCCCCTTTTTGTACAATGCCTAGATCCAGAAGGCCTCCCTCTCCCGCCCCATTTCATGCCCGGAAGGATGCCGTGATGCCCCGCATTACAATGAAACTGCATTACGACGACGTTTTTGTGATCGCTTTTGCAATGGCAAAACAATGATCTGAATGGGCTTGTTTCGCTTTGCGATGATTGGTTCCCTGCTTCGGGAACCGATTCTTCGCAAAACGACGATTTTCGGACAGCTGATTGGCGGTTTCAAAATGGCTGCCGGGTATATAAAATGGCTCCCCGCTATTTTCTGGGACGGATTCCGCACTGCACAGGCACAGAAAATGGCCGCCCTGTGGAGGATCTTCGCTGGACGGTGAGTTTCCAGCCCATTGGAACGCATTAAATGGGTTTCAGTGCGTTTCAATGGGCTTTTTATTTTCGCATTATGATATTTTTGTTCTACAGCGATTTCGCTGGAACGAATTAACGTCGTAATGCGAGGCACCACTGTATTCTTTTGAAGTCATTGTCATCCCCCCCTCCATCTTGGCCAACCTACTTTGCTGCTCCCTAGTTTGGGTGGTGTTTGCAGGAGTAAAGGTTCCACTTGACATTTAGTCCAGTCGTGTCCGACTCTAGGGGACAGTGCTCATCTCCGTCTCCAAGCCGTAGAGCCAGCGTTTGCCCATAGACAGCTTCCGTGGTCACGTGGCCAGCGTGACTAGACACGGAACGCCGTTACCTTCCCACCAAGGTGGACTTGCATTTTTACATGCTTTCGAACCGCTAGGTTGGCAGGAGCTGGGACAAGTGACGGGAGCTCACTCCATCATGTGGATTCGATCTTACGACGGCTAGTCTTCTGACCTTGCAAGCACAGAGGCTTCTGCGGTTTAACCCGCAGCGCCACCGCATCACACGTTTGCAGGAGGGTACTCTCTATAACCTTCACTTCTGCCTATTGTGTCCCTTGCAGGAGGTGGTGTGCAGGCAAGCTCCTTGCTGAATTCTGAGAATCTGGAAACTGCTTCTGCGCAAATGCAACAGGTAAAAAAGATGAATGATTACAGGAGAAGAACAATACGGGCTGGGGGGGGGGTTGCCCCTCATCTCCCCAAGCCTGAAAGTATCTCTGTTTTTTTTTCCTTTTAACACAGATAAGTGTTGAAACGGTCCTTTCAAAAAATTGCAATCCAGCCTGGTCGCTCTGAACGGCATCATTTTCTTTTTCCCAATTTGGGTTAGCCTTGTGTTCACACCCTGAGGCGTCTTCTTTCAGGTGACCTTTGAGGAGGTGGCCGTGACCTTCACGGAGGAGGAGTGGGCTCTGCTGGATCCGAACCAAAAGTCTCTGCACACGGAAGTCATGGAGGAGAATTTTGGGATTGTGGCCTCTCTGGGTAAGGCGCCTCTTTTCTCACAATTACAGGGTGCTGATTTTAACCTATAAAGCCCCAAACGGCTTGGGTCCAAGCCTGCCTGAGCTTTAAGATCATCAGGAGAGGCCTTTTTCTCACTTCCACACCTTCACAAGTAAACCTGGTGGAGACACGGGAAAGGACCTTCTCTGTGGCTGCTCCAAGACTCTGGAACTCCCTCCCACTGGAATCTAGGCTGGCCCCATCTTTGATCTCCTTCTGCAAGCAAGCAAAGATATTTTCCTTCAGGCAAAGTTTCCCTTAATGACTGGTAGAATTAGAGGGTTTTTAAAAAGTGGATTGAGGTGCTCTGTTTTAAATGCATTTTAGTATTGATTTTGTTTACCATTGTTAATATAGTACTTGTTTAATTCTTTTAAAATATTTGTATCCTTACTGTTTTTAGCTTTTTAATATTGTCTTTTTAATAATGTAAGCCACCTTGGCTTCTTTTTAAGGAACCGGTCAAGGTTTCCCATCTACCCAAGCCAACATAGACATCACTGTTTCAGTAATGTGTACATGCTAAAAATTCCAGCTCATTCTAGGACTACAGTGGTGCCCCGCATAGCGACGATAATCCGTTCCGAAAAAATCGTCACTATAGTGCGCGATCGATCCGGAGTTGGTCCGGGTGATGGGCCTCCCCCTAGTTTTTCACCGGACCAATTTGCAGCATTTTTAAAATCTAAAGTGGAGGCCATCCGCCGGGAGCTCTCTCCTTTTTTGAATGCAGTGAATCGAGCTGAGATGTCCAGCGCTCCGTCTTGCCCGGTTATCTTCGATTCTTTTCAGCCGGTAACGCCTGACTCTGTGACCAGGGTGCTTGATCGCTGTCGGGCCACCACCTCCTCCTTGGACCCTTGCCCGGCCTGGCTGATCAAAGCAGCCAGGCTGAAAACAACTGAATGGGCCACAGCAATAATAAATAGGTCTTTCCTTGAGGGCAGGTTCCCGCCAGCCCTCAAGGAGACACTCATTAGGCCCATACGAAAGAAATCTAGTTTGGCGGCGGACAAAATTGGCAACTATAGGCCCGTCGCCAATATTTCTTTCCTGAGCAAAGTGGTGGAGAGGGTGGTGGCAGGCCAGCTTCAGGCACTCCTGGATGAAACAGATGCCCTGGATCCATTCCAGTCGGGCTTCAGGCCGCGTCACGGTACAGAGACGGCATTGGTCGCCCTGTGTGATGACCTGCTGAGGGAGGCTGATAGGGGCAAAACGTCTCTGTTGGTCCTCCTGGATATTTTGGCGGCCTTTGATACCGTCGACCATGGTATCCTGGGGAGGCTGTCCAAGTTGGGAATCAGTGGCTTGGCGTTAGCCTGGCTCCGTTCCTTCTTGGAGGATCGTCCCCAGAGAGTTCAGCTTGGGGAGAGTGTCTCGGCCCCGTGGAGCTCTAATTGTGGGGTTCCACAGGGGTCGATTATCTCCCCAATGCTGTTTAACATCTATATGAGGCTGCTGGGTGGGGTCATCAGGGGGTGTGGAGCGTCATGTCACCAGTATGCTGATGACACCCAGCTCTACATCTCCTTCTCACCAACCACAGGTGATGCCGTCCTGTCCCTTCAGCGCTGCCTGGGGACTGTACTGGAATGGATGCAGGAGAATGGCCTGAGGCTGAACCCGGACAAGAGGGTGGGGGCCCCCAGGGGTGTTGACTTGGTCGGCTCTCATTTGGGGGGGCGACCCTGGCGCCAGCGAGTGGGGTCCGCAGCTTGGGCATACATCTGGACCCGACGCTCACCATGGAAACACAGGTGGCGTCGGTTGTCCGTTCCGCCTTTTTCCATCTTTGGCGGATTGCCCGGCTGCGGCCCTATCTCGACATGGGGGCGCTCACTACCTTAGTGCACGTGCTCGTAATCTCAAGATTAGATCACTGCAACGCGCTCTACATGGGGCTACCTTTGAGGCTGATACGGAAACTCCAGATGGTGCAGAATGCAGCAGCCAGACTCCTCACTGGTGGGAGAAAACACCACCACATGTCTCCTATCCTGGCTAGACTGCATTGGCTGCTCATCCACTTCTGTATCGACTTCAAAGTTTTAATGCTCACTTACAAGGCCCTAAACGGTTTGGGACCTCGATACTTGGCAGAACACCTTCTCCCACCAAGATCTACCCGGACCACCCGCACGAGCCAGGAGGTGAGGCTGAGGAGCCTGACCCCGAGGGAGGCCCGGAGGGAAAAGACGTGAAACCGGGCCTTCTCGGCGGTGGCTCCTCGCCTTTGGAACAATTTACCTCCTGAGATCCACGCAGCCCCTACGCTGGGTACATTTAAAATCCAACTAAAAACATGACTTTATGTCCAGGCCTTCCCTCCCGCCAGCACTTACTCTAATTTAAATTTAATTTTTCTTCCTTATCTATCTATCATTTATGATTTTTGGTATGTTTTGTTAACAACCGATGTTTTGATTTTATATGATAATTGCATATATTTGTTGTTAGCCGCTCAGAGTGGTATAAATATACCAGATGGGCGGGATATTAAATAAATAAATAAATAAATAAATAAATAAATAAATAAACGGATTCGTCGCTATGCGGGGCAAAAAAGCCCATAGGAACGCATTAAAACACGTTTAACGCATTCCTATGAGGAAAAAACTCACCTTTAAGCAAAAATCCTCCATCCGGCCGCCATTTTCGGTGCCTCTAAAGCGAGGCAACACAGCGGGCGGCCATTTTGGAACTGCCGATCAGCTGTGCTTCGGCGCTCTCTCTCTCTCTCTCTCTCTCTCTCCACCCCTTGCAGGTCCAGCCTCTGCAGGGAGACTGAGGCACCGCACCGCCATGGACAGGGTGGCGGCGCGGTGCCTCAATCTCCCTGCCCAGGCTGGAGTTGTGAGGGGGGAGAGAGAGAGAGTGCGCCGAAGTACAGCTGGTCGGCGGGGGTTTGCGAAGCTGGCTTCCCCGAGATCTTTGCAAACCCCCGCCCATCAGCTGTGCTTCGGGGCTCGCTCTCTCCACCCCTTGCAACACAGCTGATCGACGGGGCCTTTGGGGCCCTTTGGGATGATCATGGGGAAGCGCTTCCCCACGATCATCGCAAAGCGATTTCCCCCCATTTAAAACATCACAATGTGATCGCTTTTGCGATCGCAAAAACTCCATTGCTATGCGGATTCATAGTTAAATGGGGTGCTCGTTAAGCGAGGCACCACTGTACTCTATTTGGAACTTTGTCCTATCAGGTGATACCAAAAATGCATCGGAGACAACGCAGATGGAACGTGTTCAGCTTCCTACCAAATCGTGAAACAAGCTGAAATTTCAGTATACATTACAGAAACAATGATGTCTACATTGGCTTGGGCATGTCATGAGAATGGCTGATGGATTCCAAAAGATCTTCTGTATGGAGAATTAGTGCAGGGAAATCGCCCCAGAGGGAGGCCACAGCTGCGATCCAAGGATATCTGCAAGCGGGATCTGAAGGCCTTAGGAATGAACCTCAACAGATGGGAAACCTTGACATCTGAGTCTTCAGCCTGGAGGCAGGCGTTGCATCACGGTGTCTCCCAATTTGAAGGGACCCTTGCCCACAGGCCGAGGCAAAGAAGAAGTCCTGAAACCAGCAAAATCAGGGAGCTGGACAGGGGACAGATTGTATTTGTCTTCAGTATGGAAGGGATTGTCACTCTCAAATTGGCCTTCTCAGCTGCACTATATGCTGTTCCAAGACCCCTACTCAGAGCACGTTACCATAGTCTCTCAAGATTGAAGGATGCCTACTACTAAAGGAACACTTACTTGAAGATAATATACCCTTAATACTGTACCCTAGTAAAGCTATGTTGTATATCAAGCAATATTAGTGACAACTGTTGAAGATATCAGATGGAATTAAGAATTTATGTATATGGATGGCGGACCTGTCTGTGTATACAAAATATTTGGCTGTTATATTTTGGAGAGGTAAAGAATATAATCAAGCAAGACCCCAGCATTAGGCTTATTGTCCCTAGTTTAGAGAGATAGCAGCTGTTCCTTTGCTAGATCAGAAATGGCCTTACATTGGAAAGACGCTCCTAGCTTTTCAGTATTTCATTTAAAATGTAGAATTTGGTCATTAGCCCTCATGGCAAAACTGACTCCACATGTATGTGAATTAAGATACATTCCTATAGAAAATACATTTTACAGTATTTAGTGTCCATTCTTTGAATATGCAAGTTATGATGTTATTCTTTTCTGCAGCCTTTTTTCTGCAGCATACGCTTCTTAATCCTTATTATATCTTTATTATATTATGTTTTATAATCCTTATTATATTATGTCTTCCTGGGCTCCTGATTTTTTTGGTGGAATCCTATAGGAAAAACATTAATGTCTTATCCCCTATTTCAAATGGTCTCTTTCTAGCTTTTTGGTCATAGCAAATTTCCTGTTTGTCCTGTGCCTTGGTTAAGTCATCCGGTACTGTTTCCATCATAGTACTAACTTACTTTACAACTGTAGGTATATATATATTTTCCACCAGCTCCCTTCCCAGTTCTGGTTTATACCGTATTTTTCGCTCCATAAGACGCACCTTTCTATAAGACGCACCATTTTTTTAGGAGCAGAAAACAGGAAACTATAATCTGTTTTCTTCGCTCCATAAGATGCACAGACTTTCCACCCCCCTGTTTTGTGGGGGAAAAGTGTGTCTTATGGTGCGAAAAATACGGTAATTGCAAGAGGTACTTTAGTTTGTCTACGGTATGTTAATTTGAATCGGGCTAATTTAGTAAATGTTTGTGGGCCAACCAACTGTTTCGTCCAGACCTTGCCATCCTGGAAACCCAGAATATATACAGCAAATCTTTTCTCCCCCGCACAAAAGAAAAGATTGGACAGTCGTCTGTCCAGGATCGGATGAGGTCTCCTGCCTTGGGCAGGGGGTTGGACTAGAAGACCTCCAAGGTCCCTTCCAACCCTATGACAATTCTATGAAAAATCTTTTCTTTTTCTGCAACATCTGCTTGTTGAGGTTTTGTTGCTTCTGCAAGAGGTTCTGAATTTGAATCTAGAAGAACTTCCTGGCCAGAATTAAACAGATGGCTTATAGCTCCCAACTTCATCTTTTCCACCGCCTTTGTTTCCGCGGCCATCGGAGTGGATTTGAGTTTAATCAAATCGATTCAAAATTTAAAAAGAGGATTTTTTTTTTGGCAATTTACATAAAAATAATAATATTTTGATTTAAATCATGATTTAAATAAATTTGATTTTTTAAAAAAAAACATTGATTTTTATTCACCCTGAGGGCAACCAGGTCTGAGTCTTCCAGAGGTTCGTTACTACGGTTGGTGGTCTTGAGACCTACATCGTCTTTCAGTTTTATTGGAGTTATTCGTGTTTCCTTGCCTTCTCCTCAGAGGAATCTGAGCTAAATCTCCTCTCTGATACTTGGGCCTGTTACTTTTCTTCCTCTCACTGCTAGATCAGCTTGAAAGCTGGTCACTAAGTTTGGGGTTGCCATTTAACTTGTAATACAAGTTTCTTCCATTTCATTGGAAACGGGCAAACCATCTGTTTTCCCTTTCCGCTAGTCCCTTTCCCTTTAAATACCACTACAGCTAAAGGTTAAAATTTATACTGCCCTGTTGGAAAAGAATACGAACATGTCTAGCGAAACACATACAGCCCTATGTTAATTTGCTGACACAGCCTTCCGTATGCATCCCAGTGTCGGCCAGTGGTGTGTGAAATAATAACTTCTGTTTTCAAAAATAAGAAAACAGAATTTTGTAAGCCAAAAATTGATTTTTGAGAACATATGAACAAAATATGTTCCCCCCCCTAGTTAATTCCTGACTCCTCTTTCCTTTTCTCCCCTCGTGTTTTATCCAATTGTTGAAAGTTCTCTCTTTGTAAAATGGTTTTTATTATTGTTGTCCCCTCTGTTGTGAGCCGCCTAGAGTGGTCAACCGACTAGATAGGCGGGATATAAATAAAATAAAATAAATAAAATAAAAATAAAAAATAATGAGGTTCAATATGACAAGCTGTTAAGTTCATACCATAGAATTGAAATCTCGTTTACTTTCTTCCTGTTTTTCTTTTACTTTAAACAGAGTTTTAAGAGACAGATTCAGGCTTGCATTTGAATAACTTCCTGCAAAAGTATACAGTACTATGTTTTTGCAGCTTCTTCACAGAAACAGATTTTTCTCAGCACAGCCCAGCTCTTAAATACCTGTCAGTTCTTGCTCAGCCTTTGCTCTAAACCTATATAAAACTCTCTCATCAAAACTGAATGCTTCTAGTGAAAGGAAACTTAACTAAAATTGAGCTGACTTCTTCTGCCCCGTTTCTCTCACACATTCATTACATAAGTAATAGTGTATTAACAGTGAAACAACATTCCAGCAAGTTGGAACACATGTCAATCCACACACAACCATTCTTTATCAAACCCAGTCAAACATGCTGCGTGCCAGTATGTGCCTATATACAAGATATACACTGTGTAGAATTACTGTGCATGTAGAGCCCATCTGATTTATTTAAAATGTTTGCCCTTTAAAAAAAATATTCTGCGACTGCATAATATAAGATTGGGAACATACCCACAAGGTTACAATCTAAAAGGCATGGAAGGGGGGGAAGGGATGGTGAGGATGAGGGAGATGAGAAACTTCGCCACTAAATTCCTAAAGTTATAGATTCTTCATAGCAGCCATCTTTCACCTAAAGAATTGGAGGGATACAGAAGACTTGGCCCTTCTGGATAGCCAATAGGAAAGTTTGCAGCCCTATTTCTTTCCCCTGTAGCTCGCTCACATTTCTGACTCTAGATGACAGTTAAGCAGTCTAATTTGCTCTTTGATCTCATTTTCCATCTCTGTCTGTTTTGCTCCCTTTCTGTTTTCTAGGAGCTGAGGAGAAAGACCGCGTGAATGAAGGACACAAAGGAAAGAAGAGGAGTAAAAGTTATTGTCCTGAATGCGGCCGAAGCTTCAGCTGTAAGGCCAGCCTTGATATTCACAGGAGAACGCACAGAGCAGAGAAATCTCTCAAATGCCCCCCATGTGGAAAGACCTTCCGATTTCAGATATGCCTCATTTCCCATCAACGGATTCATATGTGGCAGAAGCCATATAAATGTTTGGAGTGTGGGAAACTCTTCAGTCAGAGGCTGCATCTCACTCGTCATAAAGCTGTCCACATGAGGGAAAAACCATTTAAATGCTCAGGGTGTGGGCAGAAATTCATTTGGAAGATTCACCTCACTCGTCATGAAGCAGTTCACATGAAAGAGAAAGCATTTAAATGTTTCCAGTGTGGCACGTGTTTCGGTCAGAGCTCTGCCCTTAGAACACACCAAAAGTTTCATAAAGGAGAAAAACTGTTTAAATGCTTAGAGTGTGGGAAAGATTTTAGTCAGAAGACAGACCTTGCACGTCATCAAGTAATTCACAGAAAGGTGAAACCATTCAAATTCCCGGAGTGCAGGGAGAGACTCAGTCAGAGTTCATACCTCACATCACACCAGAGGATTCACACAGGCAATAAACCGTTTCTGTGCTTGGAGTGTGGAAAGAGTTTCAGTCAGAGCTCAACCCTTTTGACGCATCAAGTAATTCACACAGGAGAGAAACCATTTAAATGCTTGGAATGTGGAAAAAATTTTAGTCAGAAGACAAATCTCTTACGCCATCAAGTAATCCATACAGGGGAGAAACCATTTAAATGCTTGGAGTGTGGAAAAAACTTTAGTCAGAGGTCAAATCTTAAAACACATGAAAAAATTCACACGGTTGGGAAACCATTTAAATGCTTAGACTGTGGAAAAAGCTTCAGTCAGAATTCACACCTTATATCACACCAACGAATTCATACAGGGGAGAAACCATTTAAATGCTTAGAGTGTGGAAGACATTTTAGCCAGAATTCATATCTTATATTACATCAAAGAATTCATACAGAAGAGAGACCATTTAAATGCTTGGATTGTGGAAGAGCCTTTAAACTGGAGGTACACCTTATGTTACATTACAGAATCCACACACAGGAGAACGCATTTAAATGTTTCGAGTGTGGAAAGAGCTTCCGTCAGAACTCAGCTTTTGTGATGCATCAAACCACTCACACAGGAAATAAACCATTTATATGCTTGGAGTGTGGGAAAAAATTCTGTCGAAAGATGTACCTCACTCGCCATCAAGTAATTCACACAGGGGAAAAACCATTTAAATGCTCAAAGTGTGGAAAGAGTTTTAATCAGAGGTCTGCTCTTGTTACACACTCAAAAATTCATACAAGGGAGAAATTGTTTAAATGTTTGGAGTGTGGTAAGGGTTTTAGTCGGAGTTCACACTTTATAGCACACCAAAGAATTCATACAGGAGAGAAACCATTTAAATGCTTGGAATGTGGAAGGAGCTTTAGACAGGAAGGATACCTTGTGCTACATCAAAGAATTCATACGGGGGAGAAACCATATAAATGCTTAGAGTGTGGAAAGACCTTTAGTCAGCGTTCAGCTCTTTTAACGCATCAAAGAATTCACACAGGAGAGAAGCCATTTAAATGCTTGGACTGCGGTAAAAAATTCAGTCGGAAGGTGTACCTCACTTGCCATCAGGTAACTCACACAGGAGAGAAACCGTTCAAATGCTCGGAGTGTGGAAAGAGCTTCAAACAGAAGTCAAGTCTTAATACACATGGAAAAATTCATACCAGGGAGAAACCATTTAAATGTTTGGAGTGTGGGAAGAGCTTTAATCAGAATGCATGCCTTATGTCACATCAAAGAATTCATAAGGAGAAGAAACCTATTTTGTGTTTGGAGTATGGAAAATACTGAATAAGAGGGTTATGTAAGCCCAGAAGTATGGAAGTTGAGGAAGTTA
The DNA here is from genome assembly GCF_051106095.1 of Pogona vitticeps. Taxonomy (NCBI): domain Eukaryota; kingdom Metazoa; phylum Chordata; class Lepidosauria; order Squamata; family Agamidae; genus Pogona; species Pogona vitticeps. Next base: position 15,580,541 of record NC_135784.1, read on the forward strand.
CACTTGGTGGGTATAGTTAAAAGCTCTGAAGTGGATGAGGGCAAGTGGACTGAGGTTGAATCCAGATAAGATGGAAATCTTGGGCGTGGGCGGTACTGGCGTCAGTGGGTTGGAAAACTCACTCTCCTTTGGGGGTGTGACTCTTCCCACAAAGAGTGAGGTTCACAGCTTGGGCATCTGCCTGGACTTGGATCTCACCATGGAAACCCAGCTGGCATCTGTGGTCCGGGCAGCCCATTTCCGTCTTCGGAGGATTGCCCTTTCTAGATGCAGGGGCACTCACGATGCTGATTCATGCCCTTGTAATCTCAAGAATGGACTACTGCAGTGCTCTCTACATGGGGCTACCCTTGAGGCTGATGCGGAGACTTCAACTGGTCCAGAATGTGGCGACCAGATTAATAACTGGGATGAAGAAATTCCAGACATCTCCCCCACTCTGGCCATCCTCCATTGGTTACAGTTTTGTTTCTGCATCAGCTTCAAGGTTACAATGATAACTGTTACGGTAGTGATGATGTCATCCGCCTGTCATTGCTGTGGCTGGAGTTCATCTGCCTATGGCATGACGGGAGGTGGGACTTCAGAGGGTGGAGCCATGGTATTTAAGGGGGGAGTGAATGAGGTGTGAGTCAGATAGGGACTTGGTTAGGGTCTGGTTAGGGACTTAGGGAGTTAGGGCTTATACCTGTCGTGTAGTACTGTGCTATATTTTGAGAGAAGGTCTGAAAGAGAGTGTGTGTGTGATACTTTACATTGATTGCCTTATTATTTCGTTGATACAGTGATTTACCATTTCTTCTGTTATTATAAATAAACACAAGTTTTTATTTTTAAAAATCATATATTTGGTCTGAAGTCTCAGATGAAGGAATGGTTGGTGGCAGCGTGAATAAAGTGTGTGTATGTGAGAGTGACGTGACACCTCCTTTGTGATTTGTGAGGAGGCTGTCACAATAACATTCAAAGCCCTAAACGGTCTAGGTACCTATCAGAGCGCCTGTTCTCAGCCAGATCTGTCTATAATACCCATTCTTCGCAGGCAGAGCAGTTGAGGGCCTTGACCCCGAAGGAGGCCCGGAGGGAAAGAACAAGAAACCGGGCCTTATTTCCGGTCCCCCCCCCCCCCCGCCTATGGAACAATCTGCCTATTGAGATCCATCTGGCACCCTCGCTGGATGGGTTCAAAAGAGCATTGAAGACCTGGCTCTTCTGCCAGGCTTTCCCGGATACAGTAGGACTGCCATATCCGTGGGATCAGTACCCACAGATTCAATTATCCGCTGCCTGAAAATATTTTTAAAACCCAGAAATGTGCTTTTCCAAGGTGTATTACCAGAACTGGCCACTACAGGGAAACAGAGAGTATACTAGATACAGTCATCTTAATGATTACCCTGTATAATGATGAATCCGCTTCACGACAATGTTTTTGTGATCGCAATTGTGATCGCAAAACGATGTTTTAATGGGTTTTTTTCGCTTCGCGACTATTGGTTCCCTGCTTCGGGAACCGATTCTTCACATTACGATGATCAAAACAGCTGATTGTCAGGTTTTCAAAATGGCTGCTGGCTGCTCAAAATGGCTCCCCGCTGTTTTTAGGAGGCATTTTTCGCTTAACAGGCACCCGAAAATGGCTGCCATATGGAGGATCTTCACTGGACGAGCAGGTATTCAGCCGATTGTAACGCATTGAACGGTTTTCAGTGCATTTCAGTGGGCTTTTTTATTTCACTTTACAACGCTTTCACTCTACAGCGATTTCGCTGGAATGAATTAACGTCGCCAAGTGAGGCACCACTGTATAGGGTTTGCATAGCCACATTTTCGGATGAGGAAGCTTGAACTCCATTTCCCCCCAAATACTACCATCTTACTGTGTATAAATATTGGCCAAATGCCTGTCGGGCAATTTCAATCTGATGATACCAGAGCAGATTGCTGCTAATTGAAGAGTTCCTTTTTTGACTTTGGGATGCATACAGCTTACATATAGTGAGATGACTTCTGTGTAAACCCAAAATTTAAAAAAAGCATGTCTTGAATCAGTGGCAGTTTGCCATAGCGATGTCTATCCTGTTGCAATGGCAATGTGGTAGATGAAATTATAATAGACAAATATATTTCTTTGAGTCACAGCTCTGGAGGGGAAATATTATTATCACAAATAAGAAGTCTTGAAAAGTAATTAGTAATTTGCAATTAGTGATCAGTCACAAGAAGATCCCTAATAAATCTCTCTGTTTTCTTAGCCATCTGGGCAGTAGCTCTTGCACTAACAGTGAACCTTTGGATATGAATTGCCCGTCCACCTTAGCTGTTGCATGCTGTGTGTCATTATACTCCTAGTGTTACATCAGCATAACTACAAGAGGATTACAGTCTAACTGGAGAAAAAGGTATATTCCGGATATTTATCAGTCTGTTCCAGTGAAGGTGAGACACCCATGTGAAAAGCTGTTGATGAATGAGGCATTACTAAATACACCCTTCCCACAACACCAAAGGATGTACTTCAGTCACACGAAAAGAAGGACAAAGAAGGACGTTTTCCTGCAACCAACAACAGTCTATTCTTAGCTTTTCCAAAGTCGAAAACAACTTGCCTGACTTTAAGAAATTCTCGTTAGCAATGCAGATTACGCACCAGGACAATGGTTTAGAGACATACCATTTCTGTTAGAACAATCCATAGCTTTTAATGTTCAACAGTCAAATACTTTGTTGTAACCTGTAAAGCATAGACTGTTTTTTCTTCAGCATTTCTCTGGTATCCCCCCAGTAGCCGGTGTATATTTGTAATGTGATCTCTAGTGCCTCTTGCTTTTCATAATCCATCTTGAACATTGGGCATATCTTACTCCATATGTAGTGAAAGTCTTTGTTGATCATCACTTTGCTTTCTTGGGAAAGGAACACAGAAATCTATTGTGCTTTCTTTCATGGTGATTGGAATTCGTATTGAATATCTCCAGTCAGTGGGCCATTGTTCTGCTTTCTTATTAGAATTTATTAGAATTCTTATTAGAATTTTGACAGATACGGTCTCTGTAGTTTGAAATAGTTCTATCGACTCCATCTACTCCAGTGATTTCATAGGAGCTTTCACTTCTATTTCTCAAATTGCAGGTTCTTCACCGCAAGATTCTCTTTCAAAGGAATCTGTCATGCTTGCAGGTCTTCAGTACTGTATATTGTTTCAATCTTAATTTTATCCTGGTTGTATAGCTTCTTCCCCTGTTGATTTTTCGGCATCCCTGTTCTAGGTATAATTTCCCCTTTTATTTCTTGGATTTTCTGGAAGATATCTCTTGTTTTTCCACTTTTGTTGCTATCTTCTGTTTCTTTGAAGTGATGAATTAAAATTCGCTTTTACCACTACACGAAAAGCTGCTGAAAAGGTGCATTTAAAATTCTGGCGCTGTTTGTGTAATATAATATGTCTGCTTTTCATTTATTGGTGACAATTTTAAGGGTTTCCTCTGTCAATCTATCTAGGCTTTTATTTTCTTTTGCCTGGGCTTATAGTCTTTTTGATAATATTTCTGGTTACAGTCCATAGTTCTAGTTCACAGTCAGTTGAGTTAAGTAATACCACACCTGTTTTGTATATAGACTTTAATTTATTTATTTATTTATTTATTTATTTATTTATTTATTTATTTATTTATTTATTTATTTATTTATTTATTTATTTATACCCCGCCTATCTGGCCCACCAGACCACTCTAGGTGGCTTCCAAATATAAAATCAAATAATAAAACATAGACAAATACATAATAATCAAACAAGAACAGCAGTAAAGATAAAAAGGAAAAGTAAGAAAAAAATCAAGAGTTGGCTGGAGGGAAGACCTGAATAAACAGCCATGTTTTTAATTGGGTTTTAAAGGTGCCCAGCGTGGGGGCCGCGCGAATCGGCGGAGGGAGATTGTTCCAGAGGCGAGGAGCCACCGCCGAGAAGGCCCGGTTTCGTGTCTTCTCCTTCCGGGCCTCTCTCAGTGTCAGGCTCCTCAGCCTCACCTCCTGACTCGCCTTAATTTAAATGTATTTAAATTACATTTTGACTCTAGAGTTCTTTTTTATAGCTTCTAACTTTTTATATTAAAGCTGTCTGTACCACAGTCTACCCAGGTCTTGCTTTTGCAGAGAGAAGATGGCTTCTCTCTACTGCTGCTTTCAATTATGTATTCTGTTTGATTTCTGTATTGGCCGTCTGGTAATGTTCATGTGTAAAGGTGTCTTTTTGATTGTCTCAAGCATGTATCTGTAGTAAGCAGGTTGTTTGCTTTACAGAATTAATTACTCACTCTCTTCCTTCATTTCTAGGCATGGGATTTCTAGAATTTGTGGACAACTTGTGGCAGCCTCGTGGCGCAATGGTTAAAGCGCTGTACTGCAGCTAAAACTGTGCTCATGACCTGGGGTTCAAATCCCAGGTAGCCGGCTCAAGATTGATTCAGCCTTCCATCCTTCCGAGGTCGGTAAAATGAGTACCCAGCTTGCTGGGGAGGCAATGTGTAGCCTGTATAATTAAAAATTGTAAACCGCCTGCAGAGTGCTTGTAGTGCTATGGGGCGGTATATAAGTCCAATCAATCAATCAATCAATCAATCAATCAATCAATCAATCAATCAATCAATCAATCAATCAATCAATCAGTCAGTCAGTCAATCAATCAATCAATCAATCAATCAATCAATGAATCAATCAATAAACTTCCCCTAGAACTCAGCAGGAATTTCTCCGAGCCATACATCTAGGTGTTTAAAGTCCTGACAGTGTTTTTAGATTATTAAGCTAATGACTGTATGTGTTTATATGCCATCAAGCCATATCCAACTTATTTGTTTGATTGATTGATTGATTGATTTCTATACTATCCTGTTAGTGCAAGCACTACCCTGGGTGGTTAACAGGTTAACAGAACACGGCAAAAGAGCCCGAAAAACCTGCAACAACGTTCAACAGATTGTTTGTTTGATTTACTAGCAGCAGCATCTTTCATATGGTAAATTAATTGGTACTTTAAGACCCTGAGTAAGAAGGTAGGAGCAGCACCCAGAAGGAGACTAATAACAGCTGGTTTGATAAATAATGTGAAATTATGAAACAACACTTAAGAGGAGCTCTCAGGCTGCATAAGCAAAACCAGTCTAAAAGCCTTTGATCTTTGTAATAATTACAAGTAGCTTCTCAAAAAAGAAATAGCTTCAATAAAAGAAGCATATCAGGAAATCACTCTGGCATACGGTGAGGTTCTGGCAAAAGTAGAAGGAAAGTTTTGCTAGAAGCTCAATTTCTACATATCTGCCAGACACTGAGAAGAACATTATTTCAAACTATTTAATGATACAGCCCATATGAATTAGATGATTTTAGCTCCTAATCTACCCTCTAATTCTTTCTCAAATTGGCCACCGGTTGTGTAGGCATCCTTCAGTCTTGAGAGACTAGGACAATGTGCTCTGAATAGAGGACTTGGAACAGCGTCTAGTGTGGTTGAGAAGGCCAATGCGAGAGTGACAATCCCTTCCACACTGAATACAAATACAATCTGTCCTGTCCAGCTCCAAGTGTCTCTTCAAATTGACTGAAGGATGCCTGCAAGACTGTAAGTTTGCTTGATGTTCTAGGCAAGCTCTATGCAAGTTACAGTGGTGCCTAGCAAGACAAATGCCTTGCAAGACAAAAAACCTCGCAAGACAAATGGTTTTGGCAATGGGGGGGTGGATGACTCACAAGACAAATGTTCCTATGGCCATGCTTCGGAAGAAGAATGTTTTCCGTTTTTTGTTCCTGCCTCATGTTTGCTGATTTTTAAATGTTTTTCTATGATGTTAAAAAAGTTAAAAAATTTTTGATTGAAATTTTTGAAATCATCTGCACAATATGTATGGCTTTAAAGAGCACTTAATAAACCCTTTGTAAACCAAATATGACTTTGTTCTGACTTTTTTGCCCATAGGAATGCATTAATTAGATTTCAATGCATTCCTACGGGAAAACGTGTTTCACGGGACAAATTTTTCGCAAGACGACATTAATCGTGGAACGAATTAAATTCATCTTGTGAGGCACCACTGTACTTCCCCCAGAAACTGGAAGAATGGATAACATTGCTTTTCAGTTTATGTATAAATGACATGGCGGACTAGTTAACAGGATTGCAGTTCTTTCCAGTAAGAGTAATTAGAAAGGCCACTTCAATATTACTTTATACAAATGATATTTTGCTAATCTCCCATACCCAAATAGGTTTTAGAAGATTGCTGAAACCATTCAGCAGTTACTGCAAGAAGAATCTTCTTAGCGTAAATTATGATAAAACCAAGATTACAGTTTTTAATGGCAGATCCTACCCCCATAAATAAACTTTGGGTGGGAGAATATTGGAAGAGGCATCTTGCTTCAAATTACTCGGGAGTGATTTTTCACTAGTAATGTCAGATTTAATTTGCCTAGCGGAAATTTGAAAAGGCTGTGTTTGATATACTTAGATTCCATAGAACCAGGGGAAGATATTTGACTCCTCTCATTTGTGAAAATTATAAAACTAAACTACGACCTCAGATACTGTGTGGAGCTGAAATTTGGGGACTTGGGAATCAATACCCATTAGAAGTCACAAAAAGTAAGTTTGCCTGGCTACTGGTGGCAGCCCCTCCATTAACCCCTACAGCTCTTGTCAGATTCAAAACTTATTGCCAATAATGTCTTTAGTTTAGGAAACAGTCATTGATTATCAGCTGAAAATTCAGATTTTGTAACATTATCATATGGGGAGATTAAATCTAGGTCTTGTAAAACCTTTGTACTGAACCTTATGGCCAGACTGGGGTTGTCAGAAGAGTGAGGCATCTCAAGTCTCCCTACAGTGAAATCCTCATCAATCAGAGAATATTAGACCTCTGTGCCCAAGCAGATGTAGCTTCACTGGGCACCTCAAAAATTGGACCTCTCTGTAAAATTGTCTCCTCCTTCAACCCTTACATCCTATTTTGTCTATCTTATGAGTCAAGATTAGGTATCCTTCTGTCTCGAGAGACTAGGGTAACTGAGGGTGATCTGAGTAGAGGTCTTGGAACAGCGTCTAGTATGGCTGAGAAGGCCAATTCGGGAGTGACAATACCTTCCACACTGAAGACAATCTGTCCCCTGTCCAGCTCCCTGGTTTTGCTGGTTTCGGGACTGCCTCTTTGCCTCGCCCTGCTGGACAAGGGTCTCTTCAAATTGGGAGAGGCCGTGAACGCTCAGATGTCAGGGTTTCCCATCTGTTGAGGTCCATTCCTAAGGCCTTCAGATCCCGCTTGCAGATGTCCTTGTATCACAGTTGTGGTGTCCCTCTGGGGCGATTTCCCTGCACTAATTCTCCATACAGGAGATCTTTTGAAATCCAACTGTCAGCCATTCTCACGACATGCCCAAGCCAACATAGACCTCACTGTTTCGGTAATGTATACGTGCTAAAAATTCCAGCTCGTTCTACAACTACTCTATGAGTATTGTATCATTCTAGGACTATTTTATGAGTATTGTACCTGTATTGATTACAGACAAGGCTTCTTTATGGCTCATGTAGATATGCTGCCACTAGAAGTCCAATACAAAGGAATTCCATATGATTAAAGAGTTTCTTCCTGTTGCCAAAAAGTCAGCTGAGACTTTGACACCTGTTGCACTTCCGTCCCGTTTGTAGCAAGAGTGTGCAAGACTCTTGAGGTCTATTTTAGAACGGTACCCAAGAAGATCTGATCAAGACAAACTTATGATGTTACACTCAGATACTAATACGTATATTACATCTTGAATGGCAAGGTTCATTTCCATTCTTATAAAAGCAAAGTTTGTACCCTCAACTACTAACCAAGCTGACCGATTATTGCCAATCAGGGTCCTTTGTTATTATTTCTGTTATTGTTAATAATTAATTGTTTTATAGCTAAGTCTACTTGTCCGGCAGGCCGAGGCAAAGAGGCAGTCATGAAAGCAGCAAAATCAAGGAGCTGGACAGGGGACAGATTGTATTTGTCTTCAGTGTGGAAGGATTGTCACTCTCGAATTGGCTTTCTCAGCCACACTAGATGCTGTTCCAAGTCCTCTATTCAGAGCACGTTACCATAGTTTCTCAAGACTAAAGGATGCCTAATCTAGCTAAGTCTACTAATTGGATTAATGTTTATGTTTGGATATGTACATGTACCTTAAATTTTAGAACTGGTAACTTTGATTTGAAGTTTAATTTAATGTTTGTTAATGTTGTATTGTCTTGTGTTGATTTAATATTGTGTATTCTGCAAAGAATACACAATATTCACTGGAACTGCATCCTGACTGGATTACAGTAATGAGCGCTATGCAAGAGAACTTTTGGAACCTGCTCAGAAACTTCATCTGGTCCAAAAAGCTGCAGCAAGATTATTAACCAGTTACAGGCATCACATAACCCCCTGTTATAACTGCTTTACCTAACATCCTTAATATAAATAATATAAATTTGCTTAATATTTGAATAACTCACTGTTTTTAGCTTTGATGTTGTGTTTTAATAATGTAAGCCACCTTGGGTCCTTCATTAGGAGAAAGGCAGGGTAAAAATATTTTAAATAAGTAAAATAAAAATGATTTGATGCTTTTGAATTGTGGTGCTGGAGGAGGCTCTTGAGAGTCCCCTGGACTGCAAGGAGAACAAACCTATCCATTTTGAAGGAAATCAACTCTGAGTGCTCACTGGAAGGACAGATCCTGAAGCTGAGGCTCCAGTACTTTGGCCATCTCTTGAGAAGACTCCTTGGAAAAGCCCCTGATGTTGGGAAAGTGTGATGGCAAGAGGAGAAGGGGACGACCAAGGATGAGATGGCTGGACAGTGTCTGCGAAGCAACCAGCATGAATTTGACACAACTCCGGGAGGCAGTAGAAGACAGGAGGGCCTGGCGTGCTCTGGTCCATGGGGTCCAGAGGAGTCGGACATGACTAAATGACTAAACAACAACAAAGTGTGGTCTTTTAGACCAGATGGGCGGGGCATAAATCAAATAAATAAATAAATAAAATTAAAAAGTAAAACACTGATGCATAGGCAGACTTTCCCAACAGATAATCCCTGATGATTTTTCTTTTATATTCTTTGATTTCTGTTTCTGTCTATTTGTAATGTTTTTAATAATTTTATTGTTGCTCCGATTGTAAGCCGCCTAGAGTGGTCTAGTATGACCAGATAGGCGGGATAGAAATAAATAAATAAATAAATAAATAAATAAATAAATAAATAAATAAATAAATAAATATACACATTCTATGATTCGTTTGACTCCTCCTCTGCCAGAGTTGTCCTTAGGAAGGCTTACTCAGAAGTTAAGTTCCATTGCTCTCATTGGCAGCTCCATTCAAAGAAACCATGGCTAAAGAACCACTCCGGACAGCCTTGGATGACCGAAGGAGAACTCTCTCCTTCTAAGGGTTAAATCCAAAGAGTTTGGCTTCCTGGAGGGACAGGAAGTTTGGGAAGGAGGTTGGAAGGCCAAGCTTGTGCTTCCCACAAGCTTATTCCCCTCCCCTTCCTGTCTAGGGAGGGAATTTCTTTCCTCCCAGGTGAGCCGAAGCTTGGAGGCCTGCAGGGGCCAAAGAGTGGCAGAACCAGTAGACCCAGTTCCCGGCTTAACCAGTGCAGGGCAGCCTGAATCAGGAGAGGGAGCTGGCCCAGCTTTGCCCTGCCCCATCTCTGTGGGGAGGGAGGGGTCTCTTGTCTCTCTCTGGCCCACAAGGAAATCGGGTGAGTCCCCCCCCCACTTCCACCTATTCCTTTGTGTGTGTGGCTGATGGTCCACAGAGCAAGCTGGGAGGGGAGACGAGGCCAATGATGATGAAGTGAAGGGGAGCTGCAGACCCATAACTGCATGACTTGTGAGTCTGGAGTGGGGTGGTAGGAGGAAGGGCTGGGGCCTCTAAAGGGAGGGGGAACTGAAGAAACAAGAAAGTAGCAAACTATATTGGTGGATGAGATTTCCCTGCATCTCCCTCTTTCTCTCTCTCTCATTTACTAAACTAGCTTGATGAACATTTCTGCCCAGCCATCGGATCATGTCTGGTTTACTGGGACTGTATCGATCGACAACCTTTTAGAAGGTCTGACACTTTGTCCTTTTTTCCCCCTTTACTTACATGATTGTTTCTTCCCAGTACCCACATCTCCAGATTCAAGAGTGCAAATACATGATCAGTAGAGGGAGCAAAAGCAAAGCAAAGCATGCTGCTTATATACCACCCCATAGCACTTCTGGGCGGTTTACAAGTTAATTATGCAGGCTACACATTGACCCCCCCCCAAGGGAGCTGGGTAGTCATTTTACTGACCTCTGAAGGATAGAAGTCTGAGTCAACCTTGAGCCGGCTACCTGGGATTGAACCCCAGGTCGTGAGCACAGTTTTGGCTGCAGTACAGCAATTTAAACACTGCGCCATGAGGATGGGTGGCCCTGTGGATGGTGGCTTGGGAAACTCTCTCATGTTGGGGGGATGGCCCTGGCCGCGAAGAGTGGGGTCTGCAGCCTGGGGGTACACCTGGACCCGATGCTCACCATGGAAACGCAGGTGGCATCGGTAGTCTGCACTGCCTTTTTCCATCTTTGGTGGATTGCCCGGCTGCGACCTTACCTAGACACGGGGGCGCTCACTACCTTAGTACTTGCGCTTGTAATTTCTAGATTAGACTACTGTAACGCGCTCTACGTGGGGCTTCCTTTGAAGCTGACGTGGAAACTTCAAGTGGTGCAGAATGCGGTGGCCAGACTCCTTACTGGAGTGAGAAAATACCAACATATCTCTCCTACTCTGGCCATGCTGCACTGGCTGCCCATCCATTTCCGCATTGACTTCAAAGTGTTAATGCTTACATATAAAGCCCTAAACGGTTTAGGACCTCGATACTTGGCGGAACGCTTGCTCCCACCTAGATCTACCCGTGTCACCCGCACGAGCCAGGAGGTGAGGCTGAGGAGCCTGACGGTGAGGGAGGCCCGGAAGGAAAGAACTAGAAACCGGGCTTTCTCGGCTACCTACCTCTGGAGATTCGCGCTGCACCCTCGCTGGGTACTTTTAAGAACCAACTAAAAATATGGATGTATAGACAGGCCTTCCCTTCCAGTTAATTCCTGTCCTCTTTCCTTTTTTTCTCTTTATTTGATTTATTTTTATTTTTCCCATCTTATAGAATCATTTAATTAATTGTTATAAATTTTTTTAGAACTTGTTATCCTTATGTTGTAAGCCGCCTAGAGTGGTTGAAATGACTAGATAGGCGGGTATAAATACAATAAATGAATAAATGAATAAATGAATAAATGAATAAATAATAATAATAATAATAATAATAATAATAATAATAATAATAATAATAATAATAATAATAATAATAATAATAATAATAATAATAATAATAATAATAATATAAGCAGCTGCAGATCTCAGAAATCACGCCACTTACATTCTGTGCCAATATTTAACAGACACTTAGGCTTTTGGTTAAAACTTGTGTCGGTTACATACCAGTCATCATCATCATCATCATCATCATCATCATCATCATCATCATCATCTTAGAACTGAAGAGCTGGAAGGGACCTTGTGGATCATTGAGTCCAACCCCTCTCAAGGAGGCCCAGTGGGGAACTGAACTCTCAACCTCTCAGACTGCAGTCAGATGCCTGAGCCACTGAGGTATCTAGCAGATTTTGCTCATCCCAGTTGGCCAAACGAGTTTGGGGTCTGGATTTTTTAATCGATCGATCAATCAATTTATTTATTTATTTAGAAAGCTTATATACCACCCAAATTAATGCGGCCACTACTTGGGTCGGTTTGGAGACGTGAAGCCATCCGATATCAACCACAAAAATAATAACAAATAAATACCTTCTCGATACTTAGTACAACGTGAACACAAAAAAGAGCAACCCCCCCCCAGGTGACACATGAAATAAACTCTGACCAAATAATAAATCATAATAAAATAAATAGTATATAGAATAAAAAAAGTAACAAAATGTTACAATGGACACAAAATATGAAACAAGATCATGAGAACATTTTAAGATAAGATGCTCTAACAAAGTTCAGCCTTTTAATTATTCTTATCATTATGTTACTACTATTTATTTTTCCAGTCTAATGCAGGTGCTAAAAAAAATGGGAGAATTAATCTCAGCAGATTCACAGAGTGTCTTGTTCACTTTGTAGGTCTTGGTGTCACCCATATTTCCCTTTCTATTGCATAAAGACAGAATCCATCAAAAGGGATAAATAATTTATCCGCCATGTTGGAAGCAGTTTTTGATTACAGTCCAAATAAGGAAGAGAAAGAATTGAGCAGTCCTCAAGCAGGAAGAGGTCCCAGCGCTACCCTTCCTGTGGGAGATGGTGATTCCTGGAATGGAAATTTGCAGCAGGTTCAGGAGGAGTCCCTTCATGGCTCATATGTCCAGCGCCGGAGCTTCTCGCAGTTCTACTACAAAGAAGCGGAAGGGCCCCGAGAAGCTTGCGCCCGACTCCATGAACTCTGCCATCAGTGGTTGAAACCAGAAAGGCACACAAAAGCTGAGATCCTGGACCTGGTGGTCCTGGAGCAGTTCCTGGCCATCCTTCCCCCGGAGATGTCCAGCTGGGTGAGGGAATGTGGAGCGGAGAGCAGTTCCCAGGCGGTGGCCCTGGCCGAAGGCTTCCTCTTGAGTCAGGCCGAGGAGAAGAAGCAAGAAGAACGGAAGAAGAAAGAGAAGGAACAGCAGGTGAGAGCACCTGATCACATGATCAGGTTCAGAAAGCTGAAAATATTTTCAAAGAGGGGAGATGTCCTCTCAGACCATCTCATTTTCTATTCATTTTCTAATGCATCTATTTCTTTAAAATTCCCCTCTGTTTTTGCCGGTGCAGGAGATGCTCTTCGCAGAGATTTCCGAGGCGGAGAAGATTCCACCAGAGGCTGGTGAGAAGCCGCAGTCTAAGTAGACCACGCAGGACGGGGAGAGAAAACCCACTTCAAATGGATGAGGATCAAAGAAGGCTTTTCCCACCTTGGGCCACTCCCCTGACCTGTGCCTAAATGGCTTAAGGACTTTAGACAGTTTTACATCTCCTAAGCTGCTTTGAAAGGGCAATGTCTGTAAGGCAGGGGTGTCATCTCTCCACTGATGAGAGCAGTGGATTGGACTCATCTGTGGTTGATATCCAGCCCCATGAAGCGACCCCAGAATCTGTGAGGAAGAGCCTAGAGACATCTGGAATTTTACCATTAATACAGAAGGGGGAACTATATATACAGTGGTACCTCGCTTAATGACAATAATCCGTTCCAGGAAAATCACTGTTAAGCGAAAACATCGCAAAGCGAAAATAAAAACCCCATTGAAACGCATTGAAACCCATTCAATGCGTTCCAGTGGGGTAAAAACTCACCGTCTGGTGAAGATCCACCATACGGCGGCCATTTTCGCTGCCTATATAGCGAAGAATCTGTCCCTAAACACAGCGGGGAGCCATTTTAATCACCCAGTGGCCATTTTGAAACCACCGATCAGCTGTTCAAAAAACGTCATTTTGCGAAGAATCGGTTCCTGAAGCAGGGAACCGATCATCGCAAAGCAAAATTCCCCCATTTGGACCATCGTTTTCCCATTCAGATCGTCGTTAAGTGGTTTCATCATAATGCGGGGCAATCGTAAAGCGGGGCACCGCTGTATATATATAATTAGATTTTTTTTAAAAAACTTTGGGTTTCAGTTGAAGGCACCTAGGGTAACAGGTCACCTAGAGGCTCAGTAACAAGATGTCCCAGCATGAATATTTTGGCTTGATTCTGTTCACAGTTCAAGTTAATCTGCTGCTCACCAGTTTGGGTGGTGGTTATACAACTTCACTGAGTGGAGTGGATAAAATGTGCAGAGGAAAAAAAAGGAACTCTTCACGACGACTCTTCATATTTGCTTGTGTTCCTTGCAGGAGACGCAGTGTGGACCCCACAAAGCCGTCCAAGCTTTGTTGTCAATTCCGCTACTTGGGCAACAAGCTCTGATAAAATGGACCAGGTAAACAGATGAACGATTAAAGGTGAAGAAGGAGACAGGCTGAGGTGGGGGGGGCTGTCTCCCTGCCCACCTCCCCGAAACCTGCATGAATTCTAATATTTTTTTCCCCCTTTGAACACAGATACCTGTTGGAAAAGTCCATTCGAAAATTCAAAACCCAGCCTGGCAGCCCTGAGCGACACCCATTTTTTGTTTCTGGTTGGGGTTAGCCTTGTGTTCACACTACCATGTGTCTTCTTTCAGGTAACTTTTGAGGAAGTGGCTGTCTATTTTACCGAGGAGGAATGGACCCTGCTGGATCCCGACCAAAGGTCTCTGCACACGGAAGTCATGGAAGAGAATTTGGGGACGGTGGCCTCTCTGGGTAAGGCGCCCCCTTTTCATACTGTGAATCAAATCAGCTCATAAAATAAAATTGTAGCCTCTTCCTGCCCGCTTGGTAAAGTGAAGTTGGCTACTTCACCTTCTTCAGCGTGGCTGGTTATTGGGTTCCCTTCACAGGATGTCCTTAAGTGGCTGACCTTTGTCAAGGTGACAGTGGTTGGTATCAGATTCAGAGGCTCTGGCGAGCAAGGCCCACAGTAGGGAGCCTCGGAGCCCCATTTCTGACCTCTATGCAGGAGGGACTCAAAACAGTATCTCCTCAGAGGGTCTACAGTGATGCCTCGCTTAACGATTGCCCCGCTCTACGATGAAATCGCTTGGCAATTAGGTTATTGCGATCACAAAACAATGTTTTAAATGGGTTTTTTCGTTTAACGATGATCGGTTCCCTGCTTCGGGAACCGATTTTCGCTTTACGACGATCAAAAACAGCTGATCGTCGGGTTTCAAAATGGCCACCGGCTGCTTAAAATGGCTCCCCACTGTGTTTTTGGATGGATTCCTTGTTTTACAGGCAGTGAAAATGGCCCCCCCTATGGAGAATCTTTGCTGGATCGTGAGTTTTCAGCCCATTGGAACGCATTGAGGGATTTTTAAGGCGTTTCAATGGGCTTTTTTATTTTGATTTACGACATTTTCGCTCTACAGCGATTTCGCTGGAACGAATTAACGTTGTTAAGCGAGGCACCACTGAACTTTGTTCCACCCCAGCCCTAGTGACTGCCTCTAGTTACCATCAAACATGGAAGATGGAAAGCTGCCAGAACAAGTGATGGATCACCCCCCCCCCCTTTGTAAAGCATCCTCCGGTTGCTTGCCCACTCCCACAGGATTGCTCACTCCTGTCTTTCCCCCTAAATGGCCTGTAGATGCAGAAAGAGGTGGAGCGTTCAGAGGGAAAGGTGAGACTTTAGAAGGAAAAAAATACCATCACACTCCCAGCACTTCCTGGAAAGAGATGGAAAAGCAGAGTGAATGTGCAGATGAGGATGGGGAATATGAATAGAGAATAAAGATAGGGACGAACGGGGAGCAGAGTAGTTCACGATGGTTCGTTGCTATTCACGAACCATGATCTTTCACAAACTTTCCAATGAAAGGAAATGAAGCCAGCTCTAAAAGAGCACTTTCCTGGAGGGACCTGCTTTGGGGGCAGGGGGGCCTTGTCCCATATCCCATATGCAATCTTCACCAAACATGGAGGGTAATAGTTTGGCATTTTGTTTCCTTCTGAAACGAACTATGAAACACCAGTTTCCGGGCATTTTTTTTTTTTTTTTTTTTTTTTTTTTTGCTTTCTGGTTCATTTCATGCCCATCTCTAATTGAGAACTGGTGTTTCTCTAAATACTGGGGTTCCCCTTCCAGTTCATTCTGGAGCTGTAAATCACCCGTTCTCCTTTCTGAGTTTCAGAACTGGGAGATTATCCCCTATCTAACATAAGGATTTTCCATTGATGCCTATTGGCAGTATCTGGTAAGGCCACCCCCACTTTTAATGCCGGTCATCCTTCATTTATTTCAAGGGGTGGGACATACAAAGTTTTTAGACTGCAGCTCCCACTGTCTCATGATCGGTTCCTCTGATGAGTGTTGCAATCCATCAACCTCTGGAGGTTCATACGTAGCCCACCTGATTTCTTTTTTTAACAAATTGCCCTTTGTTACTGACTGAAAAAGAAGTGGTGGCACTGGGGGTTAAACTGCAGAAGCTTCTGTGCTGCAAGGTCAGAAGACCAGCAGTTGTAAGATCGAATCCACACGATGGAGTGAGCGCCTGTCGCTTGTCCCAACTCCTGCCAACCTAGCAGTTTGAAAGCATGTAAAAATCCGAGTAGATAAATAGGTACCACCACGGTGGGGAGGTAGCGGCATTCTGTGTCTAAGTCGCACTGGCCATGTGACCATGGAAGATTGTCTTTGGACAAACACTGTCTGTGTGGCTTGGAAACGGGGATAAGCACCGCCCCCTACAGTCGAACACGACTGGACAAAAATTGTCAAAGGGAACCTTTACCTTCACCTTACTGACAATGCTTCTGAAACCACTTAAGGTAAGATTAGACATGAACCTGCAAATTTCTGCCCATAAGCTTGTAATCTAAAAGGCATTAAAAATGAGAGAAGAGGGGGTGACGATGCTTTCTTTTTTCATTGCCAGAAGTGCTGCAATAAAATTAATGGGAGGCAGTGTAAATTTGGGAAATAGTCTGTATAAAAAGAGGTATGAAATGCTAGTTTACAGAATAAAATTGTAAAGCTTATGTAAGTGCATTGGGCGTTGGATAGTTTTTGCCAAATAATGGGAAATCTCAAGACCGTTTGGAGCAGTTTACAGCAAATCTTCCATAGTACATTTTGAGGGACACAAAGCACATTGGCATACTTGTTCCTCTCCACACCTGCAAAGAACTCTTGCGGTGTGAGAATCCCATTTTCTTAAGTTCACCTTGGTTCTACCCAACTTCTGTCTGTAGCCTATAAAAGTGACTTCCAAGTAACACATGTCTCCATGTGACCAAGAGCTAGACATTCCTGGGCTCCCCTCCATTTTAAGAGGTAGGTGGTTCTTCCTTTCCACATCATAGTCCTGGCATTGTCTGTGGTTGCTTCAAGATTCACTTACGTTATTAAAAAAAAGTAAACATATCTGGGATTTTAAACTCGGAAAAGTGGGATGGTAGTTGACGTGTGGATGTTAATTTGATGTACAGTGGTGCCTCACTAGACGATGATAATCTATTCCACTGAAATTGCTGTTTAGCGAAATCATCGTCTAGCGAAAAGCATTTCCCCATTGGAATGCATTGAAACCTGTCGTCTAGCAAAGATCGGCCATAGGAAAGCCGCTTTGCGAACCGCCGATCAGCTGTTTAAATTGCTGTCTTGCGACGCTTAGGTTCCGAAAACACCCGTTTTGCAAGTGTGGAGGGAGCTGTCAAAATCATTGTCTAGCGAAAATCGGTTTGCGAAGCAGGGACGAAACATTGTCCAGCGAAATTCCCCCGTAGGAATCACTGTTTTGCGAATCGCTATAGCGATCGCAAAAAGTCAATGTCTAGCAAAAAAACTGTCATGCGGGGTAATTGTCTAATGAGGCACCACTGTAGTTGGTTTGAGTCACAATTAGCTGCCCTTCTCTCCGTATGTCTTCTGGAATGGAAGGATCAGCCAACAGAATATTGTCACCGTTGCCCAAAGGACAATATAGAGAAATGTATCTATTTTTTTGGAGAAGATTCTTCCACGTTTCCCATCCTACAGAGTGTCAGGGGACACAACAAAAGAACTCAACAGCCTCATTTTCCTTGCCAGTAGCCTGCTGAAATTGTTCCTCCTTGTGAGGTGAATTAAATAGCCATGTTTGGTCTTTGACCTCTGTCTCTACTCTCTTCGGCTCTGATCAAATGGTTTTCTTTCTTTCTCCTCTCCAGGAAGTGGTGGGCAAGAGGGCGCAAATGAAAGACACAAAGGAAAGAAGAGGCCTTTCCAGACTTTGCAGGCTAAATGTCATTGCCTTGAATGTGGAAGAAGTTTCAGTTGTAAGTCAAGTCTTAATCTTCACAGGAGAACTCACGTAGGTGGGAAGTCTTTCAGTCAGAGCTCCATCCTTAGGATACACCCCAAAACTCACACGGGGCAGAAATTCTTCAAATCCACAATGAGCGGAAATAGTTTCAGGCAGAAGACACACCTCATTCGTCATCAAGCAGCCCACACAAGAGATAAACCGTATGGATGCTTGGAGTGTGGAAAGAGCTTCAATCAGAGGTCAACTTTGATTACACACATGAAAATTCATACAGGGGATAAACCATTTGTGTGCTTGGAATGCGGAAAGTGTTTCAGTCAGAGGTCACATCTCTTGACGCATGAGGTAACACACACAGGAGAGAAACCATATACATGTATGGATTGCGGAAAAAGTTTCAGTCAGAAGACACACCTCACCTGCCACCAAGTAATCCACACAGGGGAGAAACCATTCAAATGCTCGCAGTGTGGAAAGAGCTTTAGTCACAGGTCAAATCTTACAGCACATGAGAAAATTCACACCGCAGGGAAGCCATTGAAAGGCTTGTATTCTGAGCAGAGCTTCAGTCAGAATTCACATATTATATCACATGAAACAATCCACACCGGGGAGGAACCATTCAAAGGCTTGGAGTACGGAAAAAGCTTCAGTCAGAACTCAGCTCTTCTGATGCATCAAACAACCCACACAGGAAAGAAACCATTTAAATACTTGGAGTGTGGAAGAAAATTTGGTCAGAAGATGTACCTCACTTGTCAACAAGTAACTCCCACAGCAGAGAAACCATTCAAATGCTTCAAGTGTGGAAAGTATTTCAGTCAGAGCTCTGCCCTTAAGATACACCAAAAAATTCACACAGGTGAGAAACCGTTTGAATGCTTGGAATGTGGGAAAAAATTCGGTCGGAAGTACTACCTTACTTGTCATCAAGTAACCCACACAGGGGAGAAACCGTACGAATGCTTGGAGTGTGGGAAGGGCTTCAATCAGAATTCACACCTTATATCACACCAGAGAATTCACACGGGGGAGAAACCGTTCAAATGCTTGCAGTGTGGGAAGGGCTTTAGTCAGAATTCACACCTTATGTCGCACCTGAGAATTCACACAGGGGAGAAACCATTCATATGCTTGCAGTGTGGGAAGAGCTTCAACCAGAGGTCAACGCTTAAGAGGCACATGAACATTCACATGGTGGAGAAACCCTATAAATGCTTGGTGTGTGGGAAGAGCTTTAGCCAGAGTTCACCCCTTCTGACGCACCAAAGAATTCACACAGGGGACAAACCATTTAAGTGCTCACATTGTGGAAAGAGCTTTAGTCAGAATTCACACCTTATGTCGCATCTACGAACTCACACAGGGGAGAAACCGTTCAGATGTTTGGAGTGTGGGAAGAGCTTCAATCAGAGATCAACCCTTAAGAGACACATGAACGTTCACACGGTGGAGAAACCATTTAAATGCTTGGAGTGTGGGAAGAGCTTTAGTCAGAGTTTACTCCTTATGTCACACCAAAAAATCCACACCGGGGAGAAACCATTTAAGTGCTTGGAGTGTGGGAAGTGCTTCACACAGAGTTCAATGCTTAAGAGACACATGAATGTCCACACGATGGAGAAGCCATTTAAATGCTTGGAGTGCGGGAAGAGCTTTGCTCAGAATTCATATCTTCTGTTACATCAGAGGATTCACGAAGAGGAGAAATACTTGGAATGTGGAGAAAGTTTCAGTCAGAATATGTATCTCAATTGCTATGAAGCAACTCACACACAGGAGGAGCCATTTAATGTTCTTTCGGAGACAGAAAGTGATGTAAGCATGGAAGTTTGGAAAGGGATGGTTAATAGCCTGGCAGCTGATGAGAACTATTAGATGCTGAAAAGCCATTTATATTATATCCCCATAGCTCCCATTAGTAGATATTTGAGAAATCTCTCTCTCTGTTTAATTAAACTTAGTTAGGATAGTATCAAATAAACCTGTGGGATCGTGAATTCATTTAAGTGTACCTGATGTAGAGCCAAGCTTGCTTTTCAGTGTGACTTTTGAGTGCTGCCTCGTGGCGCAGTGGTTAAAACGCTGTACTGCAAGCTAAAACTGCTCACGGCCTGGGGTTCAAATCCCAGGTAGCCGGCTCAAGGTTGACTCAGCCTTCCATCCTTCCGAGGTCGGTAAAATGAGTACCCAGCTTGCTGGGGGGGCAATGTGTAGCCTGTATAATTAAAAATTGTAAACCGCCCGGAGAGTGCTTGTAGCGCTATGGGGCGGTATATAAGTCCAATAAATAAATAAATAAATAAATAAATTTATGTTATACAGTGGTGCCTCGCTTAACAACGATAATCTGTTCCAGGACGTTAAGCGAAAACATCATAAAGCGAAAAAAAAACCCATTGAAACACATTGAAACCCCTTCAGTGCGTTCCAATGGGGTAAAAACTCACCGTCCAGCAAAGATCCTCCATACGGTGGCCATTTTCGCTGCCTGTATAGCGAGGAATCCGTCCCTAAACACAGCGGGGAGCCATTTTAGTTACCCAGTGGCCATTTTGAAACCGCCAATCAGCTGTTAGAAAAACATCGTTTTGCGAAGAATCGGTTCCCGAAGCAGGGAACCAATCATCGCAAAGTGAACAAACCCTATTTAGACCATTGTTTTGTGATTGCAAAAAGATTGCCGCAATGCAGTTTTGTCATAGTGCGGGGCAATCGTTAAGCGAGGCACAACTGTATTTGGGAGTGGTTTGCCCAGAATGACTGCCATACCTTGGGATGGAGTTAAGAGTTCCAGGAAACCATATTACCTGTCCCAGACATGGAGTCCTGATGAGTTATTGACTTGTTAAGTATCCCCTCAAAGATTTCTCTCAAAAGGACTTCTACTAAGTCCCTCAGTTTTCTCAGAAGTAACTGTGGACCTTGATGTTGTTTTGGCCTCCAACTCCCTTTGAAGTTTCCTCAGTTTCTTCAGAGGTAACTATGGCCCCTGAGGTTGTTTCCTCAGAAGTAACTGCATCTTTGAGGTTGTTTTGGCCTCCAGCTGCCCTCTGCTTTGTCTGGCAAGCCCAAATGGTGAGAGAATGTGGGAATAGCAGGCCATGAAAGAATTGTAGGGCCACAGTCATGAGCCCTGTCCAAAGGCAAGCACTGGAGTGTGTGTGGTATATGTGGAATTTCTGCCATGTGCAGGATGTTTTAAGAACTCAGTTTGAAGGTGTTGTGGAAATGGTGAATGAATGTCAGATATCTGAGGCAGAGAAATGGAAGCGGCTTAATGTGTTGTGAAACATGTTTGGAAGGACAGAGGATGTTGTGTTTACATTCCATTTTCTTAACCCTGTGGAGACTCTTCACCTCACGTTCTAAACACGTCAACATTAAATTACTCATCTGCCAGTTACTCCAGCACTCGTACATACTGTTCACTCAGCCACAGTGTCGGGAAAGCACCACAGTGCCCAGAGTATTCACACCGAGTAAGGAGACGGAACTGACCAAATCAAGCAAAACATTAACAGAGCTAGTGTCCATGTGGCAGAAGATGATTAACTCTCCAGTATTTTCTAATGACGCTGATGCCAGAATGATCAGAAAAGCAGTGGAAGGATTGGCCATTGTTTAAGTTTTCTTTCCCACGATACCAGAGAAGATATTTTGGTTACCAGTGTGGGATAAAAGGAGATTTAGCTGCAGTCTCCTTAGCAAAAGAGGAATGAAAAATCCATTGAGGATAAAGGAAATTAAATGGGATCCTGCAACATTTGCTTTTACTGACCGTTTTGCACGTGGCATAAGGATGGAAAGACTGAAAAGTAAACTTCAGATGCAAACACAAGGGGGAATCTAGCCCATCTAGGAGAAGGAAAACTCTGATTCCAAGCCTCCACTGTCTTGTGGCTATATCCACTGATGGAAAAGGCTTCAGGAGTTAACTTCGAGGAAAAATCCAGAGCCAGTGTTCCGAAGGCAGTTCAGGTCGTTCTGGCAACTCCTGCGACATCTCTGGAACCAGTTGTATTGGCTCTTGCCTTTCCATTGGACCATTTCAGCAACGTGGAGGGGGGGATTTGCTGCTTGGGTAACACCCTATCCTCCATATTATTTTACCCAGGCTTCGTGCTCTGGAGAGGACACTCCAGCTTCGCATACAGTGTCAAAGTCCTCCATACAGAGCACATTACCATGGCCTCTCGAGACTGAAGGATGCCTATGAGGAGGATTGCTTGTGTCGTGGTCTGGCACAATCTATATCCTGGTGATCGCACAACATACAGTCTGACTGATCCATCCCCAAGTTGGACCTTTTGGATCCCGCTGTGGAGATACTATTTTTTAAGTCAAATTAGAGGGATTTTCTGACCTTCATTGGCTTTAAGAAGTTTATTATCTAATGCTTTTCCTTGGTCTCTTTTTTCCCCTCTCAAGTGTTATTAATCATCTTATGTTTCTTCTCATAATTGAGAATATACACTGAGCTGTCATGATAAATGTGCTGTTAAGTATCTAGCTCTTTTTATTTAAAGGATCATTTGTATGATTTTATTAAAAACTGTAAGTTTGTGAGTTAATTAGCTGTAACTGAAGTGCTCGGGCTGATTTATTAAATGTGTGTAGAACAGCCTTGGTCAGTTATGGTTGTTTCATGAAGAACTTTGGGAAAAGCCATTTAAACATGGATAGATCTTAAATACAAACAGGTAACTGTGAAATTAAAAAGGTCACAGGTTCATTCATTTCTCATACTTTATGATACACACAAAATTCGCCTGTGGGGGAAACATGTCAATGTTTTGATTGTGGGAAAGGCTTCCCTTGTAAACTGTGTCTTAACTGTCAGCTAATCACTCATGCAAGAGAGAAATCATTACATGCTCAGATAATTTCTGTTCTCTCCATGGCAAATTCAGTCTAAAGCAGTGTTTCCTAACCTTTTTGGAGCCACAACCTCCTTTTATAATAGCCAAGTAACCCCTGAACCCCCGCCACATTTGCATAAAAAGCCATTTTTAATGAGGTAAAGAAAGCCGCCTTGGGTCCTTTTCAGGAGAAAGGTGGGGTAAACATATTTTAAATAACCTAAATAGATTTTTCAGAACATCTTTCTTAACCTAATATTTAATGTGATGGTTGCACTTGCATGTCAGCCATTCATTTTGAAGCCCTTCACTTGCCCCTCTGACAATCTGTTAATGGCCTCTGCAAGGTGGAGGTAATGAGAATGGATTAAATTAGAATTTTACTGAGGGGGGGGCAAATTTTCCCTCAGAAAGGGAACCATTTTCCTTTTTGTCCTCCTTTCGAGTGGTGGGTCTGCTGCCATGGTCTCGTCAGCAACCCTCCCTAAGATGGCGGTGGCGGCGCATGGCTGAAGAGAGGAGGGTGGGAAATCATTTCAGGAGTGGCAGCAGCCTTTTCTTCCTTCACCACCATTTCTCCCACTCCTCTTCCAGCTTGCCACTGCCTCCTTGCCTCTTCACCCCTGCCTAGGGTTGTCAGATACATGTGTATGAAAAAGAGGACATAGAAAGCCAAAAAGGAGGACATATTGGGGGGGGGCTCTGTGCACAGGGTGGGGGGGCATGTAACTTTTGGAATTAGGTATTGGGGAGAATAGCTCTTTGATCACGGGACAATACCATAACCATTCAACCTACTCAGTCTTGAAAGGTCAAGACTCGGAAAGTTACATTTTTTGGACTACAGAATCCACTCGCCACTGTTGTGATTACTGGTCCTTGTGGCTGGGTAGAGTTGATCACTGCACACAAAAGTCCAGCAAACAACACCCATCAATCAGTGACAGGTCATCTCTACCCCTTATCACAACAATACACCCACAACATAAAACACATCATAGTACCTAGGATGGTTATCCTGACTCTAGACATGTGTTGCACCCATGTCAGCCTCAACCAAGAACAATTTCTCCTTTCCACATTTATTTCCCCCGCTTATTTTATCTCCAGCAATTGGCAGCAACAAGCTGTACTTTATTTCTTGACTGAAGCATTTGAACATTTCTGCACTTAACAGATTTTATGATTTCTTTGTCTTGATTTCTTTGCATCTTTCTTGGTCCCTCTCTGGAGCTACCTGTGGGAAACTCCCCCCCCCCCCTTATTTTGCTATAACCAGATCATAATAGAGGCATAGTACAAGGCCTGAATGGCATCTTCCCACTGACTGAATCTGAGGGAAGAAAAAGGCAAGAAGATCAATTCCAGGAAGGAGGAAAAACAAGACTTTTTGTGCAAATAGAGAATTCAGTGGATCCTGCTGCGATATCTCAGCTACTAGTCCGTGTCTCCTTCTCTTATGTCTGATGAACTGGACTTAACTATGAAAAATCACATTTAAAATATATATATATAAAATAGTATTTAACGTGCCACCAGTTTTTAAAATCTTTTTTTAATATATACTTTTTATTTTGTTTTCCCCTCTAAAGAGGAGATGTCTCAGCAATATATTGCCTCGAACATACAGCAAAGCCAGCCAGCCAGCCCTTCTAAAGGTTAAATCAAAAGAGTTTGGCTTCCTAGATGGACAGGAAGTGTGGGGAGGAGGCGGAAGGGCAAGCGTGTGCCTCCCTCAGGCCCTTCCCCTCCCCTTCCTGCCTCGAGAAGGAACGTTCCGCCTGCAGTCGCTGTTTTCCTGCTTCCAGTGCGGGAACAGCCTGCATAAAGGAGAGGGGAATTGAAGGAGTTCCTTGGCTTTCTGACCCACAGGGAAAAACGGGGTGAGTCCTTCCCTCCCCCCTCCTTGTATACATGCGAGTGTAATGAAGGGCTCAGGGCAGCTGGAATGGGAGGAAAGACTGGGAAATATAAGGCAGGCAAATGAGGCATGCGGGTGGTGAGTTTAACCCCAGGCAATAACTCATCATCATCATCATAGGCATCCTTCACTCTCGAGAAACCATGGTAACATGCTCTGAATTGAGGCATGTCCCCTCCAGAGCATGAAGCCTGGGTAAAGTAATATGGAGGATAGGCTGTTACCCAAGCAGCAAATCCCCCCTCTCCACACTGCTGAAATGGTCGTGGAAAGGCAAGAGCCAATACAACTGGTTCCAGCAACGTCGCAGGAGTTGGCAGAATGAAACAAATTGCCTTCGGGACTCCAGCTCCGGATTTTGCCTCTAGGTTTACTCCTGAAGCCTTTTCCACGAATGGATATAGCCACAAGGCAGATGGGGGTCACGAAGAGTCGGAAACGACTAAACGACGAATAGAAAATTGGGAGCGGAAAGGGATCACGGATGCAAGGGAGTAGCTGAGAAGAGGCCTCGTTTGCACCCCAGGAAATAATAACAGTAACAGTAATGGTGACGTTTACCCTTGTGGCCCCCTGCTTGATTTTCCCTCCCAAAGGCTCACGTCGCGTTCTCTTCTCGCTGCCACCCGTGGATTACTTCAACCTGCAATATATGTGAACACAAACGGAACTTATTTATTGAAGTTAAGCAGATTGAATAATAACAGAAGTTCTTGAGATACACATTATACATAAGCAAATCATCATCAGTCCTCTCAGTACATACTTATTTTCTCTTGCAATCCCATTACCACCTTCTCTGCGTATTTTCCTTAGCTCTGTCTCTCTGATTAACCCTATCTATCTCAGTATCTGTTTCCCCTCTCTCTGACTAATCAACCCTATCTGACTCATCCTCCCGCCAAGCCTCATGTAGCTGCTGACTCCGCCTCTCCAGACCTCTCATGTTGTTGTTGTTGTTGTTTAGTCGTGTCCAATTCTTCGTGACCCCATGGACCAGAGCATGCCAGGCCCTCCTGTCTTCCACTGCCTCCCAGAGTTTGGTCAAATTCATGTTGGTAGCTTCAACGACACTGGTCAACCATCTTGTCCTCTTTCATCCTCTTGCCGTCACACTTCCCCAACATCATGGTCTTTTCCAGGGTGTCTTCTCTTTTCATCAGATGGCCAAAGTATTAGAGCCTCAGCTTCAGGATCTGTCCTTCCAGTGAGCACTCAGGCTTGATTTCCCTTAGAATGGATAGGTTTGTTCTCCTTGCAATGCAGCGGACTCTCAAGAGCCTCCTCCAGCACCACAATTCAAAAGCATCCATTCTTTGGTGGTCAGCCTTCTTTATGGTCCAGCTGTCGCTTCCATACATCACTACAGGAAAAACCATAGCTTTGACTATGCGGACTTCTGTCAGCAAGGTGATGTCTCTGCTTTTTAAGATGCTGTCAAGATTTGTCATCGCTTTGCTCCCCAGAAACAGGCATCTTTTAATTTCAAGGCTGCTGTCACCATCTGCAGTGATCATGGATCCCAAGAAAGGAAAATCTGTCACTGCCTCCATATCTTCCCCTTCTATTTGCCTGGAGGTGATGGGATCAATGGGTATGATCTTAGTTTTTTTTTTTAATGTTGAGCTTCAGACCATTTTTTGCACTCTCCTCTTTCACCCTCATTAAGAGGTTCTTTAATTCCTCCTCAGTTTCTGCCATCAGAGTGCTATCTGCATATCTGAAGTTGTTGATATTTCTTCCGGCAATCTTAATTCCGGCTTGGGATTCCTCCAGTCTGGCCTTTCACATGATGTATTCTGCATATAAGTTAAATAAGCCAGGAGGCAATATACAACATTGTCGTACTTGTTTCCCAATTTTGAACCAATCAGTTGTTCCATAACCAGTTCTAACTTTTGCTTCCTGTCCCACGTATAGACTTTTTAGGAGATAGATAAGGTGGTGAGGCACTCCCATTTCTTTAAGGACTTGCCATAGTTTGCTGTGGTCCACACAGTCAAAGGCTTTTGCATAGTCAATGAAGCAGAAGTAGATGTTTTTCTGGAACTCTCTGGCTTTCTCCATAATCCAGCACATGTTAGCAATTTGGTCTCTAGTTCCTCTGCCGCTTCGAAATCCAGCTTCTACTTCTGGCAGTTCTCGATCCACATACTGCTGAAGCCTACCTTGTAGGATTTTGAGCATAACCTTGCTAGCGTGTGAAATGAGTGCAATTGTATGGTAGTTAGAGCATTCTTTGACATTGCCCTTCTTTGGGATTGGGATGTAGACTGATCTTTTCCAGTCCTCTGGCCACTGTTGAGCTTTCCAAACTTGCTGGCATATTGAATGTAGCACCTTAACAGTGTCATCTTTTAAGATTTTAAATAGTTCCACTTGAATGCCATCACCTCCACTGGCCTTGTTGTTAGCCATGCATTCTAAGACCCACTTGACTTCACTCTCCAGGATGTCCGGCTCAAGGTCAGCAACCACACTATCTGGGTTGTCTGGGATATCCAAATCTTTCTGGTATAGTTCCTCTGTGTATTCTTGCCACCTCTTCTTGATGTCTTCTGCTTCTGTGAGGTCCCTCCCATTTTTATCCTTTATCATGTCCATTTTTGCACAAAATGTTCCTTTAATATTTCCAATTTTCTTAAACAGATCTCTGGTTTTTCCCTTTCTATTGTTTTCCTCTGTTTCTTTGTATTGTTCATTTAAGAAGGCCCTCTTGTCTCTCCTTGCTATTCTTTGGAAATCTGCATTCCATTTTCTGTAACTTTCCCTATCTCCCTTGCATTTTCTTTCTCTTCTCTTTTCTGCTATTTGTAAGGCCTCGTTGGACAGCCACTTTGCTTTCTTGCATTTCCTTTTCTTTGGGATGGTTTTTGTTGCTGCTTCCTGTACAATGTTACGAGCCTCTATCCAAAGTTCTTCAGTCACTCTGTCCACCAAATCGAATTCCTTTAATCTGTTCTTCACTTCCACTGTGTATTCATAAGGGATTTGGTTTAGATTACAGTGGCGCCTCGCATTACGACATTAATTTGTTCCAGCGAAATCGCTGTAGAACAAAAACGTCGTAAAGCGAAAATAAAAAAGCCATTGAAATGCATTTAAACCTGGTTAATGTGTTCCAATCGGCTAAGAACTCACCGTCCAGTGAAGATCCTCCATAGGGGCGGCCATTTTCGGGTGCCTGTGCAGCGAAAAATGGCTCCTAAACACAGCGGGAAGCCATTTTGAGCACCTGACGGCCATTTTGAAAACCCAACGATCAGCTGTTTTGATCGCCGGGAAGCGAAAATCGGTTCCCGAAACGGGACCGATCATGGCGCAGCGAAATTCTCCCATTCAAAACATTTTGCGATCGCAAAAATCTCGTCGTAATGCGGATTCGTCGTTAAACGGAGCGCCCGTCTTGCGAGGCACCACTGTATACAGTACCTGACCAGCCCAGTGGTTTTTCCTACTCTCTTCAGTTTAAGCTTGAGTTTTGCTACAAGAAGCTGATGATCAGAGCCATAATCAGCTCCAGGTCTTGTTTTTGCTGACTGTATAGAGCCCTCTCATAGGTTCATGCAAATCAGCCCATGAATATGAATGACATGAGTGACATGGGCGGTCACCACAGTAAAATCATCATCATTGTAATCTTAGAACAAGGGACTTGATGGGTCATTGAGTCCAGCCTCTGTCTTGCTCCGCAGCCAGAGATCTAAACCGCTGAGCTATCTTTGCAGTGAATAGGTTTGTGATGAAAGGTTACTGCATCTCCCTGCCTTTAAAAAAAACAAATAAATCTAGCCTAATCGTATTCATATGTGCATCCAGGGAGAGTTGCATCCTTTGGGCCCATTTTAGTAGATTGGTGCTAGTAAAGGTATTGCTTGAATGCTGTTTTTTTTTTAAACCCAGACCAATCATGAGACTTTGGGCTTTGGAGAAAATGTTCGGTGCCACTTATTTTCAGTTCCATGGGGCATAAGGGAAAAGTAAATTTAACATTTTAATTGACCCTTGTCTATCTGCAGATATAGCTTGCTTATTTTCAAGGATTAAATGCCTATTTTTAAAATTTATATATTTAAAATATATTTACCCTGCTTTTCTCCTTGAAAGGACCAGATCTTTGCTTTTGATTTTTTTTTTTTTAAGAAAAACAAAACTCAGGCAATCCGGTCTAATAGATATGTCAACAAAGAGAAAGTAGGGTGTTTTTTTCTTCTTCCAAAGAGTGGATAGAGGGAAGAGCCCTGCTGGATCAGGCCAAGGGCCAATCTAGTCCAGCTTCCTGGATCTCACAGGGGCCCCACCAGATGTGTCTGGGAGCCCACGAGAAGAAATACCTATCTGCTATTCCCCTGCCCTGCATCTGGCATTTGGAGGTACCTTCCTTTGTAGCCTGGAGATTATACATCCCCACCATCATGGCTTGTACAGTGGGGTCTTGACTTGAGAACTTAATCAGTATTGGAAGGCGGTTCTCAAGTCAAAAAGTTCTCAAGTCAAATCTGCATTTCCCATAGGAATGCATTGAAAACCATTTGATCCGTATCTGCTCTTTTCCGTCCATAGAAAATAATGGGAAGCTGCTATTCCGCCTTCGACCACTAGAGGGGGATATTTTGTTTCTTTTTTTCTTAGGTCAAGAAAGGTTCAGGGAAGGCAGGGAAAATACAGTCCAGGCAGTCCAGTACCAGGCAGTCTGAAGACTGTCTCCCAATCCACTCTCTAAACGCTGGGAGGAGTGAGGAAGCAGACAAGCACCCTTTTCACTGGCCAGCAGTTAGCTGAAAGTTCAAATTTTGCACTTTCCCTGCCTCCCACGTGGGTTTTTTTCCAGTTCTTAACTCAAATCTAAGTACTTAAGTCAAGTCAATATTTTCCTGTGAGAGCGGTTCTTAAGTCAAAATGTTCTTAACTCAAGCCGTTCTTAAGTCAAGACCCCACTGTAACCTCTTATGGACTTTTCCTCTGGAAATCCATCCAATTCCCTTTTCAAAGCATCTAGGCCAGATGCCATTACCACATCCTGTGGCAAGGAGTCCCACAGGCTAACAACACTCTGGGTAAAGAAATATTTTCTTTGGTCTGTTCTCACTCTCCCAACACTCCATTGGAGTGGATGTCCCCTGGGTCTGGTATTGCATGAGAGGGAAAAGAGCTTCTTATGTTCTTAAAGAGGGACAAACCAATAGAGAGGGCATTTTATTGTTTGTGGAGTTTATCTTCCTTATAGAGCTGATTGGATTGCTCGATAAGTTAGGTTTCTGGTGCCAGAGCCAGAGGTTGGAAGTTCGATTCCCTCACTGGGCCTCCTGAGAGAAGAGCCAACCTATGCAACCTTGGGCAAGCTGCACAGTCCCAGGATTGCACCCAGAAGAAGGGAATGGGAAACCACTTCTAAGTCTTGTCTACCTGGAAAATGATCGCCATTAGTCAAAATTCACTTAATAGCATGCCATCATCATTATATAAAAAAAGATTTTTCCAGATTGAAATTGGCAATTTTTGTCCAGTCGTGTTCGACTCTAGGGGGCGGTGCTCATCCCCGTTTCCAAGCCATAGAGCCAGCGTTTTTGTCCGAAGACAATCTTCCGTGGTCACATGGCCAGTGCGACTTAGACACAGAATGCTGTTACCTTCCCACCGAGGTGGTCCCTATTGATCTACTCGCATTTGCATGCTTTTGAACCGCTAGGTTGGCGGGAGCTGGGACAAGTGACGGGCGCTCACTCCGTCGCGTGGATTCGATCTTACGACTGCTTGGTCTTCTGACAATGCAGCACAGGCTTCTGCGGTTTAGCCCACAGTGCCACCACGTCCCTTTGGCTTAAAATATGCTCACGAAAAAGAGTTTTAATAGCAGCTGATTTACAAAGTGTCTTGTTTGCTTTACAGGTCTCAGTAGTTTCCTTCTTATCATGCAAAGACAAAATACGTCAAAAGGGAAAAGTGATCTTTCAGCCATGTTGGAAGCTGCTTTCTATTACAGTGCAAATAAGGAAGAGCAAGACTCAGGATGTCCTCAAGCAGGAGGAGGTCTCAGCACTAGCCTTCCTGTGGGAGATGGTGATTCCTGGAATGGAACTTTTCAGTGGGTTCAGGATGGTGCCCCCCATGGCTCAGAGGTCCAGTGCCAGCACTTCAGGCAGTTTTCCTACAAGGAAGCGGAAGGGCCCCGAGAAGCTTGCAGCCGACTCCACCGTCTCTGCCGTCGGTGGCTGAAGCCAGAAAGGCACACCAAGGCTCAGATCCTGGACCTGGTGATCCTGGAGCAGTTCCTGGCCATCCTTCCCCCGGAGATGTCCAGCTGGGTGAGGGAATGCGGAGCGGAGAGCAGTTCCCAGGCGGTGGCTCTGGCCGAAGGCTTCCTCCTGAGCCAGGCCGAGGAGAAGAGGCAGGAAGAGCTAGAACAGAAGGAGAAAGAACAGCAGGTGAGAGCATCTGATCTTGGTTGCCTCAGAAAGCTGTGAATATTATTGAACGGAGGAGGCTCCATCTTGTCCTGTTTGATTCCTTTTCTAATCAATTTCTTTCCTTGTGCTTCTCACTGCTTCTGCGGGTGCAGGACTTGTATGTCAAAAAGACGTCTGAGGCAGAGAAGATTTCATCAGAGTTGGGCGAGAAGCCGCAGCCTAAGCGGACCACACAAGACAGGGAGAGAAGGTCCACTTCAATGGGTGAGGATCAAAGAAGGCCTTTCCCACCTTGGGCCACTCCTCTGACCTGTGCCTCAATGGCTTAAGGAGTTTACACAGTTTTACATCTCCTAAGCTGTTTTGAAAGGGCAATGTCTGTAAGGCAGGGGTGTCACCTCTCCCGTAAGGGGTAGGAAGAGCAGCAGATTGGCCTCATCTGTGGTTGATATCCGGCCCCACGAAGTGACCCCAGAATCTGTGAGGAAGAGCCTAGAGACACCTGGAATTTTACCATTAATACAGAACGGGGAACTTCTGTATTAATATATATAATATATATATCTAATTGGGTGGTGGTTGTGCAACTTCGCTGAGTGGAGTGGATGAAATGTGCAGAGGAAAAAAAAATTCTTCATATTTGCTTGTGTTCCTTGCAGGAGACGCAACATGGACCCCACAAAGCCGTCCAAGCTTTGTTGTTAATTCTGCTACTTGGGCAACAACCTCTGATAAAATGGACCAGGTAAACAGATGAACAATTAAAGGAGACAGGCTGAGGTGGGGGGCTGTCTCCCTGCCCACCTCCCCAAAACCTGCATGAATTCTAATATTTTTTTCTCCCTTTGAACACAGATACCTGTTGGAAAAGTCCATTCGAAAAATCAAAACCCAGCCTGGCAGCCCTGAGTGACACCCATTTTTGTTTCTGTTTGGGGTTAGTCTTGTGTTCACATTACTATGTGTCTTCTTTCAGGTAACTTTTGAGGAAGTGGCTGTCTATTTTACCGATGAGGAATGGACCCTGCTGGATCCGGACCAAAGGTCCCTGCACACGGAAGTCATGGAGGAGAATTTGGGGACGGTGGCCTCTCTGGGTAAGGCGCCCCTTTTTCTTACTGTGAATGAAATCAGCTCATGGTGTAAAATAAAATAAAACTGTAGCCTCTTCCTACCCACTTGGTAAAGTGAAGTTGGCTATTTCACCTTCTTCAGCGTGGCTGGTTATTGGGTTCCCTTCGCAGGATGTCCTTAAGTGGGTGACCTTTGTCAAGGTGACAGTGGTTGGTATCAGATTCAGAGGCTCTGGTGAGCAAGGCCCACGGTGGGGAGCATCGGGACCCCATTCCTGGCCTCCATGCAGGAGGGACTCCCAACAGTATCTCCTCAGAGGGTCTACAGTGGTGCCTTGCTTAACGATTGCCTCGTTAAATTACGAAACCGCTATACGATGACTGTTTTGCACTCGCTTTTGCAATCGCAAAATGATGTTTTAATAGGCAAAATTCACTTCCCAACCATCGGTTCCCTGCTTCGGGAACCAATTTTTTGCTAGATGACGTTTTTAAAACAGCTGATCGGTAGCTTCAAAATTGGACGGATTCCTCGCTTTACAGGCCTTTCCGTGTTTGGGCCACTCTGCTGGCCTGTGCGTGAATTACTGAAGGACTTTTAACAGTTTGACATCTCCAAAGCTTTGCTTTGAAAGGGCAATGTTTGTCAGGGCTCTGGGCCTTGGGCCCTTCTGTAAGGGGTAAGAAGAGGAGTGGATGGTTGGGGTCCTGGCCATCAATCAACTCCAGAATTTGGTTCCCTCTTGAATTATGAAGCAGGGAGTCCCATAATTCAGTAAAATCCCATTCCCTTCAAAAACCTTGAGTTTGTGACACTTTATCAGAGCTGTGAATGAAAGGACATTTGAAAACTGACAGTTTATAGGGTTGCTATTAGTGATCGGTGACTTGATGAGCTGAGATAATAAAGCATTTGTTGTATTTACAGCTCTTGTCCTGCCTTGAGAAACCTCACTCCATTTTTTCCCCTTTTTCCACCACATTTCAGTTCTCCCCCCCCCCCACATTTAACTCAGTTAACCTTCTGTGGCCACCAAGCTTGCCTCTCAGCTGTTTAAGGTTTGTTTTGTTTTGCTCCCTCTGTGTATTTTGATTAAGAGTGCTTCAAAAACAAAGGTAAAGGTAAAGGTTCCCCTTGACAATTTTTGTCCAGTCGTGTTCGACTCTAGGGGGCGGTGCTCATCCCCGTTTCCAAGCCATAGAGCCAGCGTTTTGTCCGAAGACAATCTTCCGTGGTCACATGGCCGGTGCGACTTAGACACGGAACGCTGTTACTTTCCCACTGAGGTGGTCCCTATTTATCTACTCGCATTTGCATGCTTTCGAACCGCTAGGTTGGCGGGAGCTGGGACAAGCGACGGGCGCTCACTCCGTCGCGTGGATTCGATCTTACGACTGCTGGTCTTCTGACCCTGCAGCACAGGCTTCTGCGGTTTAGCCCGCAGCGCCACCACGTCCCATTCAAAAACAAAACAAACCCCCCAAAACCAGGCAACATTCAAGTTGCTGTGAGTCTGGCATTTCCAGGGTTTTGGTGGTGATCCCATGAGTCTTTTGAGGAATTAAAACGTGCAAGAGAAACAGAGGGGAATACTCACTTATTCTCATTTTTGTTGTTTGTGTCCTTGGCAGGAGATGGAACACAAATGCCTCAAACATGCGCAACCTTTTTTCTTAATTCTGAAGCCCTGGGAACAGCCTCTGAGAAACCTGACCAGGTACAGAGATGCATGATTAAAGGTCAAAAAAGAGACAGGCTGGGGGTGAGGGGCATACATCTCCCCAAACCTTGAAAGACCCCCGATTTCCCCCCCCCCCCGCGCTTAGAACAGAGATACTTGTTGGAAAACACTCTGTTGAACAATTAAAATCCAACATAGGCAGCTGTGAGCAATGTAGTTTCCGTTCCTTCCTTGGAGTTCGCCTGGTGATCACAGTGCAACGGTGTCTTCCTCCTCCAGGTGACCTTTGAAGAGGTGGCCGGATCCTTCATGGAGGACGAATGGGCCCTGCTGGATCCCTGCCAAAAGACCCTCTACCAGGAAGCCATGAAGGAGAATTTTGGGATGGCGGCCATTTTGGGTAAGTCAAGAGAAAACGCATGGTAGCTTTGTTTTGCCCCCCCCTTGCGATCCTCAGTGGAAGAGGTGCAGAAAGGGTTAGTAGTTTTAAATTTTGGGGTATCTACATTTCAGAGCGACCTCTCATGGTCTATAAATGCTAATAGGCTGGTGAAGAAGGCATAGAAGAAGCTGTGCTTCCTCAGAGTGCTTGGGAACATACATCTATTTCAGCATTTACTTCTGTCCTACTATCGTAGGACCATAGAGAGTGTCCTATAATATGGCATCCTCTCATGGTATGGGAGTTGCTCCGAAATGGACAAAACAGTTTTACAGAGAATTACTAAAATTGCCCAAAAATATTATTGGAATTCATCTCTCAACCTTGGACAACATTTTTGCATCTCGCTGCTTGAGGAAGTCATTTAATATTCTGAGAGACTCTTCCCGCCCTGCTTATAACTTCTTTGAACTGTTGCCTTATGGCAGAAGATACAGAGCAATTAAAACTCAGACGACACGTTTTTTGGACAGTTTTTTTTATCCTAGAGCTATAATTGCATTTAACAAGGAACTTAAGAATCACCAGCAGTGAGTTGTTGGACTGTATTACTATTGTATTCTCGAAGGCTTACTATTACTATTACTTGGTCTATTGTGTTGTATGTTGTGTGGATACTATGAGCTCTTAGGTGGGGTTTTGGGACTTAGGGATTGTTATGAGGGTGTGTGTGTGTGTTTTGGTCTGGTCTCTGAGTGTTCTTTGTGAATTTAGTTGTATGTGTATACGGTGTACAGTGGTGCCTCGCTTGACGATGTTAATTGGTTCCTGCGAAATAACTGTAGAGTGAAAACGTTGTCAAACGAAATAAAAAAACCCCATTGAAACGCATTGAAAACCGTTCAATGCGTTCCAATGGGCTGAATATCTGCTCATCCAGCAAAGATCCTCCATACGGCGGCCATGTTCGGTGCCTGTAAAGCAAGGAATCCGTCCTAGAAAACAGTGGGGGGCCATTTTCTTCAGCCGGCGGCCATTTTGAAACCCCTACAATCAGCTGTTTGCTGATTGTCATAAAGCGAAAATCGGTTACCGAAGCAGGGAACTGATCATCGCACAGCGAAAAAACCTCATTTAAAACATCGCTTTGCGATCACAAAAGCGATCGCAAACACGTCAATGTAAAGCGGATTCGTTGTAGAGCGGGGTAATCGTCCAGCGGGGCACGACTGTATATATGTTCAGTGACAATAAATTGAAATTGAATTGAGGTTTCTGTCTGTAGAGCCAGAGGTTGGGAGTTCAGTTTCCCCACTGAGCCTGCTAGGAGAAGAACCAGCCTGGGTGGCCTTGAGCAAAAGCTGCATGGCCCCAGGATGCCCCACTGGAAGAACGAAGGGGAAAACCACTTCTGAGTTCTGTCTACCTGGAAAACCCTGGGAAGAGTCACCATAAGTCAGAATTGACTTGATGGCACATTAGTATTCTTTTCTTTTATGATTGCTGTGTTTCAATAGGGTTTGTTGTTCTCTTCCATCCTGGCTGGTTTCTGTGACCTCTTCGGAGGGACCCGGTGTCAGGCTCCGAGGTGCTGATGAGCCTCAACCCAGTCAGAATCTCCTTCCATTTCTCAGTGTATTAAATCAATATCCCAGTTTATCAGAGTGGTTCAGAGCTGCAAGCGGAACGGCAGCCTCTGTGGTTCCAGCATGGAAATGCTCTTTCCCTTTCTGCATTTCTGTGACATTGCTAAGGAAGCCAATGGTTGGTTCAGGGGTTTGGCAACTTGGGGACCTCTAGAAGGTGCTAGGTTACAAATCCCATCATATCCCTCCATTGGCCGTGCTGCTTGGGGCTGAAAAAAGGTGTAGCCCGGCAACCTCTGAGGACTCACTAGTGGATTCAGACTCATGGCAACCCTTCCTTGGGTGTTCTAGGTGCAGAATACCCAGAAGTGGTCTATTGTGGAAACGTTGGTTTGACTTACATATTGCTCCATAGTGCTAAAGCACTCTCTGGGTGGTTTACAACGTAATTATGCAAACAACAACTACCGCCCTCCCTTCCCAGTGAGCTGAGTACTCAGTTTTGCTGACTTCAGAAAGGTAGAAGGACGAGTCAATCTTGAGACTGCAACCTGAGCACATCGGGATCTAACTTAGGTCATGAGCAGAAGTTTGAGTGCAGTACTGCTGTTTAACCAGTGCGCTATGACACTCAAATACAGTGGGGTCTCGACTTACGAACGGCTCGACATACGAATGTTTTGACTTACGAACCGCTCTCATAGGAATATATGGACTCAACTTACGAACTTAGATTCGAGTTACGAACTCTTTTTTTTCCTTTTTTAAAAGCTAAGTCATCTTAGGTTAAAAGGAAAAAAAAATCCCCCTCTAGTGGCAGAAGGCGGAATAGCAGCTTCCCATTAGTTTCTATGGACGAAAAGAG
This sequence comes from Pogona vitticeps, assembly GCF_051106095.1. Lineage (NCBI taxonomy): Eukaryota > Metazoa > Chordata > Lepidosauria > Squamata > Agamidae > Pogona > Pogona vitticeps. The sequence goes on from NC_135784.1 coordinate 15,617,313, forward strand.
CAGATACGGATTAAATGGTTTTCAATGCATTCCTATGGGAAATGCAGATTCGACTTAAGAACTTTTCGACCTGAGAACTGCCTTCCAATACGGATTAAGTTCTTAAGTCGAGACCCCACTGTAGTTACAAAACAAACCCAACAGAAACATTATGTTAGTTTCACCTCATTCATTCATTCATTCATTCATTCATTCATTCATTCATTCATTCATTCATTCATTCATTCATTCATATATCATCCATCTAGCCAGGCTTCTCTTAAGCTTCCTGTTTCTGCTTTGATGCTACTAGAAACTATATTTCTGAACAGGAAGCTAGGAGGAGCTCAGCCTAGCTCAGCCTCATAGCCTTCCAGCTCAGATACATTTCAGTATCTGTCGGTCAGGTAGAATACCCAGAATGGGGAATTACAGGATTTGAAATCAAGACAGTCCGATCTCTAGCAGTTAAGCAACTGTGTTAGCTCTTTCACCTCTTTTTCTGTCTTGGGCTCCTACAAGCAGTCTCTCGTTCTCTCTCTTTCTTAGGACGAAATGGACAGATGAACAAGAAGGAAGGAGAAAAACGCAGGACATTGGCGGAGATAGAAGAGCAGAGAACAAAAACTGAGGTAAGAGGAAAGCTGGCAAACAAAATGCCCCTTGCTCGGGGTGATTTAGTTAGCGATATCTCAGTCCAAGAAGAAATTCGCAAGGGATTAGAAAGGTATAAATATTTTTGTCCTGCATGCGGGATAACTTTCAAGTGTACAACAAGCCTTAATCTTCACTGGAAAACCCACACAGCGGAAGATCCATGTAGCAGGCCACTCTCAAGCCTCTACCCATCCAGGCCTATAAGAGTGCTCACTACCTCACACCAAAGACTTGCTGCCACCAACCTATCCTTAAATCAAAAGGACAAGGGTTTCTTTCAAACAAATAAAAAGGCTTATTGATTACAAGAAATAATAGTAGTAAATCACAGGTGTAAAATCAATTAATCAATCACTGTTTCTTAGACACTAGCTCTCGCAGACTTTTCCCTCACTGACAGGCACTTTCTCACTCTATCAAACTCTTTAATCACACATCTCTCTAACTCTGATCAAAACTGCACTCACACGTCACACACACCTTATATAGCCCAGCTCCTCCCACTTCTGTACCACCCTCCGTCCTCTCATTGGCTGAGGTTCCCCTGCCCAGCTGTGACGGACGGGTGAGAGCAGAGCTGAACGCCACAATCCACTTCAGCGCTTTGAATCTGGAAAGACCTTAAGTCATAAATCACACCCTGTTTTCTCCCAAATTATTCACACAGAAAGCCTAGGGGAAGAAAAAAGCTTGATTCAGAAGTTACACCCTGCCTGTCCTCAGATAGCTCACACTAGGGGGAGACTATTTGATTATTTACAATGTGGACGTAGCTGTAGTGGCAACTGTACCTTTCTTTCGCACCAGACAAAGAATCTGCATAAATGCTTGGAGTGTAGAAAAAATTTCAGTAGCAATGGAAACCTTAAGCTCCATCAAAGAATCCACACAGGGGAGAAGCCCTATAAGTGTTTGGACTGCGGATTAAGTTTCACATGGAAGAGAAGCCTCCTTTCTCATCAGACGATTCACACGGGAGAGAAGTTGTTTAAGTGCCTGGAATGTGGGAAAGGGTTCAGCAGGAAAACCAACCTCACGATCCACCAAAGGGTCCACACGGGGGAGAAACCATTTAAATGCCTGGATTGTGGAAAGGGCTTCCGTAGCAACAAAGACCTCACAAACCATCAGCAAATCCACACGGGAGACAAGCCATTCAAATGCTTGGAGTGTGGAAAGGGCTTCCGTTGGCAGTCCCGCCCGATGGCCGATCAGAGAATTCATACAGAGGAGAAACTGTTTAAATGCCTTGAGGATGGAAGACGTTTCAGCCAGCAGATGCACCACAGCTACCATCGGATAACTCACGAAGGGGAGAAAGCATTTAGTTGTTCACAGTGTGGAAAAACCTGTCATGGCCAGTCTTCCTCTTTTTCTCATCAAGTGAAGAAAGCCTACAAATGCTTGGAGTGTGCAAAAAGTTTCAGTACCAAAGCAGAACTGACGAATCATCAAAGAATCCACACAGGAGAGAAACCATTTCAGTGCTTACCGTGCGGGAAGAGCTTCCGTCAGAAATCAGCGTTCCTGTCCCACCAGAGGATCCACACAGGGGAGAAGCCATATAAGTGTTTGGACTGCGGGGTAGGTTTCACGTGGAAGAGAAGCCTCCTTTCTCATCAGACGATCCACACAGGAGAGAAGCTGTTTAAATGTTTGGAGTGTGGGAAAGGGTTCAGCAGGAAGGCCAGCCTCATGAACCATCAAAGGGTCCACACAGGGGGGAAACCACTTATATGCTTGAAGTGTGAAAAAGGTTTCAACAGTAACGCATGTCAGAAGATGGGTTGCGTGGTTTAGATCCTGAACAGAAGATGGGTTATGTAGTAGTGAACAAAGTAAAATGGATTCCATCTTGCTTCTCTGCATAAATGATTTCTGGATGACATCGTGAGAAGTGGAAGATAAGGGATGTGCCAGCTAAGCTTGAAAAAGGAACTTTTGCCTATGGACATTAGTTATAGTGAGTGAGAGGGTGATAGTTAGTTAGAGCAATGATTATGAGTTAGCACAATGATTATTAGAATATGGATTTTAGAGTAGGATAGTTTTTTCAGGATAATGATGGACATTGGACATTTATACTTTCTTGGACTATTTTCTTCATTATGCTTTTTCTTATGGATTACCTTCTTGGACTAGAAGAGGGGCACCTGCCTTTTTGCCTTCTCTTAAATAGCTTTTTACTTGTTTTCATGGATTTTGGGGATTTTTGCTATTTTTACTATTTTTGTATTTTTCATGGATTCTTTACTTCATTACTATTTTATAATTAACCTGGAAAATGATCTTTGGCTTGCTTATGCATAAACTGACTTTTTCTTTATGGAACTTTCTAATTTCTTTAATAAAACAATGATTATTATAAAAATCAACATAGTATGTCTAAAAGGACTACAAACCCCACATGGTTAACTATCTGTAAGGTACAGCAGTGTTCTTATTAGGGCAGACTTGTGAGAGGGTGTTTGGCACAGGCCTCGCTGAGATTCCAGGACTCACTCAGCAACTTGAGGGTGTGCAAACTCCTAATTACTCTCTGTCTGCCGACCAGGTATCCTCTAGGGCAGTGGTCACCAACCTTGGGCCTCCAGATGTTCTTGGACTTCAACTCCCAGAAATCCTGGCCAACAGAGATAGTGGTGAAGGCTTCTGGGGGTTGAAGTCCAAGAACATCTAGAGGCCCAAGGTTGGTGACCACTGCTCTAGGGGACCCTGGATCGTTACAACGCACATCTTATGAACCACCGAAGGATCTACACTGGGGAGGAACCCTTTTGTGATGATCACTGAAACAAATCGATGAATAGATCCTTTTATTCATCTGCACTTTAAATGGCTATAACACTGGCTCCCAATGACTTAGAGAAACTACATTTGCAGGGATGCTTCCTCAGACGCTTTTATACAACTCCTGAAAGTTTGGTGAACATTGGATCACGGACCCCCGAGTTATATATGTCACAAAGAGGACCCCCCAGGACAGCTCCCCCCAGGTACTTAGGGACTCCAGAATCACAATGGAGCTTCCTATGTCTTTCCCCAACATGCTTGCTAACTTTGGTGAAGATTGGATATTGGAACTCTGAGTTATTCACCCACAAATTGGGTCCCCCCAGGGTCTAACTAGATTTGCTGACAACCTTCAAAGAAAGATGCTCAGGTTGAAAATGAAACGAGCTCTGCCGTCTGAAGCTGGGTGATGGGGTGACGCCTGGACAGGCTTGGATGGGGCAGAGCCCAGCTTTGGCTGTGCCAACATGGCCGGACAGCCCTCCGTCATGGCACATTATGGGCGTCACCCAACACTTTGCTCTTGTACACTAGTTGTACAAGAGTAATTACAATGGTGTCTTGCAAGACGATGTTAATTCGTTCCGCGAAAATAGCTGTTAAGCGAAAACATCGTCTTGCAAAACACGTTTTCCCATTGAAATGCATTGAAAACCTGATAATCCGTTCCAACGGGAACGGATTGTTATCGTAAAGCGAAAATTGCCATAGGAAACATCGTTAAGCGAGACGCGGTTCCCAAGCGAAAACAGCCGTCTAACAAAACAGAGACTATTAAAAGACTTGTATAGTGAAGCAAGACCAAGCTGTCAAAAACATCGTAAAGCGAAAAACAGGGACCTAAAATTTAACTGTCTTGCAAGGCAAGGTCCCTAACATCGTAAAGCGAAAATTGCCCATAGGAAACATTAAACAAAGCGCAAGATTGCTCTGAAAACCTCATCGTAAAGCAAATTCATTGTCATGCGAAGCAATCGTCTTGCGAGGCACCACTGTACTCATTTTTCTTACTGCTCAGTTGGTCTGCCAAGAGAGCTGGATGGCCCTCTTTGGTTGTTTGGGGGTGCCGGGACCGGCTCTGGGTATGCCAGCCAAAAGGTTAGATGGCCCTCTTGGCACGTTCGGGTGACGTGCAGACATGCTTTGGGTGGGTGGGGGGGAAGAGCCCGGCCACTTTGCTACTACAGCAGTTAATCCACAGGGCTGCTTGTGAGCTGAGCTAATTCATTTGGGTCGTTTGTCCCAGCTTCGGCCTACCTACTGAGTTGGCATGGGACTGAAAGCAGAGTGTGTTGCCCCATTGGGCACTGTGGTAGAGGGCAGCAGCAAAGTACCGTGTCTTGCCCATCGGGCACTGAGGAAGTTGGCAGCAGCAATGTAGAGTGTGTTGCCACATCAAGCACTGAGGTAAGTTGGCAGCAGCAATGTAGAGTGTGTTGCCCCATCGGGCACTGAGGTAAGTTGGCAGCAGCAAAGTACTGTGTCTTGCCCCATCGGGCACTGAGGTAAGTTGGCAGCAGCAAAGTACCGTGTCTTGCCCCATCGGGCACTGAGGTAAGTTGGCAGCAGCAATGTAGAGTGTGTTGCCACATCAAGCACTGAGGTAGTTGGCATGAAAGCATGCCTTAATAGGCATCGGGCACCGAGGCAATTGGCAGCAAAGTAGGCCTTTGCCCATTGGGTGTGTAGTGGCAGAAATCTTCAACGTCGATGATCATGAGGGTGGCGTTTGCCATCAAGGTGGCATACGAAACACAAGCCTCCAGAATTAATTATTTAGTCAAGTATGCTGTTTTTGCCTACCAGGAAGGGCTTAGGTCGGCCCAGCCCTCTTGGCACGAGGAAGCCAAGAGGATAGCTTTGAAAAGCCAAATGATCAGCTCCACAGTCTGAAGCCGTGCAATGGTGGTGTTTGTTTTGTTATTGATGAAGAAAAGGGACGGTGGTTCTTGTTGGCACAAGATAAACGCTGTAGTCTCAAGCCGTGCGATGGGGCGATGCCTGGACAGGCTTTTGGGCCCCATCGGGGCACTGAGGTAAGTTGGCAGCAGCAAAGTACAGTGGACCCTCGACTTACAGACGGCTCCACTTACAGACTTTTCGAGTTACAGACTTCTCTGGCCGCAAAATTTAGGTTCGACTGGCAGCTGGAGAATCAAGCTACAGACCAGAAAAAAAAAATGGAACAAAAATGGCCGCTTACGGGATTAATCGGTTTTCAATGCATTGTAGGTCAGTGGAGACTCGACCTACAGACTTTTGGACCTGCAGCCACCATTCCAATACGTATTAATTCCGTAAGTAGAGGGTCCACTGTAGAGTGTGTTGCCCCATTGGGCATTCAGGCACACGGCAGCAGGAAAGCAGGCTCTTTTGGCCCCATCGGGGCACTGAGGCAAAAGGCAGCCGCAGGAGACTCTGGTCTTCTTCTGCAACATCACATTTGCCTGCACAGTTACTTAAGTCTGTCCCCAGGAGGCAACTGTGGTTCAAAGCAGCAGTAACAGCAGGAGAATAGGGTCCGATTGCAAGGTGGTCCTAACTGCGGTTAATCGGGACGGCCGCCGGCCCTCTCAAGCGGAAGATCAGCAGTTCGAATCCATGCAATGGGGGGTGACCTGAGCTCTTGTCCCTTGTTCCTGCTTCTGCCTACCTACGGAGTTAAACTGCTGCTGAGCCACTAGGCTCGTTGATCGGAAGGCCTGCCAGCCTACTCAGGCAGAAGTAGCCCGATGGGACTTTGGAGCACCGTGTTGTCATGGGACAGCAGGACAGGCACTGGGTGGGGGCAGAGCCCGGCCCTCTTGGCACGGGGATGCCTGGACAGGTTTGGAGGGGAGGGCAGAGGAAAAGGAAGAGGCAGAGGCAAAAGGAAGAAAGCAAAAGGAAAGAATACTCTTCTTCAGCGCGAAGGTAGTTCAGTTGCAGGATGCAACAGGATGCAACTGAGGTTGCACAACTGCAGCAACAACAGCAGATGAATAGGGTCCAAGGTGCTACTATTTTATTTATTTAATTTATATGCCGCCCACACTACCCAAAGGTCTCTGGGCCGCTTACAACATTTAAAATACAGTGGTGCCTCGCATAGCGAGGTTAATCCGTTCTGGATTAACCTTCACTATAGCGAAACATCGCTGAACGGATCAAAAAAACCCATTAGAACGCATTAAACATCGTTTAATGCGTTCCAAATGGGCTGAAAACTCACTGTTCAGCGATGCTTTCTATGGCCAGCAGCCATTTTCGCGCCTTCATTAAGCGAGGGGAGGGCGCGAAAACGCTGCGCGCGGCCATTTCGGGGCTTCCGGTGGCCATTTTGTCCGCCTAACAGCTGATCGTCGCAAAGCGAATTTTGCCCTATCTAAACGACGTTGAGCGATTGCATTAGCGATCCCAAAAAAGGGATCGCTATGCAATTTCGTCGTTGTACGGTGCGCTCGTTAAGCGAGGCACCACTGTACAATAAAGGTGGTTAACCCACAGGGCCGCTAGTGGGCTGAGCTCCCGTAGTTTGTTCCATGTTCTGCCTACCTACTGAGGCTGTAGAATAGCTAGGAAGCTGGAATGAACAGCCTGCCAGCTTTGGGTGGGCCTGAGACAGGCCCTCTTTGGCACAGGGGATGCCCGGACAGGCCTGCGGGGGGGGCTTGAAACAGGCCTGGTTGGCGCTTGGATGCCCAGGCAGGCTTGAAAGCAGACTCTTGCTGTTTTTGGGAACATCACATTTTCCTGCATAGTTAAGCTTGCTCCCAGGAAGCAACTGAGGGTGCACAACAACAGCAACAACAGATGAATAGGTGGTGTTACTAATGTAACAGTGGTTAATCCACAGGGCCACTGGGCTTCCTCGAGCGGAAGATCAGATCCATGCAATGGGGTGAGCTGAGCTCCCGCAGTTTGTTCCAGGTTCTGCCTACCTGAGGCAGTAGGAAGCTAGAACGAACAGCCAGGAATTAGGAATGAAGCCTGAGTGGATTTTGGAGCACTAATGTAAGCCCTTTGAATAAGGAGGCAGGTAGGCAGGAAAGAAAGAGCTTGGCCTGATGAGGCAACTTCACCCAGCAGTCAAGATTTGGAAGGCCCTTGGGCCGATTCTTGGCACAGAATCAGCAGCAGGGAAGCCCAAGGCAGCTGTAGAGGATTGCAGGATTTGGGGACAGCATGGCCCAAGGAGGCTGGAATTGATGCCTGGTGATGTGGGGGGGATGCCCACACAGGTTGCACATAGCAGCAACATAGCAGCAACATAGACACTGGCACTGCAGGTTAAACCGCTGAGCCACTGGGCTTGTCCATCAGAAGATGAGCACTGCAGTTTGAATCCGTGTGATGGGGTGAGCTACAGTATGTCCCGTTGCTTTTCACCCAACTTCTGCCAGCCTTCTGGGGCTGTAAAGAAGGCTAGGAGGCTGGAATGAACAGGCATGAATAATTGGAACAAAGCCCAAGGAAGCTGGAATCATGAAATACATATAAATATGCGTTTCTGAGATTTTTCAGAATAAATGAATCAGCGGATACTGATCTTGGAGATAGGGAGGGACATGTCACACACAGCACATCTCAGGAGGAGGGAGCACATTGGTCAGGTTTGGGTGGGGCTGAGCCTGGCCCTCTTGGCACGGGGATGCCCGAGAAGGGTAGGACACTGAAGTCAGCAGGCAGCATTTGAGAATCAAGCCTGAAGAAGTTGGAATGAGCACGCAGGCCTTTTGGAAGTGGAAGGAGCTGCAGGACTCGGAATGTCATGTAGCCAGCAACGTGGACTTTTGGAGTGGACCCATCGGGCAGTGAGGACGTTGGCAGCAAGGTAGACAGTGGCATTGCAGGTTAAACTGCAGTGCTGCTGAGCCACTGGGCTTGTTATAGGTGCTGTTGCCCATCTTGGTACAGGGGATGCCCAGACAGCCTTGGGGGGGAGGCAGAGCCCGGCTCTCGGGGAATCAGTAGCACCAACAGGAGAAAAGGGTCCAAGATGCTACTAATGGTGGTTAATCCGTGGGGCTGTCAAAAACATGCTCTGAAGCCGGGCAATAGGGCGATGCCTGGGCAAGCTCTTGGTGTGTCTGAGACAGGGCTAGGAAACTTATCGGTCGCTCACCACCAATATCTAACTAGACTTGCTGACAACCTTCAAACACTCGACCTACACCATGGTGTCCCGCCTGGTGGAGCAGAAGGCTGTTTTGGAGGACATCATGTCCTCCGTGCCCATTCTGCCTGGGGGGGAAGAGAGGTGGACATCAATGCCACGGATTGGCTGGCCCTTTCCCAGGTGGAGGTGCTCAAGCCCTTCCTGGAAACCACAGACATCTTGTGTGGTTATATGGCAAGCCTGGGGCAGGTCATCCCCCTGATTCATGCCCTCAGTCGGTCCCTGGAGACTGCTGTGGCACCAGGATCCTTCCTCCTTCCATGGACCAGGGCTTTGGTCAAGAGGTTGCAGGCAGGTGTGCAGAAGCAACTCCATCCTGTCCACAGCAACAGAGCATACAGCATGGCCTGCCTGCATGATCCTCGAATCAAGGGGGGCTTGGCAGCACGCACCTCAGACCTCGAGGAGTGGAGAACAGAGCTCCCCACTGAGGTCCGCAGGGCGTTGGGGACACAATACTTGCATGGGGCGACAGGAACGTCAGGCCATGAGGGGCAGGATGGTTCACCCAAACCACAGGGAAGGACTTCACCTGGTGAAGGCTCCATTCACCAACATTACTGGAAGTCTGTGGTGACCTTGGCACTTGCCTCAGAGGAAAGACAGCCAGCTGAGGAGGATTTGCCAGAGATAATGGTGCGGGAATATCTGGCTGAGCCCCCTCAGCCCCACCAGTCAGATCCCCTCCATTACTGGGCTAGGAAACAAGTCATATTGCCAATGTGGCCATGGACCTCCTTTCTATCCCCCACACCAGCGTCCAGAGCGAGCACGTGTTTTCCCATCTTGGAGACATACTCTGACCACATTGCTTGCGTTTGGATCCCATTACTGTGTATGCCAATAAAGGTTTATTATTATTATTATTATTATTATTATTATTACTGTGGACTGTCGTTCATCAAGGTGAACCTTCCCTTGTTGGGCTTCCCCTCACTGAACCCAAAGAGGTAGGGTTCCAATGACAGTCTCTCCCATAACACACCGCCTGCTTGCACCCTCCAGTCCTCCTTAAAAAAAAAAAGACTTGCCTACTTGCCTGCCAGCCTGTAAATCTGCCCCTCAGTCAGAACTCCAGCTGCCGATTCCAGTTGCCTCCTCAGGCCAAGTTCCAAGCAAGTCATGCCTGCCTGCTGGATCAAGTCAGACCAGCAGGCTGAGGACTGTTGAACTCCTGCCTGCCTGCCTGCCGGGTGACGTAGTCCCACTGGGCTGTTTGTTCCATTTTCTACCTCCCTGACTGGGAGGAGAGAACTCCTGCCTGGCACAGGTTAAAATCACATCAGTTTGGTAATCTGTAGCCAGGCGATATGGTGATGGGGTGACATACAGACAGCCTTTGGTTGGGGAAGACCCATGCCGGCCCTCTTGGCATCCAAGCCTAAACCCTCTCTTGGCATACACAAAGCCTGTCCCCATCCCCAAACGTGGCAAGAGAGCCAGCCAGGCCTCTTGGCAGTTGGCACACCCAAAGCCGGTCCTGGCATCCCGAACGTGCCAAGAGGGCCAGCCTGTCTCAGCCCCCCAAAACCTCCGAGGGCTATCTTTATCATATCCGGGCAGACTCAGAAGCCAAGTTGTAATCCATCCTGCATTGATCAGGGGTTTGGACTTGACGGCATTCCAACTTTACTTCATCTTATTCACCTTAAAAGGCATATTAGGGTCGCTATTGGAGATGGGTAATCTAAAAACGAACCAGGAAGTTTGTTGAAAATCGTTGGTTCGGGTTCATCCAAACTGAAGAACCCAAACAGATCCAAACCACAAAACATTTAAAGCCATTTCCTGAACTTCCTGGCTCATTCCCTCTGCCCCCAGAGCCTGCCACCTTCTCCTTCCCCCAATGCCTCCCTACCTTGTCTTGTCACCTCTGCCTCCACGTTTGCCACCACCATCATCTTGAGAAACTATAACCCAGCTGCCCTTCTGGGAGAGGGGACCTACCATCTTTGCACATCTGGCCACTTCTCAGTTCATGGTTCATTATCATCATCATCATCATTGGTGTTATTAAGTTTAGATGGTTCATGGGTAGCCACAAACCACATAAAGAATACTGATGTTATCTTTTAGGTAAACCTTTTTTAAAAGATCTCTCTTGTGTTTTGATTTCCGACTGTTTTAAGTCAACAGTTTGAGCGTCCCACTCTTGTGTCAACAAACGGTTGTCACTTTTGTTATCGGTGCCCTCACTCGATCAGAGGGATTTGTATAAATATGCCGCTCCTGTTCTTTGCACTCCCGTGGCTGAAGCCATGGAATTTGATCCACGAAAGCTCACACCGAAATAAAATCACTTAAGTTTTTAATTGGTGCCTCCCTCTCTTCGACAGCCTGCTGAGACAAGAGTGACCTGGTTCATTTTGTTTGAAAACTACTACAAAAGTGGCTTCTAAGGTGCTGGAGGAGAGATTTGTGGATACCCTGGACTGCCGGAAAGGCAAACAACGGGGGGGGGGGGGCTAGATCAAATCAAGCCTGTAAAAAAAAAAATACTGAAACTGAGACTGTCCTACTTTTGGGCACATCCTGAGAAGGCAGGATTCCTTGGAAAAGACCATTATGCTGGGAAAGGTGGAAGGTAGCAGGGAAAGAGGAGGACCAAAAACGAGATGGGCTGACTCCTGAAAGGAAGCCACAGGTTTGAGTTTACAGGAGCTGAGCAGGGTTGTTAAGGACAATGCTTTTTGCAAGGCTCTCATTCATGGGGTGGCTGTACGTTGCCTTGATGGCATACAACGATGAACGTGCTATAGAGAAAAAAAAAAGACACCCTCTTTCCCTGAAGTACATGTCATTGCAATACAAACGGCTTTAAAATGGGGATGGGATCTCTCCCTCCCTTCTTACTTTTTGGGTCTAGGGACGGCACTCTGGTTTGGGGATCATGGGCTTTGTAGTCACAACATAACCTTTTCAAGCTCTGTCATTTTATTTGGCTTTGCCTTTACATCCGAGGCTTGACGTTTCGTGTTTCTGCTTCGGGTTACAATTCCCACGATTCTCCAGCCATGTGGAATTCTGGTAGCTCTAGTTTGGGGCGAGGGGGGAGGAAAAGCCTAAATATACACAGTGATAATTTAAAACATATCTGTTTCTCAGAGGCGCTTAAGGAAGTATAGGTAGCCGTTTTCCCCACTTTCATCCCCACAGCCACTCCTGAGGTAGATCAGACAGAGAAACAGAGCCCACCACGGTTACCCCTCGAATGTCATAGTTCTTGAGAGGATTTGGCATCAGATATTTAGAATAATTCTGTCTGTCTGTGTTGAAAGCATACTGCAATGCTTAAGGGTTTTTTTTTTGGGTTAGAAGTGAGAGGGGAGAAGTCTCCTTGAAAAATATCACCCAAGAATAAATCTGTACCACTTTAAAGCACCACAGACCTTAAAAAAATTTTTTTTGCTCATATGATTATGTCTGTTTCTTTCCTAGTTAAAAAATAACACACAGAATTGGTCAAAAATCTCCTTAATAGGTCACAGGATGTGAAAAAGAGGTTTATTTCGTTATGGTTTATTCTAAAGATTCTACACATCTAGCTGATGGGATTCATTAATGATAATGAATTATTATTGTTTTTTTTACCCTAAAAACCCACATGATTTATTAAACCAGGGGTCTCAAACTCAGTTTACGTGGGGGCCGCTGGAGGCAGAGTCTGGGTGAGGCTGGGCCGCGTCAGATTTTCCACCAAGAGGAGCAAGAGCCCGAGGAAGCCACCCAGGAATTTCCTTAGCCCAGCTGGGTTTCCAAGGAGGAAGAGGGGCGCATGAGCCCTTGTCGCCGGCCATATACCCCACCGGCTCCATCCTCACTACCAGCAGCAGCAGCAGCAGGATGAAGAAGCGGAGAAGGGAGGGAGCGCTGACGACCGCCTAGCAGGGGGGAGGGTACAGCATAAAGTTAAAGAAACCCTCGCAGAATTCACCTTGCCAAAGGAGAAAAGCTCCCACCAGTACCCGCAAAATAAAACAGAACAGGACAGGCCCCCCACAGGTGCATGCACAAACACACACAGAGTTCTGGCAACCTTCCTCTGAGCCCCCCCTCAAAAAAAGGTGCACTCAGCAGCAACAGCTACCCCCACCACGACAGAGGAGCAAACTTTGCGAGGCAAGCCCAGGCAGCCTCCAGAGCTGAGGCAGCTGAAGCTGGACGAGGAGGAGGAGGAGGAAGCACTGTCGGGTGCTGAGGCAGCCGCCGGCTGGGCTGGTGCTGGGGGTGTCGAGAGAGAGAGCCAGAAAGCCGCTTCCCTGGAATAGGTGACGGCAGTTGCTGCTGGCGGCTTGGAGGTGCTCTTCGAGGATGGGCCGGGAGCGAACTCCGCTCGGCGAGGGCTCAGGTGCTTGGGGAGGGAGGGCTAGCAGCGCACCTCGCTCGCCTGCTCTCTCCCAAGATAGCGCCTCTTGCACCCTCCATCCAGAACTGCAGCCTGCCAGCCAGCCTGCCTGTCTGCCTGCTGCAGTTCGGGATGGAGGGTGCAAGAGGTGCTGTCTTGGGAGAAAGCCGGCGAGCGAGGCAAGGCTTTTTTTTAAAATTCTTGGCAGCAGAGGACGTGTGGGCACTTGGGGGGGGGGCAGGCAAGGCAGGGGCCACAATCTATCATCTGGTGGGCTGCAAATGCCCCCCGGGCCGCATGTTTGAGACCCCTGTCTTAAACTCAAAACAGTCGAAGCAAAATCACAATGAAAACAGCAAGGAGAGAAGCGATCAGAAAACAATGCTAGGGGGAAAAAACAAATGAAAGAATTCAACTTTGCCAGTTGTAAAAAATAAAGTGGGGGGGGAGAAGAGGGGAGTCACAAGACTGGATCAACACCCTTTGGCATCAAGGCAGTCTGTTAAACGGGGGCCGCCGCATCAAAGTCTCTGCAGCTCACTTTGAGGCCACCTGCTGCAGGACAACCTTCGGGAGATGATCTGAAGGAGAAAGCAGGTGGTATTCTGAAGCAGTTCTGGTCCTGGTTGGTTCAGGGTGTTCAATGTGCACACTGAATGGAACCTGCAATCCAAATGCTAGCTGGTGCAGATGACCAGGAGCTAGCATGAACTATCCCAAGTCAATCAGCAGCAGAAGACGACTCCGGGTGGACCAGAACAAAGCCCCAGCTATTCCAATGTTCTGCTCCCGATGTAAACAAGCCAGGATATTGGTGCAGCTGCGGACTGGACCAATTGCAAGCCTGTGAAATGTCCTCAAAGACCATCCTATACAGAAGGGTCTACAGTACTCCATCCTGAAATAGAATGCAGCCTGAGCCATGGAGGGCAGCTTTAGGTACTCACAGTAAGAGTAAAGCTGATACAGCAGCCCATGGTGCTAAAACATACCCCTAAAACTCATGACCCCATCCTCTCGAAGAAGTATAACACCAGTCCTATACAGAAGGGACAACAGTACTCCATCCTGAAAAGGAATGCAGCCTGAGCCATGGAGGGCAGCTTTAAAGGTAAAGGTTCCCATTGACAATTTGTCCAGTCGTGTCCGACTCTAGGAGTCGGTGCTCATCCCCGTCTCCAAGCCATAGAGCCAGCGTTTGTCCGTAGACAGTTTCCGTGGTCATGTGGCCAATGCGACTAGACTGTTGGCTGTCATCTTCCCACCGTGGTGGTACCTATTTATCTACTCACATTTGCACGCTTTTGAACTGCTAGTTTGGCAGGAGCTGAGACAAGCGACGGGAGCTCACTCCGTCGCATGGATTTGATCTTCCGACTGCTGGTCTTCTGACCTTGCAGCACAGACAGAGGCTTCTGCGGTTTAACCCACAGCTTTAGGTACTCGCAATAAGAGTAAAGCCGATGCAGCAGCCCATGGTGTTAAAACACACCCATAACCCCCTTGGCTTAATCCTGTGGAAAAAGCAGAATGCTTAGGTGTATTCCCCCTGGCTATGGACTGAGTTCTAGAGGAAAAAGTGTAACCCCGATTTTCATCTACAGCATGAGAATCTACAAGGACTGGTAACCATGATCAGTATATTTCCCCCTTCTTCCACTGAAAAATTTATTTATTTATTGTATTTATATCCCGCCTAGCTAGTCAATTACAACCAATCTAGGCGGCTTCAAAAATACGCTTCAATTCTTATGAATAAAATTCATTCTACATTTCTGGCCTGCCTGCCTATGGTTTTTCTGCTGTGGATTCTTGGGCATCTACGGAGGTTTCATCATGGCCTGGAGATCCGTCTTCATTCCAAGCATCAGCTGACTGGTATGGTTTCTCCGCCCTGTGGATCTTCTGGTGTTTACGGAGGCTCGTGCTCACACCAAAGCTCTTCCCACACTCCGTGCACTGATAAGGTTTTACTCTGATGTGTGTTCTTTGATGGTTAATCAGGTGGGCTCGATGACCAAAGCTCTTCCCACACTCTGGACATTTGTAGGGTTTCTCCCCCGTGTGAGTCCTCTGATGCGACGTGAGGTTCGTCTTGTGACTGAACCACTTGCCGCATTCCAAGCATTTGAAGGGTTTCTCCCCAGTATGGATTCTTTGATGGGAGGTGAGATTGGTACTCATGCTAAAGCTCTTACCACATTCCAGACATTTATAGGGTTTCTCTCCAGTGTGGATCCGCTGGTGAGACGTCAGGGATTTTTTACTGCTGAGGCTCTTTCCACACTCCAGGCACTGATAGGGTTTTGCCCCCGTGTGGATCGCTTGATGGGACGTCAGGCTGGTGCTCTCGCAAAAACTCTTCCCACACTCCAAGCATTTATAGGGTTTCTCCCCAGTGTGAAGCCGCTGATGTAGAGTAAGGGAGTTAGCCCAGCAGAAGCTCTCTCCACACTCTAAACACTTGAATGGCTTCTCCCCGGTGTGGATTCTTTGATGGTAACTCAGATATTTGCTAGTAGTGAAGTCTTTACCACACACCAAGCATTTATACGGTTTCTCTCCTGTGTGTAGCCGCTGATGGTCGGTGAGGCTCACAATGTGACCAAACCTTTTCCCACACTCCAAGCACTGATACGGTTTCTCCCCGGTGTGGATTCTTTGGTGGTAAGTGAGGTTGGTTTTCTGGTGGAAGCTCTTCCCACACTCTAGGCATTTATGCGGTTTTTCTCCGGTATGAGTCCGTAGGTGACAAGTAAGATTTGTCTTCTGACTGAAGCACTTCCCGCACTCTGGACATTTAAAGGGCTTCTCGCCTGTGTGAGTTCTCTGGTGGACGCTGAGGGCTTTGCTGGTCCGGAAGCTCTTCCCACACTCGGAGCACTTGAACGGCTTCTCTGCCGTGTGGATCCTCTGATGGAAACGGAGGTTTCGGCTCGTTCGGAAGCTCTTTTCACAAACTGGGCATTTGTATGGCTTCTCCCCAGTGTGGATTCTGTGGTGCGAGGTCAGGTTGGTGCGCTCACGGAAGCTTTTCCCACACTCCAAGCATATAAACGGTTTCACTGTAGTGTGGAAAATTTAACATTAGTCAGTGACCGAAACCAACCCGTACCATGCTCACGTTCCACCTACTTATATTCTCTCTGCTCCACCTGCGTTTTCCTGGGAAACCAGTTGGTTGTTACTACAGAAGGACAGGAGCATTTGAAAGCAAAGTGTGCCCATAAAGCCCTTTTTTTGGGTGGTTTACAATTTAAATTTTAAATGCTGCGTATAGCAAACTATATGCTAGGCATCTGCAGGACAAATTCGAGACCTGGTTGATCGGAGAAAATAGGATTGCTGTAGAGCAGTGGTGTCCAACCTTGGCCCTCCAGATGTTCTTGGACTTCAACTCCCAGAAATCCTGGCCAGCAGAGGTGGTGGTGACGGCTTCTGGGAGCTGTAGTCTAAGAACAGCTGGAGGGCCAAGGTTGGACACCACTGCTGTAGAGCAAGCCGGTTTTAGAGACTGTAGATCCACTATGGACCAATGTCTTATTATTCAACATCTTATAGAGAAATATGCGGCAAAAAACCCAACCTCATTATATGCTGCATTTGTCGATCTGAAAATGGCTTTTGATTCAATCTCGAGACAGCAACTATGAGCCAGTTTAGAAGCCACCTCAATAGATAAACGATTACTTCTATTGTTACGTGTGCTGCACAATAATACCAATGTCAAGGTTAGGCTCAATAGGAAAGGGAATTTAACAGAACCGACGAACATCTATAGAGGAGTCAAACAGGGCTGCTTACTGGCCCCCTCATTGTTTAATTTATATATAAATGACATAGTAGAACATCTGAATTCTCCTAGTCTTCATTCTCCAAAATTACACCAAAGACATATTTCTATCCTTCTCTATGCGGATGATGCCGTACTTCTAGCGAGAACGCCAATCGGCCTAAAGAGAGCCCTTATGAAATTTACAGACTTCTGCAGAAAGGAGGAATTAGAAATAAATTATAAAAAGACAAAAATTATGGCCTTTGGTAGAAGACAAAAGAAAAGATCTTGGATTATAAATGGGCAATCTCTTGAACAGGTCTCCTGTTTAAATAGCTAGGTATGGCCCTGCAATCCACTGGGGCCAGGAATGCCCATATACAATATGCAGCCACCCAAGGGGAAAAAACAGCAAACACCATCCTAAGGTTCTACCATTCAAAAGGGGGTTGTTATATTCCAGCAGGCCAAAAACTATTTCAAGCAAAGGTGGTCAGCCAGATGCTCTATGGCACCTTTATGGGGCCTCCACCCAGCAGTTTTGATCCGATAGAGCGGGTTCAGTCAAAATTCCTTAGAGCAATACTTGAAGTTCCAAGATGCGTAACGAATGCACAAATCCGTTTAGAGACCGGCTCACTAACAATGGCAGCCAAAATTGTACTAGTCTCCCTTCAGTACTGGCTTAAAATAAACTTTCAATTACAGGGATTAACACATTTACTCCTAGAGGACAATTTCCAATCGAACTGGTTAAAAGCGGTCCTAAATAAATTGCAAGTAATGGGCTTCTCTCCTCAAGCAACATTAAGCATGCAATGGGATGAAGCAAAATCAGGCCCTAAACAGAGAATAATGGGTATGGAGAGACAGATAGATCTAAGTAGATGCCCCAATTTTAGAGCAATAGACATGCACAAATATCGTCTGCTCCCTACGTCACATCTTGAGACGTATAAGTTTAGGAAAGCCATTACTCTGGCTAGATGTGAGGCTTTCCCTTCTGTGGTGTTGGAAGGCAGATTTAAGAAAATCCCGAGAGAACAGAGATTCTGCCCTTGTGGCTCTGGCGAGATAGAATCTATCGAGCACATGATGCTCAGGTGTAACAGGCATAATAAGATCCGAGGGAAATATATTATACCTCTCTTAAAAGATATGGCAGGTCAATCGGATTTGGACTACTGTAATCAATTGTTAACTGACCAAAATCGTACTACTACAGAACTGGTAGCGAAATTTTGGGCAGCATGCTATGGCAGACAGAATAGACAGCTAAACCCTTAGACCTTGGTTTTACATTGCTATATTTGCTGCTTTAGATAGTGGTGCCCCGCATAGCGACATTAATCCGTTCCAGGATTAACGTCGCTATCTGGATTCGTTGCTATGCGAGGGGGAACCCATAGGAACGCATTAAACTCTGTTTAATGTGTTCCTATTGGGGAAAAACTCACCGGTAAGCGAAGATTCCCCCATCCGGCTGCCATTTTTGCTGTCCGGTAAGCGAGGGCAGGGCGCGAAAACGCTGCGGGCGGCCATTTTCTGCACCCGGCGGCCATTTTGGAACCACCGATCAGCTGTTTTCTAAACATTGCAATGCAATCGCATTAGCGATCGCAAAAAACACATCGCTATGCAGATTCGTCGTTAAACGGTGCCCTCGTTAAGCGAGTCACCACTGTATTTTACTTTTTTGTATGTCTGGTATGGCTCTTTGTACTGCATGCCAGTCTTTGAAGTTTTGTATTCAATTTTGTATGACTTGATGCCGCAACAATAAAGTATGTATGTTAATGCTGCATATTGATCCCTCAGAGAGCTGCATACTCAATTTACTGACCTCAGAAGGATGGAAAGCGGAGTCAACCTCGAGCTGGCTACCTGAGTCTGGGAAAGAACTCAGGTCATGGGCAAAGTCTTCACTTCAGTACAGTGGTGCCTCACATTACGATATTAATTCGTTCCAGCGAAATTGCTGTAGAACAAGAACACCGTAAAGCAAAATTAAAAAGCCCATAGAAACGCATTAAAACCTGTTTAATGCATTCCAATGGGCTTAAACTCACAGTCCAGCGAAGATCCTCCATAGGGCGGCCATTTTCGCTGACTGTCTTGCGAGGAATCTGTCCCTAAACATAGCGGGGAGCCATTTTATTTACCCGGCAGCCATTTTGAAACCTCCAATCAGCTGGAGGAAAATCGTCGTTTTGCGAAGAATCAGTTCCCGAAGCAGGGAACTGATCATCGCAAAGCGAAATTCCCCCATAGGAAACATTGTTTTGCGATCGCAAAAAGTTCATCATAATACGATTTCGTCGTTAAACGAAGTGATCGTAATGCAAGGCACCACTGTAGAAACTTTCTCCACTGGGTGGATTTTCTTACAAAATTTAACAACTGAAACATTTCTCACTTAAGACACCGACTCAATTCCTCTCATTTATCTATTTACCCTGCCAGAAAGATGAACAAGTGGGTGCTGGAGGAAATCAAGCCAAAGCTCTCTCTCTCTCTCTCTCTGGACGCAAAAATGAAACCGAGGCTGTCCTACTTTGGGCACATCATGAGAAGGCAGGATTTTCTGGAAAAGACAATCATGCTAAGAAAGGTGGAAGAAGGAAAAGAGGAAGACCAAATACGAGATGGACTGACTCCCTCAACGAACCACAAGGCTGGAGTTTGCAAGAGCTGAGCAGGGCAATTGAGGACAGAACATTCTGGAGATCATTTATTCACAAGGTCACCATAAGTCAGAGATGATTTGATGGCACATAACAATCACAACATATCTGTTTTTTTTCCCCCAAGCAGTGGGATTTAATCTACTGCTGCCTACTGAATTTGTTGGCCTACTTATACATTAAGGGGGCCAATTAATAATCTAGGCCCAACAGAATTCTGGATCCAACCATAGGACTTTGATCGCTCACAGGAACTAACAGTAGCCCTGCAGTCAAGAAGAGAGAAAAAGGCTTTCTGTGAGAAGTGATAAAAAAAATACAGAAGCTAGACCTTAGGATATTCCAAAGTCCAACTGTGAGGAAAAGAAACCACGAAAAGGAAAGAGGCGAGTTCATGAAGATCAACTGTCAGTAAAGACAAAACTGTTTGAGGGAGACATGGCACATCTTCAAAGTATGAATATGCCATCAAGTCAGTTTTGACTTATGATAACCCTTTCCATGCAGAGCACTGGTTCTTAACCTTGGTTTACTCAGGAGTTTTGGACTGCAACTCCCAGAAGCCTTCACCACCAACTGTGCTGGCTGGGGTTTCTGGGAGTTGCAGTTCAAAAACATCCGAGTAACAAAGGTTAAGAACCACTGATGTAGAGAGTACTCAGAAGTGGTTTTACCCTTCCCTTCTTCTGGGGCTGTGCAGCTGGCCCAAGGCTACACAGGCTGTTTCCTCTCCCAGGAGGCACAGTGGGGGAATCGAACTCCCAACCTTCTGGCTCGCAGCCATATGAAAACGTATGAGAACTCAGTGGATAATCCAGTCACAAATACTGGCCTGAGGGAAGGCGACAGGCCCGTATGGGTCACGTGCCTGACACAAGCCAGGTGTTGTCATTTTGTTTACATACTCAAGTCAGCTACGAATAACTGACATTCATTCACATTATGCTATATTATACAGCTCTGCTGTGTGTTTTTGGACTACAACTCCCAGAATTCTCTGGATAGTTTACAGTCTCCTCCATGGATGAGAAGGATTCTTACCTATTGAAGTTATGATTCCAGAATTCTCCTCTGTGTCTCCTCTTTGGTCTTCCTCATCTGTGTGTAGCTCAGTTTCCATAAAGGTCTGGATTTCAAGCCCTGCAGAGCCAACGAGATGCACCACAAATGTACTATTATTCACACTCTTGGGAGCTAGGAGTGTATTTCACAATCAAAGTGGATCTGCTGGTGATCTAGGTATACTTCTGTTGGCAGGACCCACAGTTTTCCCAGGGTTGAAGGCAAAGTCAGGGGCATGGATCAAGAAAACTATGAATTCCCCTGGGGGAAGCCATGGACCATCCCTGTGGCACAGGGGTTAAACTAAAGTACTGCAGTCGAGCCTCTGCTCTTGGCCTGAGTTCGATCCCAATGGGTTTAGGCAGCCAGATCATGGTTGACTCAAGCGTTTCGGCCGTCTGAGGTCGGTAACATGATGACCCAGCTCGCTAGGAAGACAAAGTGTCCTTTTCATAATGATGTTGTATATGGCCCAGAAAGTGCTCTATAGCACTATGGGATGGTATGTAAGCCAAAACGATAATAACAGAACTGGTTTTTACCATATGGTTCTGCTGTATGGCACAAAGTCACAGACTTTGAGGGAGGCTACCGTTAAAAAGTGACTGAGTGGGATTTTTAAATGGATTGTTGTGCATTACTGCTTTGAATGTGTTTTTTACTATGGCTTTCTGTTTATTTATTCAATTTATATGCCGCCCACACTACCCAGAGGTCTCTGGGCGGCTTACAATAATTAATGTTACAATTTCTCAGAATTTGTGTTTGTTCCATTTTAATATCTGTATACAGTGGTGCCTCGCATAGCGCCGTTAATCCGTGCAGCAAAAATTGCTGCTAAGTGATTTCGTCGCTATGTGATTTTAAAAAGCCCATAGAAATGCATTAAAGTCTGTTTAATGCGTTCCTGTGGGCAAAAAAACCCTCACCTTAAAGCAAAGATCCTCCATACGGCGGCCATTTTCGCTGCCTCTAAAGCGAGGAATTGGCGCGAAAACACAATGGGCGGCCATTTTTTACCCGACAGCCATTATGGAACCGCCGATCAGCTGTTAAAAAACCATTGCTTTGCGATGATTGGTAAGTGAAACAGGGAACCAATCATCACAAAGCAGAAAGGAAACATCACAATGCGATCGCTTTTGCGATCACAAAAAGTTATGCGGTTTCGTCGCTAAACTGAGCGCCCGATAAGCGAGGCACCACTGGACTTTTTGTTTTTAGCTTTCTTGTCTTTTAATGATGTAAGCTTCGTTTCTATACTCATTGATTTTAGCTTTAAATACAGAAGACCCCCCCCAATCCACCAGGGATTGGTTCCAAGTTCCTCCTGAGGATTTAAAAAAAAAAGTGGATTATAGTTGGGCTAACAGTCTAACGTTTAGAAGCAAATTGCCATTAAGTTAAGATCATAAGCATCTCCATAAGCATTATATGTTGCATGCCACTTTTAAAGTTGTGACAGCTTTTTAATGTTTTATCCTTTTTACATTACTCAATTGTATTTTGATCAGTTTTACATTTTAAGTGCTTTTTAAAAATAACTTGCTGTGTTTCTAATTCTGTTCTTTTTAGTAATGTGAGCTGCTTTGGGTCCTCTTGAAAGGTGGCCTATAAAATGGATAAAATTACGGACGCCGTATGCGACAGAAAATATCTATGGAGATTGCTTAACCTATGCTAGTTTGCTTCCAAAAGTTACGCGATTTGTGTTACTGCTCAACAGGATTTCAGCCAGAGTTCCCATGTCGGGAAGAAAAAGGGCATCTTACCTGGTGAATCTGGCATCCCAGAATTCTCCTCTGTGACATCTTCTCTTTGGTCCTCCTCATTCATCTTTGGATCTGAGCCTCGGGAACTACACTTTCAAAGAGGTGGAAATGCCAAGTCCTGGAAACCCAAGGGGGAAAAAAAATCCCACAAAGGATCGATTACCAACACTCTTTGCACGGAATCGTGTTTTGAAGTCCAATTCCAGGCCATGACTGGGGTCTTTGCCTTGAAGGTCAACCCCATAATGCATTGGGGAGTGAGATAGAGTAGTTAGAGGGCAGGAATAGGGCAGTCTTTGGGGAGGAATGGAGCAGAGATGGGATATTTGTATTCGTCTCCCCCGGGGGGGGGGGAACAAAGACGAATATTGCCACCACCAGGTGACTGGGCCGTTTGGCCCCTTCTACCCCGAATTGGCCATCCACCTGTGGCACACTGCGCAGGGCTGTCGTTGTTCACGCCGCACCCATCACGGAAGTAGTTCGGCCGGGGCTTCCCGGCCTTCATGGATTGCTGACCCCTCAGCAGCTGAGCAGGGAGAGTCATCCTCCCGCCTCCTTGCCGGATTGGTCAGCAGGGCAGGGAAGCGGGAACAGGCGTGCTTGGTCAGCAGTGCAGGCGCGGCGTGAACAACAGCGGCTGTGCACGCTGGACCGCAAGTGGTAAGTGGATGGCCCCTTCTGATGGGAGGGTCCCATCGGCCCAGCTGTCCTGTGGCAGCAATATTTGTATTCGTCTCCCCCAGGAGGAGGAGAAGTGACGGATATCCCATCTCTATTCCTTAGTCATCCTTCTTTCTCTGCCTACACCTTCCTCACAGGGTTGGTGGGAAGATAAAAGTGGGACAGACAACTGTGGAACAGCACCCAGCCCTCCCTGGAGAACAGGAAACATGGGTTGGTAGGAGAGGGAATGAGATTCCCATCCATGCCTCACTGACAAAGTGTGTCTCTATGCTACACAGTTACAGCAATGCAAGGGGAGACGTGGTGGCGCTGTGGGCTAAACCGCAGAAGCCTTTGTGTGCTGCAGGGTCAGAAGACCAGCAGTCGTAAGATCGAATCCACCCAACAGAGTGAGCTCCCGTCGCTTTGTCCCAGCTCCTCGCCAACCTAGCAGTTCTAAAGCATGCAAATGCGAGTAGATAAATAGGTATCATCTCGGTGGGAAGGTAAAACGGCGTTCCCTAGTCATGCTGGCCACATGGCAACGGAAACTGTCTTTGGACAAGCGGTGGCTCTACGGCTTGAAAACGGGATGAGCAGCGCCCCCTAGAGTCGGACACGAATGGACTAAAAATGTCAAGGGGAACCTTTACCTTATAGCAATGCAACACTCCTTTAATGGCCATGGCTCCGTCTTATGGGAATCCTGGGGCTTTCGGTTCTAGTGAGGGTTTTCAGAATTCATAGATTCAGTTGGAAGGGGCCTCTAAGGCCATCCGGTCCAACCCCCTGCAGGAATACAAATCAAGGCAGATGTGCCAGGGGGTTGTCTAAATTTCTCTTGAATGCCTCCAGGGCTGGAGAACTCACCACCCCTTGAGGTTGTTGGTTCCATCGTCGTACTGCTCTAACAGTTAGGAAGTTTTTCCTGGTATTCATCTGAAATCCAGCTTTCTGTAGCTTGAGCCCATTATTGCCTATCCTTGGGGATGATGAAGAACAGATCCTGCCCCTCCTCTGTATGACAGCCTTTGAAAAGTGCTATCCTATTATTATTATTTATTATTTATTCAATTTTTACCCCGCCCCTCTAGACAACGTCTACTCGGAGTGGTAGACCCCTCAGTCTTCTTTTCTCAAGGCTAAGCATGCCCAGTTCTTTCAGTCTTTCCTCCTAGGGCTTGGTTTCCAGTTCCCCCATCATATTTCCTGCCCTCCTCTGAACTTGTTCCAGTTTGTTGGCATTCTTCTTTAAGTGTGGTGTCCATAACTGGACACAGTACTCAAGATGGGGGCTAACCAGTGCCGAATAGAGGGGGACTAGTATTCATTGCCTGTAGCTGAACTGGCACAGACCCCAAACCATTTCACTAAACAAACTATCCCAGGCAATACTATACTATTATTTTATTTTTACGATCAATATATCAGATGTGAATAACACAGAACAACTGCATAAGAATAAACAGAATCAATACAACTATAATATACATTCAGGCGCGGCAGACTTTTAGGGAGACAAATTCCATAAATAATTGTTAGGAGCATATCCCAGGCAATATATCTGTGAAGTTTCTCAGTCATCCAGTTGTAGTTATCTGGAAGTTGAAGTTCTTCAAACGGAAGAAGCTACTTGGATGAGAAGCAAAACATTTCAACCTTACAAGAAAGAAATCCAGTTGCCACGGCTCAGCTTCCAGATAAGCTACCCCAGGGTTTCAGAGAATGGAGCCATGGCAGATTAAAGAGACATCAACCACCATAACCGTCGGAGCACATTTGCGCCACTGCTTGCCAATCTTGGTTGAACCAAATGATCTCGGACTCCTGCACCCAGAAATCCTGGCCAGCACAGCTAGTGGTGAAGGCTTCTGGGAATTGCAGTCCAAGAACAGCTGGAGACCTGAGGTTGGGAACTATTGCATTGAGAAAACAACAGCCACAAACGTTTTTTGGTTGGGCTCACAACATCCCCTTGTTCTAGTGCAGTGGTTCTTAACCTTTGTTACTCAGGTGTTTTTGAACTGCAACTCCCAGAAACCCCAGCCAGCAGAGCTGATGGTGAAGGCTTCTGGAAGTTGCAGTCCAAAAACATCTGAGTAAGAAAGGTAAAGAAACAGTGTTCTAGTGGATAATGTTAAAGGCTTACCACACCAATAATTTTTTCCTTAAAATACTTTTAGATCACTAGAGGGCAGAAGGGGGCATTTCCAGGTCTTTTAAAAGCTCCATGTAAGAAATTTGAACACGTTGTGTGGTGTCCGAGGGGTTGTGGCTCTTCCGGATACAGAAGGAGGTATATATGGACCTCCGAAGCTCTGGAATTTGGCTGCCCGTGACACCTTAAAAATTAACATATCATTTGGCATAAACTCTCAAGGACTGGAGGCCACTTTCGATATTCAACAACCAATTACATTGGCAATCATTTTCAGAGCCATGTGAACAGATTTATTTCAGCATTGGTTTCATGGATTACAATCCATCTCCTTGAAAACGCAGAGTTTCAAAAATTAAACCACAGGTTCCAGTAGAAAAACGATGTGGTGGAGGACACCAAGTGAGATGGGGAAAAAAAGGTTATAATTATACTAGTAATGGGTCTCAGCTGTGTTTGTTTGTTAAAGAAAAACAATACCATCTACCCCACCAAAGTCAGGTTTGGTTTCAAGAAACCGAGTCTTGTGAAACCTTGAAGATGTGTGTATTTTATTAGTCATTTGCTGCACACCAAAGGTTATGATGACAACTAAAATAGGTTTCTCTCTCTCGAGTGACAAGGAACACATGGCCATCCTCCAAAAGAGAGAAAAAAATGTTATGCACTCTTCAAATCTCTCACTCCCCCCCCGCCCGAAAGATGGGGTAAGACTTACCTGTATTTCATCCTCCGAAAGAGAGAAAAAATGTTATGCACTCTTCAAATCTCTCACTCCCCCCACCCACCCGCCCGCCTGCCTGCCCAAAAAATTGGGTAAAACTTACCTGTATTTGTTTCCCCTTGGAAGGAAGAATTACTTTAAAGGTGATTCTGTAATACTTGAGGGGTTTCTTTTTAAATACAGATGGAAAACACATGGGCTGAGAACATAATTACTGTGGTAATTAGAGCAATTAAAAAAAACACTGCTCCACATTTAATAACTTGTAAGAAAACCTAGAATTTTCTAGAACTCAAACTACCCTCTTTTTCTCTCGCTCCTCTTATCCCCTGGCTCAAACCCCTATTATTCTTGGTTCCTTCAGGCAGAGAAGCTTAAGATGATGATGGGGGTCTTTAAAATCCCCTTTTTGTTTTCTTTCAGCAGGCAAAGAGGTCTGATTTACATCAGAATTAGGATGCTTCCCTCCCCCCCCCCCTTACTCCATATCCACAGCACCTCACTGAGGTCATCAGGCTTTCCAAAATATTTTAGAGAACTGGGAAAAGAGGGGGTTTTTTTTGTCACCATACGAGTCTAAAAAAAACTTTCTGAACTCTGCTATCCAGCTGAAGGAGGTATTAATCCTCCTTAAGATGGGTTCCCTCAGGCCC
Organism: Pogona vitticeps; assembly: GCF_051106095.1. Classification (NCBI taxonomy): domain Eukaryota; kingdom Metazoa; phylum Chordata; class Lepidosauria; order Squamata; family Agamidae; genus Pogona; species Pogona vitticeps. The sequence goes on from NC_135784.1 coordinate 15,643,739, forward strand.
AGTTAACAGGTGTGGCCAATTAAGGTGTCTGCAAAAAATTTAATTTTTTTAAAAATAATCCTTCTGGGTCCTATACACCCTTTCAGTTTTGAGGCTCCAAATGCCTGTCAGCCTTCCAGGGGGAGAAAACCCTACGGAACAATAAAATCCAAGATCTGGGATTCCCCACCCTCTCCTGCACCCCAAAACTGGCTGCCCAATGAAATTCGTCCAAGAAATTAGGATTTATTCCTGGTTCCATTGGATCAGCTCATAGGCTGAAAGTGGGGGATTGGGGCCTATGGCCAGCAGGGTTTTCTCCCTGTTGGTCCCAACCCCACACCCTTCCCTGGCTCATCCAGAATGTTTCAGCAATCCTCCCCTACATCTGGGTGCAAAATGCATGCGGATGTTGTGGGGGGAGAAGGTCCTCAAAAGCCTCCCCTCCTCACCGTCCTGCCTTGCTTTTCTGGACCCCCCCCCCTTTCGCTGCCTTGCAGAACTGTGGAGCCTCTGCATCAACATGCATGGGGTGGAAGGGGAGACACCTATCGTGGCACCCCCCCTCCTCACTTTCCCCCCTTGCCATGGCCACCCTTGCTCCCTCCATGGCAAATCTATGGGTCCCCCCCCGAATGAAAAGCCCAATGGAGGGGAGAATCAGATCAAAGGACCCCCAACCACCCTTCCTCCTGGAGAGAATCAGACCAAATGACCCGCAACCACCTTTCCTCCTGGAGACACCCCCTCCAAAAAAAAACAACCCTTCATCACTTTGTGCCCTTGCATTTCCCAAGAGGCACTCCCCCTCCCTGGTAGATCTATGGGTCACAGCATCAAAATGTATGGGGTTGGGGGTAAGGGTCAGAGCAAAGCACCCTCACTTTCCTCCCGGGGGGGGGGGATAATCAGATAAACCCCCTCCTCCCTTCCATTTTGCAACCTCCCCCCCTTGTAGATCTAAAGGGGAAAGAGATCGACATTTATGGGGGGGGAGGAAGAGACACATCAAAGCACCCCCCCATCCTGACCCCCTTGCCCTTCCCTCCCCCTTCTGCAGATCTGGGGGTCCCTGGCATCCCATAATTTGCTTTTTTTTTGGGGGGGCTCACCGATTCCTCGTGGGTGGGGAAGACAAAGGGCAGCGATTCTCCTGCAAAGGGAAGGGGGCGGCAGGAGCGGGGGGGGGGGGGCTGAGCAGAAAGTGGGGCGGGTTCGGCGCCGCAAGGAATGCCGGGAAGGAGGGGGGTTCCCCCGAGGCTGTGGAGGGGGCGGCGCTTGGAACGCCCGCCCGACCTGAAGGACGACAGGGTGGGAGGAGGAGGGGGGCCTCGAAGGTGGAGGGGAAAGCGAGTGGCCGGAAGTGAGTTCCTAGAGAGGACAGGCAGGGTGAAGGGGAGAGAGCAGTCAGAAGGAGAGCTTCCGGTTGGCTCTCATAATTCTCCGCTCTGGCTGGGGGATGATGGGAGTTGTGGTCCAGCATTCTTGAAACCTTGTTTGGGGGAGGGAGAGAGAGGGAAAGTGAGCTGTGTGGGACTATCAGGCTCCCCCTCTGTCTCATTCTGGCTGGGGAGGATGGGAGTTATGGTCCAGCACCTCCCAACCTTGCGGGAGTCTGAGCTGTGTGGGATGAGGACGCTCACGGGATGATGGGAACTGTGGGTCCAGCACGTCTGTGTGGAGAAGAGGGAGGGCTGAGAAGGGTGGGACTACAATGCCATACTCCCTAATACTAACTAGCTGGGGATGATGGAAATTGGGTAACCAGCACACTAAAGAGGTGGGGGAGAAACTGAAGTACAGTATATGCAAAACTACTTAGTGAGGACTTCAGTCTTGGGACTATGGTAATGTGTTCTGAACAGAGGTCTTGGAACAGCGTCTAGTGTGGCTGAGAAGGCCAATACGAGAGTGACTGTCCCTTCCACACTGAAGATGGATACAATCCATCCCCTGTCCAGATCCCTGATTTTGCTGCTTCCGGAACTGCCTCTTTGCCTCGGCCTGCTGGACAAGGGTCTCTTCAAATTGGGAGAGGCCATGGTGCAACGCCTGCCTCCAGGCTGAACGCTTAGATGTCAACATTTCCCATCTGTTGAGGTCCATTCCTAAGGCCTTCAGATCCTGCTTGCAGATGTCCTTGTATTGCAGCTGTGGTCTCCCTCTGGGGCGCTTTCCCTGCACTAATTCTCCATACAGGAGATCCTTTGGAATCCGACCATCAGCCATTCTCACGACATCCCTGAGCCAACGTAGACGTTGCTGTTCCAGTAATGTATACATGCTAAAAATCCCAGCTCATTCTAGGAATACTCTATTTGTCCTGCCAGGTGATACCAAAAATGCGGAACTACTACTGCACCCATAATCCCCCATTCTGGCTGGGAGGATGGGGGCTGCGGTTCAACATATCCCAGGGTGGAAAGGGAACAAAAAGCTGAAGTGTGTACAAGAATGTGACAGCCATATTCCTCCCTTCTGGTTGGGGGATGATGGGAGGTGTGATCGATCACATCCCAAGGTGTGTGTGTGTTGTGTGGAAGAAGCCAGTTTAACTCTTTTAATTACCAAGCATTGCCTAGTGCACTGGTTCTTAACCTTGGGTTACTCAGGAGTTTTGAACTGCAACTCCCAGAAGCCTTCACCACCAACTGTGCTGACTGGAGCTTCTGGGAGTTGTAGTTCAAAAGCATCGGAATAAAAGGTTAAGGACCACTGGCCTAGTGGAACTTCTTTGAATGGCCAGGAGCCTGTTACATGCTAGCCCCCAGGTAGATAATGCAGACCACACTAGCTCACTGCGAAGAAATTACACAAGAATTTGCAGACAAAATTGCTCAGATCTGTTCTGACTTAGATGCTGTAGCATTTTCAGGTCCTGTGAATGAAACAGTGCCCCCTGCTTCCCCTGTGTTATTGGATGATTTTAAGTTTCTGCAGCCTGATGGTGTGGTCAGGACCCTTGGAGAGGTGAGGACTGCTGGATCCTTGCCTTTCCCGGCTCATAAAAGCCTCCAGAAAGGGACTGGTTGATTGGGTAGGAGGAGTGGCAAATACCTCCTTGAAATAGGGTAGGATCCTGTCATGCTTAAAGGAGGCAATAGTGTTTTAAAAAGTCTTCTTTAGACCCCACTGACTAATACCAAACAATTACCAACCAGTATCTAATATCCCGTTCTTGGGGAAGGCACTAGAGTGGGCTGTGGCCTCTCAGGTGCAGAGGATCCTGGATGAGACAGATTATCTAGATCCCTTTCAATCTGGCTTCAGGCCTGGTTATGGGACAGAGATGGCTTTGGTTGCCTTGATCACCTATGACTGGGAACTGGATAGGGGATCTGTGTCCATTTGTTTTTGCTGGACCTTTCAGTGTCTTTTGAGACTATCAACCACAGTATCCTCCTGACCCATCTCTCTGGAATGGGACTGGGGGGCACTGTTTTATGGTGGTGCTGGGAGACTCCTGTTCGAAACCCTGGCCGCTGACCTGTGGAGTCCCTCAGGGTTCTATTTTGTCTCCCGTGTTATTTAGCGTTCACATGAAACCACTGAGAGAGATTATTTGGAGTTTCGAGTATGCCGAGGACACCCAACTCTACCTCTCCTTGCCAACTAAATCCAAGGAAGCTCCTTCAGCTCGAGATCAGTCTGGTATCAGTCATGGACTGGATGAGGGTGAGCAAGTTTTCATTACTTGTACTACCAGCAATCGCAACGGATCTAGGACAGGCAACAAAAATTGTTTGGAAAAGGTGCTTCACCTGCAACAAGGTTTATGGCTGAGAGTGTGTTCTTTTGTATTTTTAGATTGTGACCCTCCAAAATTCTCTGAAAAAAAACAGGCAGTATTCTGGGGGATTGAGGACACAACACAAATCTTCAGATCTCCAGATTTTGAGCTCTGCTCGAAAACTGCTTTATGATTACAGTCGTGCCCTGCTGTACGATTACCCCGCTCTACGATGAATCTGCATTATGTTGACATTTTTGTGATCGCAAAACAATGTTTTAAATGGGGGAATTTCACTTAGCGATGATCGGTTCCCTGCTTCGGGAACCGATTTTTTGCTTTACGACGATCAGTAAACAGCTGATCGTTAGGTTTCAAAATGGTCGCCAGCTTTCAAAATGCCCCCCTGTTGTTTTCTAGGACAGATTCCTCGCTTTACAGGCATTGAAAATGGCCACCATATGGAGGATCTTCAGTGGACTTTTCAATGCGTTTCAATGGGATTTTTTCATTTCGTTTGACGATGTTTTCACTTTACAGTGATTTCGCTGGAACGAATTAACATAGTCAAGCGAGGTACCACTGTAGTTATCTTTAACACTGACATGCTTCTCTTCCAGATTTAACTATATATATATATATATAAAAGGAAAAACTGCCACAGTCCTTCATGGGAGTCATAGTTCTTCAGGAGGCATTATGATAGAGCCTAATGAGCAACAAGACTACCATCTCCAGCATCCCTTGTGCCAATGAAGGCCTAGCCCCTGCTGGCCACATAGGGATTAGTGTGGGCGAATGAACGGAAGAAGCTGGGAGTCATAGTTTTTCTGCCCATAAGGCTCTATAGAGGGTGCTCCCAGCTGAGCTACAACTCCCAGAAAGTACAGGAGCAGTGTTCTAGCTGCCCTCTTGTGTAACAAGATGTTAGACAGATCTGACCCAGCACGGTTCTTCCTTACATGTGTATTATTTGCCAGTGTTCCCATATGCAAGGTACTTTCTATTTTTGTTTACATTTTATTGTACAAAAATTGCACAGACGTCCCCTAACATGAAACATATTTTCTGGAGCTATTGTAACAGAAACTGATCGATGTTCATCAAATCATAGAATAATGGACTTGGAAGGGGCCTATAAGTCTATTGAGTCCAATCCCCTGCTCTGTGTAGGAATCCAAATCAAAGCAGATCTGACAGAGGGTTCCCCTATTTTCTCTTAAATGCCTCCAGCGTTGAAGCACTCACTACCTCCCAAGGTCATGGGTTCCCTTGTCGCACTGCTCTAACAGTTAAGATGTTTTTCCTGACATTCAGCCAAAATCTGGCTTCCTGTAGGTTGAACCCATTATTACATGCCCTGCACTCCAGGATGAACATATTCCATGCTTCTTTATGGTTTCTCCACCACGTGGCTTCTTCTGTGTCTGGTGAGGTTCGTCTTCTGGTTGAAGCTCTTGTCACAATCCAGGCATTTATATGGTTTCTCACCTCGGTGAATTCTCTGGTGTGAATGTAGATTTTGGCTGTGACTGAAACACTTCCCACATTTCAAGCATTTGTAGGGCTTCCCCCTCGTATGATTCCGCTCATGCCTCGTCAGGTACGACTTTCGACTGTAGGTTTTCCCACAGTCCAAGCATTTGTACGGTTTCTCTCCGGTATGAGATCCTTGGTGAAAAGTGAGTGTTATCTTCTGACTAAAGCACTTCCCGCACTCCAAGCATTCATAGGGTTTCTCTCCGGTGTGAATCCTTTGGTGGGACGTAAGGTGGGCGCTCTGACCAAAGCTCTTGCCACACTCCAAGCATTTATACGGCTTCTCTCCTGTGTGAGTTCTCTTATGAAGATTAAGACTTGATTTACTACTGAAACTTTTCTCACACAAAAGGCACCGACTGCTTTCTTTTCCTTTATATCTCTTTTCTTCAAGTGTGAATTCAGAGATGTTACCAACACTCTGAGATCCATCCCTTCTTTTCTCTTTTGTTTCAGTTTTCGTGTTCCGGTCTGCCCTTTGTATATGTCTGCCTGTTTCCAAAGAAATACTGTACAGTTTGTGTTCTCTCCTGCTCTTCCATCCGTCACCTCCTGGAAATAAACGAGAGAACTGTGAGAGTCCAAGATTGAAAGACAGCCGGATAGCACAGCAATAATACCCATCACTGCTGCTGTGAGGCAAGAGAATGGAAAAAGAGTGAAAGTCATGTCATGTATTAAACCAGTTCTTCCCAACTTTGGGTAACCCAGATGTTCCTGGACCATTCATTAGGCACCCTTCAGTCTCGAGAGATGATGGTAATGTGCTCTGAACAAAGGACTTGGAACAGCCTCTAGTGTGGCTGAGAACACTGGTTCTTAACCTTGGGTTACTCGGGAGTTTTGGACTGCAACTCACAGAAGCCTTCACCACCAGCTGTCCTGACTAGGGTTTCTGGGAGTTGCAGTTCAAAAGCATCCGAGTAACAAAGGTTAAGAACCATTGGCTGAGAAGGCCAATTCAAGAGTGACAATCCCTTCCTCACTGAATACAAATACAATCTGTCCCCTGTCCAGCTCCCTGGTTTTGCTGCTTTCGAGACTTCCTCTTTGGCTTCACCTGCTGGACAAGGGTCTCTTTAAATTGGGAGAGGCCATGATGCACTGCCTGCCTCCAGGCTGAACGGTCAGATGTCAGGGTTTCCCATCTGTTGAGGTCTATTCCTAAGGCCTTCAGATCCCGCTTGCAGATCTCCTTGAATCGCAGCTGTGTTCTCCCTCTGGAGCGATTTCCCTGCACTAATTCTCCATACAGGAGATCCTTTGGAATCCGACCATCAGCCATTCTCACGACATGCTCGAGCCAACGTAGACATCACTGTTTCAGTAATGTATACATGCTAAAAATTACAGCTTGTTCTAGGTCTACTCTATTTGGAACTTTGTCCTGGCAAGTGATACCAAAAAATGCGTTGGAGGCAACGCATATGGAAGGTGTTCAGCTGTGCACAAAGGATCCAGGACTCGCTGCAGTAAAGGAGTGTGCTCAGGACACAGGCTCTATAGACCTGGATCTTGGACCATGACTCCCACAAATCCTAGGCAGCATAACTGGTGGTGGAAGCTTCTGGGATTTGCAATCCAAGCACATCTGGGGACCCAAAGTTGGGAACAATTGTATTAAACAAACTGTCATTTGCACCATGAAGTGGTTTTGTGCAAAGCAGCCTTCAGAGATCTGAGGGCCGCACACACCCATCTCTGGAACTGGGGTGGGAGACTTCACTCACTCCTGCAACTCCAACCCTAGTTTTTTCCTCACAAATACAAAGTATATATATTCTCAGTATGGGAAGACTTGTGCTCTCTAGTGGCATTTTTAAACATCAATTTTGTAATTGAGTGGTGGGTTAGAAAGGGGTCACGAAGGATACTGGGAGTACCACTTCCACACTGCTAGAGGCCACAGGGTGATTTTTGGAGTGAAACATTTCCCCAATATTTATTTATTTTTATTTTATTTCTTAAATTTTTTACCCCACCCATCTGGTGGCCCAGACCACTAGTCTGGGTAGCTTAAAACAAAATCATGTAAACATATAACAAAGCTACAATAATAAATTAGTAAACAGTTCGTTATAAATAAGACATATCACACCCTCTCCTTCCAGACCTTCAAAAAAAAAAAGATTTAAAATGGCTTTGTTTGAAGAGGCCATCAAACACATACGAGGCTACTGTTTTGAAGCATCTCATATCCTTCAGAAGCAAGCAAAACAGTCTTTGAGGCTCATAACTGACTCCATCTATGATGGCTTGATAAACAGTTTATCTGAACAGACCCCACCCAGAAGTCATCACCATCATCATCATCATGTGTTGTCAAGTCAATTCTGACTTATGGCAACCTTTTTCAGGGATTTCTGGGTAGAGAATACTCAGAGGTGGTTTACCATTCCCTTCCTCTAGGGCAGTGGTGTCGAACTGTGGCCCTCCAGATGTTCTTGGCCTTCAACTCCCAGAAATCCTGGCCAGCAGAGGTGGTGGTGAAGGCTTCTGGGAGTTGAAGTCCAAGAACATCTGGAGGGCCACAGTTCGACACCACTGCTCTAGGGGGAGCCCTGGGACTGTGCAGCTTGCCCAAGGCCACCCAGGCTGCCTCTACTCACATGGGGGGGGCAATGGGGGGAATCAAACTCCCAACCTCTGGCTCCACAGCCAGATACTTAAGCCACTGAGCTATTCAGCCAGCTGACCACATCAGTATGTTTTTTTTAAAGGAAATAATTATGCTGAAATGCAAAGGAGGCTGTCTGTTGTGTCTCTGTCATGATCTTTGGCAATGTAGAGAGCCTTACCGAGAGAGGTGACCATCTTGTAATTCTCTTCCATGTCTTCCCTGGGCAGGGCCTTTCGGACAGGATCCAGCAGGGTCCACTTCCCCTCCTTGCTGTACGCAGTTTCCTCCTTACAGGGTGAGGGACCCTGAATGAGAAGAAAATATTTCCGTCTCACAGTTCATGGGGACAGTCCTTCGTCATTTAAGCATTACCAGGAGTTCCAATAAGGGACCTGGGAATCACGTTGCATATTTTTATAACAGCCCAAGAAACATTCCTAATCTCCTACCTGGGCAACTTGGGTAGAAGCAAAGAAGAGACAGAAAGAGGAAAAAAAATTCATTCAAGCTCAGGGAATAAAGGCACTTGCATACATAAACTTCTTAAATGTTAGAGCAGTACAACAATGGAACCAATTACTTTGGGAGGTGGTGAGTGCTCCAATACTGGAGGCATTCCAGAGAAATGTAGACAACTCTCTGGCAGATCTGCTTTGATTTGTATTCCTGCAGGGGCTTGGACTGGATGGCCGTATAGGTCCCTTGGAACTCAATTATCCTAAAACTGGAGAGAGCTGGCTCAATATTTTGTGCTGCCTGAGACAGAGCAGAAAATGTGGCTGCTAGCTACCCACAGCCAAACCAATGTTAGCAAAAAATAGCCAGTTATTTTGTCTTCAAGGGCCGAAAAAACATTTTTGAACCTTTTCCCTAGAAAAAGAAAGGAAGCATTGATTGAAATCTCATTGTGCAACTATACAGGCAGAAGGCACAACATCCAGTCTCTTTCAGCCAGCAATTAAAGAGTTGCTGCTGCAATTCTGGGGAGCCTGTGGGCACCTGCTGACTTGGCACCTCTCAGGAATCCCACCAGGGACTCTTTAATTGCCAATTGGAAGCAAGTGAATGTTACGCCATCTGCTTTCCGCCTGCACAAAAAGCTAACATGATTTCACCTTTTTTGGATGACAACTCGCATAATCCACCAGCTGGGATACCATGGAAGATGCAGTCCAAAATAGTAACTTTTCCTATCTCTCATCGTTGTACAAGAATAATGACGTCAGCAGCCAGTTGATACCTTTTTAGCACCTGCTAAATCTGCTGCCTGAGGCAGCTGCCACACTCAGTCTGCTCACTGGGCTGGCCCTACATGGACTGATGCTGATTCTAGTTCCGCAAGGACAGATTTTAGTCGCAAGTTTAACAGGCAGCCTCTGAAGCTCCAAACCCGTTTTGAGGATAAGATTTAAGCAATGTTGGCAGCTCTTGTCAAATCTGAATTGAAACCTGAATTTGCCCTCCCTATGAGATCAGACACAGCTGTCAGCCCTGAGTCCTTTTCAGGCCTGAGGGAGATGTGAAGCAGAAAAGAAGAAAGGGCATCTTAGCTGGTACCTTCTCAGTTCCTGGAGTGATTATTTACCTGTTGCTGTTGCTCAGAAGCTATTTCTGTCCCACCACCATCAAGAGACATTATTGCTGGCATACATGGAAACTTCTCTGCCTCTGGGAGACTGGCGGGCACTTCTACAAATGTTCCTGGCTCCTGAAAAAAAGATCAGGAATGCCGCAAAGAGAAAAAAGAGAGAGAATGCCATTAGAAAACAGGATATCCCTAGCCTTGGAGCTTGTTGGGTCCTATTATCTGCAGGACCAATATCCACTGATTCACTTATCCAGTCTGAAAAATCCTAAAAATATATATTTCTAAAGATGTTCCCAGAACTTGCCACTAGAGGGAGCAAGAGACCATGCAACATATTATACTACAGTACAGTGGTGCCTCGTTTAACGAGCGCACCGTTTAACGACGAATCCACATAGCAATCTCTTTTTTGAGATCGCTAATGCGATCGTATTGCAATGTTTTCAATGGCAAAACATCGGATGATCGGTAAGTGTTTCGCTTACCAATCTTCGCATTGCAATGTTTTTTTAAACAGCCGATCGGCGGTTCCAAAATGGCCGCCACAACCATTTTCGCGCCATGCCCTCACTTACCGAGGGTGCGAAAATGGTAGCGCTATGGAGGTTTTTTGATCCGTTTAGCAATGTTTTTGCATAGCGACGATTAATCCAGAACGTATTAACGTCGCTATGCGGGGCACCACTGTATTTGCTAGAAAAATGTACTTCCATTATGTCATTACCACAACTGGCCACTGGGGGAGACAAAGACCATCACTATTAAAATAGCATTCACCACAATCCTTATTCTTTTGCATTTGCAAGGGGGCTTGGAACTGATCCCCCACCAACACGGGGGTCCTTCTGTATTCTTAAGAAATCAGTTTTTTTAAATGTAGCCCCGATTTTTTATTTTGAGATTTGCTATATTTTTCAGTGTATAAGACCCCCCCTTTCTAACCCCAAATTAAGAAATCTTAACTTAGCTTTGAGTATTCAGTCTCTGAAGGCTTCTGGGAACTGCAGTCCAAGAACATCAGGGGACTCCATTTTGAGAACCACTGCTCTAGCAGAATGAGTTGTAGGAGAATGTGGTTTGTATACTGTTCCATTTGGGATTATTTCCCCCTGATTTGAGTCTCTGCTTATATTTTTGCATTACTGGCCAAAATCCTATTACATAAATTACAAAAGTGGTGATGCTACCATTCTCACCTGCTTCACCTCCTGCTTCACCTCCTGCTTCTTCTCCTCTGCCTGACTCAGGAGGAATCCTTCGGCCAGGGCCACTGCTTGGGAACTGGTTTCTGCTCCACATTCCCGCACCCAGCTGGACATCTTTGGGGGAAGGATGGCCAAGAACTGCTCCAGGACCACCAGGTCCAGGATTCGAGCCTTCGTGTATTGCTCCGGCTTCAGCCACTGACAGCAAAGATCATGGAGTCGGGCGCAAACCTCTCGAGGACCTTTCACCTCCTGATAGCAGAACTGCCGGAACTGTTCACGTGGTTGCTCTGAGCTGAGAGGATCATCCTCTAATGGTTTCTGTCCAAGGGTTTCCCAGAATTCCTCACCACTCTTGACCTGAATGATACGGAGGCCTATCCCTACTTTGGGGCACGCCGGGTCTTGTCGCTCCATCTTTAATCCACAATCCAAAGCTGCCTCCAACATCACTGGTGTGGAGGCACTTTCTTCTCTGTCCAAAAATCTGCTGTCGGGGGGGATACCACACCATACAAAGACAACAAGACAAGCCCTGTGAGGAAAGACTGAAAGAACTGGGTGTATTTAGCCATGAGAAAAGAAGACTAAGGGGAGATAGCACTTTTCAAATATTTGAAAAGCTGTCATCCAGAGGAGGGGCAGGAGCTGTTCTTGATCATCCCAGAGTGCAGGACATGCAACAATAGGCTCAAGTTAAGGGAAGCCAGATTTCGGTTGAATATCAGGAAAAACTTCCTAACTGTTAGAGCAGTATGATGATGGAGCCCATAACCTGGAGAGGTGGCGAACGGTCCAAAACTGGAGGCATTCAAGAGGAATTTAGACAACCACCTCGCAGATATGTTTTGATTTATATTCCCGCATTTAAGTCTGGTTTAATCTATGCCCAGCAGTTGTTAGAAACACTAATAAAATATCTAATAGTACAACCCACTGTCCTACAACACATTCAGGTTACTTTGTTGCTATGTAGCTCAGTGACTGGGGCACCCGGCTTCAGAGCCAGAGAAAGAGAGTAGATAAGGAACCTAAGAGGAGCCCTGCTGGATCAGGCCAAGGGCCCATCTAAGACCAGCTTCCTGGATCTCATGGGGGGGCCCACCAGATCCCTCTGGGAGCACCCAGGACAACTAGAGATCACTGTCTCCTGATCCCCCTCCCTTGCATCCGGCATTTGGAGGGACCTTCCCATTAAAAGCCTGGAGGTTATACATCCCCATCATCATGGCTTGTCCCCTGCAATGGACTTTTCCTCCAGGAATCTGTCCAATCTCCTTTTTCAAGGCATCTCAGCCAGATGCCATCACTGCATCCTGTGGCAAGGAGTTCCACAGACAAACCCCACACTGGTTCAAGAAATATTTTCTTTGGTCTGTTCTCACTCTCCCCACACTCCATCGGAGTGGATGTCCCCTAGCTCTGGTATTGTGTGAGATGGGGAAAAAAAGAGCTTCCCTCCATCCACTTTATCCCTCAGAATTTGATACGTCTCAATCATGTCTGGATTCCCCAGGGTGCCTCCAGGGGCAGCGTCCAGCCTGCGTAACCTTGGGCAAGCCACATGGTGGTCCCCGAGCACCCTCAAAGGAAGGAACTGGTAAACCACGACCTAGGCAGTCCTTGGAAAGAGCTGCTACACATTCGAATCAACCTGACAGCATAAGATCACCATTATTCGTTCTTTGGTATAGTCCAGTCACTTTCAACAGTATGGCAACCTGGATTCCAACCCCCCCCCTCTCTGTGTGGTCCTGATCCGACCAGATAGATGGGATATTAAATAAATAAATAAATAAATAAATAAATAAATAAATAAATAAATAAATAAAGCATAATTCATATGCATAGTGCATGCCACCAAATCACAGCTCATGTGCCTTTTTTTTAAAAAAAAGAAAAAAGTGCATTACAATCCCCAAATGTTGACCCTGAAATATATTTGCCAGCCCTAAAGGGGGGGGGGGCAAACACCTTGTTGCTCAAAACCACTCAACACGTGTCTTATTCCTGGGAAATCACGCTTGCTTCTCTTTCTCCACGAGCACTGGGGCCCCGAACGGAGGCTCTGGAGGTCCACTGCAAGTGGGTTTGGCTTTTCCTCCCCACCGCCCGCCCTCCAGCCTCGCCCGCCTTGCCTTGCAGGGCTGGGGATCCCCTGCACCCAAATGCTGCACGTGGGAATGGGGCAGGGAGGTGGGCAACTCACCAGATTTCCCCCGGGATGGGAAAGATCAGGGTCAGATTCCCCTTCCAGGGAAGGGAAGTAAGGTACATCCAGATCTCCCTTGCTTTCCAAAGGCGGCTGTCTTCCCTGCACAGAGGATCCACAACCACCCCTCCGGTCGCCCTGCCAGATCCCTTTGCAAGGTTCAGCCTCCTCCACCACCACCAGACACCCTCCTCCGCTCATTTCCTGCCTTTCTAGGAAGCACCGCTCTCTATGACTTTAACCCTTAGAACACTGGTTCTTAACCTTGAGTTACTTAGGAGTTTTGGACTGCAACTCCCAGAAGCCTTCACCACCAGCTGTCCTGACTGGGGTTTCTGGGAGTTGCAGTTCAAAAGCATCCGAGTAACAAAAGTTAAGAACCACTGCCTTAGAAGACCAACATCTCTGCCTAGAGCTCCTTCAAGGGTGTCGGGTTTATTTGTGCTATTTACATGCTGCCTTTCTCCCCATAGGGCAGTGGTCCCCAACCTTGGGCTGCCAAATGTTCTTGGACTACAACTCCCAGAAGCCTTCACCACCACCTCTGATGGCCAGGATTTCTGGGAGTTGAAGTCCAAGAACATCTGAAGGCCCAAGGTTGGGGACTACTGCCATAGGGGACCCAAGGCGGCTCACAACAATGGCAACGATAAAATAATCCCAGATTTTTTAAAAAACGCCATTGAAAAACTGCGCCTAACCATTTATCTTAGCATTGCTTCCTTGTGGTCCTTTCCTGTTATTTTGAACAGTTTTTTTTTAAAAGTAGCGCCCATTTCTGATTCAGCAGAAGTAGGATTCCACGAAATGGTGGGAAAAAAAGAAAGATTAAAATATAACTAACTTTTAAAGGTTGCAGTCATCCTGGCTATTTTAATTTGGATGCAGCAACTCTAAATAGTGATGTAACGCCACACCTGAACCAGCCTTCTAAAGTCTTCACCTAAGAAGTTCTATTTGGAGTGTTTTTTTGGGCCACTGATTTTATTCTGAATAATCCACTGTAACGATCTCTATTTCCTCATATGGGACTGAAATGTTCTATGCTTCTGTATTTTAAGATTTATTGGTCTTTATTTAGTAGTTTATTTTAGACTCCTTTAGTAGTCATTTATCAATTACAGTGAACCCTCGACTTACAGACGGCTCGACTTACAGACTTTTCGAGTTACAGACTTCTCTGGCCGCAGAATTTAGGTTCGACTTGCAGCCAGAGAATCGACCTACAGACCAGAAAAAAACAAAATGGAACAAAAATGGAACAAAAACCGCCGGTTATGGGATTAATCGGTTTTCAATGCATTGTAGGGCAATGGAGACTCGACCTACAGACTTTTCAACCTGCAGCCACCATTCCAATATGGATTAATTCCATAAGTAGAGGGTCCACTGTATCTGCTCAGTGTATGACGTCCTTAGCACCTCGAGGTGTGCACATTTCAAACACTTCTATCATTTTTACAATAGTCTCTGTTAAAGTCAACAATACAGTGGTGCCTCGCTTGATGAGGATAACCCATTCCAGCAAAATCACTGTAGAATGAAATCCTCATCAAGCGAAAATAAAAAAACCAATTGCAATGCATTGAAAACCAGTTCAATGCATTCCAATGGGCTAAATACCTAATCATCCAGCGAAGATCCTCCATAGGGACTTGGTATGAAATACCTCTATTCAGAGCACGCTACCATAGTCTCTCAAGACTGAAGGATGCCTCCATTATGAAAGACTCAGGCTCCCGCTTGGGATTTGGACTCAAAGAGTTGCCAACATACCTGCTATTGACTAGTGGATTACATCCGGGCACCCTAAAAAGGCAACCACCACCACTACAACAACAATAAAGAAACTGTGTCACACCTCATCTACGAATGTCCAAAGATTGCACAAACAGATTACAAAATAGACATGACAGAGTGGCACAATTAGTGCACTGATCATTATGCAAAAAGTATAACTTGACAGCTTCCAAAAAAACCCCATGGGAACGTCAGGTCGAAAAGGTATCAGAAAATAAGGAAGCAAGTTCTTGTGGGATTTCTGGATCCAAACTGATGGGCAGCTTGAACATAACACACCAGACATGGTCATAATAGAACAAAGATATGTCTGGATCATTGACATTGCAATTCTAGGAGATGCCAGAGTTGAAGATAAAGAATAGGAAAAACAAACAAACAAAATACAGAGACTTGGCAATTGAAACATCTCACTTGTCGATGAAACATACCTCAGTGGTCCCCATCGTGATCAGGGCTTTGGGAACAATATCAAGATATTTCACACAGTATTATGAGCAGTTTCTAATTTAATTATGCAGGCTACACATTCACCCTCACAGAACAATGGGTAATTTACCAACCTGGGAAAGATGGAAGGCTGAGTCAACTTAGACCCGGGCTACCTGTGACCGGAGGGGGTGGGATTAAACTCAAGTCATGAGCAGATTTTTTTGACTGCAGTATGGCAGTTTAAACACTGTGCCACGAGGCTCTTCCTATGTTTCATATTAGTGCTATACCAGGATGGCCAGGGAAATAGCAAAAAAAGTGGTGGCAGATGGGACATAGAATATAAATAAACAAGGCATAGTGGATTTTGTCTGGAGTGCTAAAATAAATATGCCTCAGGTAGAAAGGGAGTTTGAAGAGGAAGAAAGCAGGTGCGAATCTTGGTTCATGAGAGAGCCAGGGTGCTTGAGTGGATAATATGTTGGGCTGGGTCTCAGGAGACAGGCTTTTAATACCCACTTGGCCATGGAAACTGAAGGAAGAGGTAGTAGTGGAGATATTTAAGCTAAAACTCATCAAGTATCTCATGTACCTTGAGGGGACTAATAGGGTTGTCATAATTTGAATACAATTTGACAGCACAGAAGGGGACGGGGTGGCGCTGCGGGCTAAACCGCAGAAGCCTCTGTGCTGCAGGGTCAGAAGACCATCAGTCGTAAGATCGAATCCACGTGGCGGAGTGAGCTCCCGTCGCTTTGTCCCAGCTCCTCGCCAACCTAGCATTCGAAAGCATGTAAATGCGAGTAGATAAATAGGGACCACCTCGGTGGGAAGGTAAACAGCGTTCCGTGTATAGCCGTGCTGGCCACGTGACCACGGAAACTGTCTTCGGATGAACGCTGGCTCTACAGCTTGGAGGTGGGGATGAGCACCGCCCCCTAGAGTCGAACACGACAGATTAAAATGTCAAGGGGAACCTTTACCTTTACCTGACAGCACAGAACACACACACACATTTTGTTACCATCACTTCCTCAGGTCGGATCTGTATTTTCCACACTGGCCCAGCCAGGATCCCTGTTTGCATAAACCAGACTGTTGATTCAAAGGCATCTCATTGCAGTCTGAGCATTTATTTCAGTTTCAAGACAATTGTCATAAAATGATGGATGTAGAATCCTATTAAAACCATCGCAGTAAAACATACAGTTAAAACAGTCAAAGAATGAGAGAACACGAGGCGAGGAGTTCCACGTAACAGATCCTGCTGCTCTAAGCATCTTCTGTCGCTCAGAAGTTCTTTCAGAGAAACAGCCCTGTTAGCCATCTACTTATTGTTGTAAAACAGAAGGGAAAATGTGTTTTTCTGTGAAGCTGAGGGGATCCTCACATTCAAAGCCACCATACGGTTTCTTTCCTCTACGCATTCACAGGTTGACAAAGCCTTAATTCATCATCCAAACTCTCCCTCAAACCTCAACAATCATGTCCTCTTCCCCACACAGAGATTCTGATGCGGTTTCAGGTCTGGTTTGGTGCAGAGGGCCCCCCATGTGCAATTTTCAAAGGTTCTCCTCTTTCTGAATCTGTTGGTGTTTGATGCACTGCACTCTACAACCGAAGCCTTCTCCACATCCTCCCCTCAGTGAATTTTTTAATGTTGTTTAAGACCTGAACTCTGGTGGAAGCTTTTCCCCACATTCTATACATTTAAAAGGTTTCTCCCCAGTGGGTATGTTTTGATTTTCTGTGAAGCATAAACTTAGCTTTGCATTTTTCCCCTCACATATTTCACAGTGTTAAGGGCTTCTCCTCGGAATGAAAGTCCTGATGTGATTAAAAAAAAAAACCCAATGGATCACTTAAAATTTTTTCACATTCTTCGTCTGCTTACGGTTTTTCCCCTGAGTGAATTTGTTGATGAACTGTCAGGTCTGCAAGGCAGTAGAACTGTTTCCCACATTCTTCACACAGATATTTTTTTTCTCCTGCATGAAATTGCTGATGTATTTTAAGGTGTGAAAGCTTCCTGAACCCCTCTCCACATTCATCACATTTGTAGGGCTTCCCCTCTGAATGTGAAAGTTGATGTACGGTAAAATCAGCGAGATACTGGAACCGTTTCCCACAGTCTTTGCATGTAAAACATTTTTCTCTTGAGTGAATTTGCTGATGCTCTGTTAGGTTTCCTTTCTTTCTGAACTTTTCCCCACATTCTTTGCATTCATGGGGTTTCTCCCCTGAATGAGTTTTCTGATGTGCTTTAAAATTACTGGGATCACTGAAACGTTTGCCACAGTCTTTGCACGCATAAGGTTTTTCTCCTGAGTGAATTCGCTGATGTCTTATAAGGTTTCTTTCTTGCCCAAACTTTTTCCCACATTCTTTGCACTGATAAGGTTTCTCCTCTGAATGAGTCTGCAGATGTCCTTTAAAATTACTGGCATCACTGTATTGTTTTCCACAGTCTTTGCATGTATAGGGTTTTTCTCCTGAATGAAGACGTTGATGTGTTACCAGGTTTGAGCGCTGGGTGAATTTTCTCCCGCATTCTTTGCATTGAAAGGGTTTCTCTCCTGTATGAATTTTCAGATGATCTTTAAGGTGTGCTTTCCGGCTGAAGCCCTGTCCACAATGAGAACATTTATGGGGTTTCTCTCCCGTGTGTATTCTTTGATGTGTCTTTAGTCCTGAACTTCCACTGAAGCTCATGCCACCTTTAATGCATTGAGAGGGTTTCTCTTCAGAGTGCAGTGGTTGAGGTACTTCAAGGTCAGAACCAACATTTAAGTATTTTTGAGAACTTAAGCATTTGTCAGAATTCTCCTCTGTGTGAAATCTTGTTTCTTCTGGACTCCTTCTGGAATTCTTTCTATGCTGCAAGCACTAACACATTTTGTCTTCCGTGTGGCAATTTAGACATTTCACAGGTCTTTTCCTCAGAGGGCTCTTTTGCTTAAACTCTGATCTTTGAAGAACACCGAGGGGTCTGTTTGTCATTTCTTCTTCATTCACAAGGTCCCATGGATGTTGGTGAGATATGTCTCCCCTGTGGTCTGCCTCGTTTCCCTCCTGTTTCTGTGATTCATCTCCATGACAACCATTCTCTTTTTCCTCCTCTCTACCTGGCGAGGTCCCATAGAGTCTTCCTTCCTTCTCCTGTGTTTCATCTGCTGGAAGAAGAGAATTTAAAATGAGTTGAGGATTCAGCGGTATAATGGGAAAAAATTATGCTTAAGAAGATTGTACATGGTGTTCATTATTGACCTGAGTTTCAACCTGCTTCATATCCAGGAAACATTTCTCTTGTCAAAGTCCTAAATTTTTTAGATGGAACTAAAAGAACAAGGAGTCTAGTGGCTGACAAGTGATGTCTGGTTACCTCAAAAGATGCACGCAGGATAGCCATTATAAACATACCTCTATGCACAGGTAATAAAAATACCCCCTTCACGAATTGCTGCCTTGTTGTGGCGAAGGGGCTTGAATAATTTAGAGAAGCTATGGGCTATGCTGTTCAGGGACAACCAAGATGGACTGATTATACTGGAAAGTTCTGACTAAACGCAATCCACCTGGAGCAGGAACTGGTAAGCCTCTCCAGTATCTTTCCCAAGAAAACCCCACGGACAGAAACAAAAGGCTAAAAGATATGACGCTGGAAGATGAGCCCCCCCAGGTCGGAAGGTGTCCAACATGCTTTTGAGGAAGAGCGGAGGACTACAAGTACTAATGAAGTGGTTGGGCCAAAGCCGAAAGGAGGCTCAACTGCAGACGCACCTGGAAGTGAAAGGAAAGTCTGGTGCTGCAAAGAAAAATACTGCACAGGAAGCTGGACTGTAAGATCTATGAACCTTGGGAAGCTGGATGTGGTCAAACAGGAGATGGCAACGATAAACATTGACATCCTGGGTGTCAGTGAACTAAAATGGACAGGAATGGGTGAATTCAACTCAGATGATTATCATGTCTACTATTGTGGGCAAGAATCCCGTAGAAGAAATGGAGTAGCCCTCATAGTCAACAAAAGAATAGGAAAAGCTGTACTGGGATGCAGTCTCAAAAATGATAGAATGATTTCAATGCGAATCCAAGGCAGACCTTTCAACATCATAGTAATCCAAGTTTATGCACCAACCACTGATGCTGAAGAGGCTGAAATTGACCAATTCTATGAGGAATTGCCCAAATGATATTACTGTCAAATAATATGGTATTCTCTACCGAAGTTCAGAATTCTTTAACCATTTGGATTGCTTCATTGTCAGCATTAAAGTTTGAACTTTTTTTATGGACTTGATTTTTGTCTTTTTCTTCAGCTCAGTGGCATTCATACATCTGAATTTCTTTAAGCTGGTCCTTTTTGCGATGGAAGGATCAGCCAACACAGTTGTTTCCGAGGGAAGCCGGTCTGTATTCGCTGTCTTCAGAGAATTTTTTCCCCATCCCCCCCCACTTTCTGCTTGATGTGACATATGGAAGAGGAAGAGAAAGGGACAGAAAAATGGAAGAAAAACATAAAATATGAGCCTCAGATTCTATTGGTTATGAAAATGAATTAATGATCTGAAATGTGATGAAGTCTTCAATCATGCCACTGAGTAAGTCAAAGGCTGTGGGCTTTCATTGTCCCACCTAATTTTTCAAAGACAGATGTGACGCCTGGTTGTGTTAAATGTGCTGGGTTATGTAAAAAAAGGCAAGTGACTTGATTAGAGTATTTCCTTATATTGTACAGAGTAGAGTATGTTCAAACTTCAAAGGTGCCCATTGCCTGATCCAGCAGGGCTCTTCTTAGGTTCTTATACAAATAAGTAATAAATAAATAAATATTCTACTCGCCATCTTTAGAGTGCCTACTATCTCCAGATCTACATAAATGCAAACACAGTGGTGCCTCACTTGATGATGTTAATTCGTTCCAGCGAAATCACTGTAGAGCGAAAACATCATAAAGTGAAATAAAAAAGCTCATTGAAATGCATTGAAAACTGTTCAGTGCTTTCCAATGGGCTGAAAACTCACCGTCCAGCGAAGATCCTCCATAGGGACGGCCATTTTTGGGTGCCTGCACAGCGAAAAATGGCTCCTAAAAACAGTGGGGAGCCATTTTGTACACCTGGTGACCATTTTGAAACCTGACTATCAGGTGTTTTTAGATCGTCGTAATGCTAAAATCGGTTCCTGAGGCAGGGAACCGATCATTTTGAAGTGGATTTTTCCCATTAAACCATCGTTTTGCAATCGCTTTTGCGATTGCAAAAACCTAATCATCAAGCGATTTCCTCGTTAAGCAAGGCAATCGTTAAGCAAGGCCCCACTGTAGACAAAAACATTTTAGCTGTTTTGCTTTGCAGTGTATTGGCTTGCAGCCCATATCCTTCTGAGTCCCCGTCTTTCTGTAAAAAAATAAATCTGTACCTGGAAGATACAAAGAAGCCTCTGACACACCTGAAGGGAGTGAAGGAGGTTCCTCTCTGTCCTCCTGCAGCCGTCTGTAGCTGCTTCGGTTCACCTTCCAGAGGAGTCCAGCCTTCCATGGATTTGGCTGAGAGCTTGCCCCCCTGTTTAGCACCTGTAACAGCAGAGCAGGAACCATGAATGTACCTCAGGTAAACTTGATGAAGCCATCCTCTCGTCTTGGAAAGGACAACCTAACCCAGATGCTTTCTGAGGCACGGTCTAGTCTTCTGAGGGTGCAACCATTCCTGGGTGTTCTATTTCTTTGGGAGGATCTCTCTATAGAACTGAAAGAGCTGTGAAACTACAATAAACCAGGAGGTATTGCGGCAGGAAATGAAGACCTCCAATGCCGCCTCAGAGGACAAGCAAGGGAACTACAGGTGTCTGAAAGCCTCACATTTTGCCTGGGGAACTTTAATAATAATAATAATAATAATAATAATAATAATAATAATAATAATAATAATAATAATAATAATAATAATAATAATAATAATAGAAGAAGAAGAAGAACAACACTAACTAACACTAACACTAACTAACACTAATTATTATTATTATTATTATTATTATTATTATTATTATTATTATTATTATTATTATTATTATTATTATTATTATTATTATTATTATTATTATTATTATTATTATTATTATTAAGAATTTGGGGCGCTGGTTTTCCAAGAAACACAAAAGGACAGATCCTAGAAGATAATTACCTGCTCCTGGTTTGGTACTAATTCTGTGCTTCATAATTGAACTACAGTTGGACCCCTGTATCCACAAGATAGGTATCCACTGTTTCACTTACCTGCAATCTGAGAATATTAAAAGAAAAACAACTAGAAATATGTATTTTCATTATTTACTAGAACTGGCCACTGAAGGAGCCAGAGACCATGCTATGTATTCTTGTTAGAATACATAGCATGGTCTCTTGCTCTCCCTAGTGGCCAGTCCTGGTGATGGGGAAAATACTTTTAAATTTTCTTTCTTTCTTTCTTTCTTTCTTTCTTTCTTTCTTTCTTTCTTTCTATCTATCTATCTATCTATCTAATTTTTACCCTGCCTTTCTCCTTTTAAAGGACCCAAGGTGGTTTACATCATTAAAAGACAATATATAAGATAAGAACAATGAGTATAAAGAGGCAGCTTACATCATTAGAAGACAATATTAAGTTAAAACAATAAGTATGCAATTGGTTAGAGAGATACTATTTCTGTATTACACTATCTTTTCTCATTGCTAAGCCATGTTCTCTGTTGCAAACTCCATATTTTTCCTCTTACTCACCCAGGTGGCCTCCACAGAAAGAAGCACTCAAATTTGGCAATTATTCCATGAAGTTGCTAGTTCTTTCTGCTTCTTCTGTCACATCCAGCTTTGCATTGCCGCCTCAAAATTGTACCAGCTCCCGAAAATTTTCCCTTAGGAATGGCAAGGGGTTCTGGGATTTGTAGTTCAGAAGGAGAGGAGGAGAGAGAATCTGTTGTCTAGGAAAAGAGTGGAGAGGTGTTTCGGAGTATTCACTTCCATGTTGTTATTGGTATCCTTCCTGTCTTTATTCATTCATTCCTGTTGCTTCTGAACCTAAAGGCAGATTATTTGCCTTCTCAAATTATGCTGCTTGCATAGTGGCAGTGTAAACTCCCAGTAGGATCTTAGCCCACACAATCATCTACATTTACGCCATACTGAAAAGCCAAAATATTACAAGTTTTAAAAGCTGTAAAGGTTTTCTTGCTGATGCATGCAGAAATATGAAAATTCTCACAAGAATATGCATAAAATGAAAACTATTCCTGAGACCCTAAAGCATGTTGTTAAAGACACACAAAATCAGTACAAAATATCGACACCCAATTAAGCCTTTCCAATGTCTAACTCAAGTCAATTGCTGATTTTCTGGTGCCGTCTTGTTATCTTTTCTACTGCTTTAAGGAAGTTCACCTGACACCTTTTTCAATCCGTGTCTCACACTCTTGCTTCTTCTTTGAAGATGTGTGTGATTTATGCCCCATATTTACACTCTGTGCCTTATTATCGTAACCCAAACAAACCTTTCTTATTCCACTGGGCAGCGAAGGGTTAGTAACGGCCGACACCTGGATTTAGCAGATTGGTATAGGAGCTGCTTTCTAGCAATTCACATCAATGCCAGTAGATGGAGGTGCAACACAATGAAATGCAAACCTTCAAAAAAGTTTACACAACCAGTTTGTAACCTTGATCAGCTGGTCAGCGGTTTCCGGTACACTTGGAAATATTATGAAATGACTCACGGTAGCAATATTAAACCGTAGTTTTAAAACGTACTATACTTTCCTTTTCTCCCCCCCCTCCCGCCATAAAACACAAATTAGAAGTATTGACAGCCACATTTCACAATAAATGAAGTGCGAGTCACATGCCTAGTTGCATGACTGGCCTTTGACTAAGCACTTCAGTAATTATCACAGTCTAGTCCACTGGTTCTTAACCTTTGTTACTCAGATGTTTTTGGACTGCAACTCCCAGAAGCCTTCACCATCAGCTCTGCTGGCTGGGGTTTCTGGGAGTTGCAGTTCAAAAACACCTGAGTAACAAAGGTTAAGAACCACTGGTCTAGTCCACTGGTTCTCAACCTTTGATACTCTCCTTCCCAAGGACAGACTTCTCATTTAGAAAGACCTTAACTGTAAATTGGAAGAAACTCTGACAGTCACCCCCTCCGCCTCCCTTGTTCATTCTTGCCTGCCTACGCAAAACATTCATCTAGCAAAGCAAGTTACAGAAAGCGAAATGGCTACGGTTAGGCTAAGATATATTTTATATGTACTGTATTAACTGGACCCCTTCAAAGAGGAGACGAGGCTGAGTGGAAAAGAGGAAGACCAAGTGAGAGAGGGATGGAGCCCATAAAGGAACCCCCTGTCTTGCTTTTGCAGTGCTCAGCAGCACCATTGATTAGAAGACTTTTTAAAGGTCTCTAATTCAACATGTTGCCATGAGGGTGAAGGAGATAACAGTAACTACAACTACTACGAGAACAACACATCCTGGAGTGAGCTAAACATACTGAGCCCAGAACATGCTGAGAACCTTCTCTGGGGCAAGGGATAGCATGCCGGATGGTATTCGCCTACTTACCTTGGGAAACAGACTGTGACCAGAACTGAAACATCAATCGCAATTTCCAGTGGATGGCTGAAATCCTGTTGCTTAACACCCTATGTTGCACGATTGTGGTTTGTTGAAGCAAGTGGGGATCGGGAGAGTCAACTCCTCTGTAGGGCCAATGGATTCAGATGGATCTATTTGAGTTGCTACTGGTTTTAGCAAAGGAAGTAGCAACTAGAGTACTCGAGTAGGACTACTCGAATCAATGGAACTTATACAGTTAACTCACCAAAACCTTACTGATTCAATGGGCCTACTCTAGCACAATTTACTACACTAAGCCAAAAGATTTAAGCCATTGCTTGCATTTGTGCTCTTTAATTTTCGAAATCCCCTCAGACATGGACAACACGTGGAAGCTCAGAAAGTGAATGAATAAAACCAGGAAGGTTAGTGATAAAAATATGAAAATGAAGATATCAATTAAAAAAACCCTTCTCAAATGCTTTTTTCCCTCAGAAAAAAAGATTTTCTTTATACCTGAATTTCTCTTTTGCTCTGAACTACAAACTCCAGACTTCCTTGAAATCTTAGGGTAATTCTTGGCAGGTGGTTCAATTTCAAGGCGGGAATGTGGGCATGATAAAAGCAAAAAGAGAAGAGTTACAATTAGTAATGAGTCACCAGCCGAAGGAAACACAGACTTCCAGACCACCATCACCACCTTAGCCAGATATGGGTGCTGGCTTTTGCTCTGTTTCTTGCTGCTAGAAATTCTCCTACTGGGTGAGTCCTCTGTTGATTCCTTTCCTCCATATTTTCTGCTTCTCTCTAGCTGGATTGTGAACTTTCCTGGGCAGTTGGGCGTCACCTTGGTAAGTGACAGGAAAATAAGGGGCTTCTGAGAGAGAAAATATGGGGCTTCTGAGAGGAGATAACTCTGCAATGGGCCAATATTGCCAGAGGGAGACGGTCTCTATGCACCACATCCTTGTCGTGGGGCTAGAGAGAGGGATCTCTTCTAGGGATATCTCCTTTGGATATTTTTGGATGCCAGTCCCCAAAATTCCTCAATCTGAGATTTCTGTTTCAGAGACACACACCTTCAGACTTCAGGTGTTTTCTTCATTTCTAGCAGGGCTTCTTACATCATTCATTTCCTGTTGCAATGCCTCCTGGGTGTAATCTTACAGCTCTTTCAGTTCTATATAGACAGTGCCTTCCAAAAACTACAGTGCCTTGGGATTTGGGGGAGCAGGAACTTGAGACCTTTCGTGCAGCCTCTGAAGACTAGGCCTTGAGGGAAAATACAAGGTGTCTGAAATTGTAGATTGGGACTACCAAAGTTCCTCCAGAAGAGGAATTCTGGGATAAATTTGGGAGTTGGAGTGCAGGAAATCCAAATGCCACATCATTATTTTCTCTTAATGGGGTAAGGTGATAGCATTATGGCTTCTATAAAGAGCTGAATTAGATTCTCCCTTCGAAAGCAAATGAACTTATAAATGAAGTTAGGGCTGGTGTTCCGGCTGTTACTCTAAAAAGCTTCTGCTCTGTTGTTAAAGGTGACAGATGAAGGTCGACCTTTGATCAACACCCATGGAAGGAGAGGCTTCTCTTAAGGATAAATAGAAGCAGCTACAAACAGGAGCCAGCCAAAAAGAGGATGATGCAGATGAAGCTTTTATTCTCCTTTTAGAGGCCCTTGAGGATTTACAAGGTATATATCCCCTGATCACACTTGTTGCTCTCTTCCCAACTGGCTTTAGTTTGTTGGCATCCCTCTTAAAGTTCAGTGTCCAGAAACTGGAGCCGGAACTCAAGATGAGGCCTAACCAGTGCTGAATAGAGGAGAACTAGTACGTCATGGGATTTGGAGACTATACTTGCAGGATAAAAGAGCGTTTGCCTTTTTATGCAGCCAGCTCGCGCTCTTGGTTCATATTCACCAAGGGCTTGGTTTCCAGTCCCCTGATCACCCTTGTTGCTCTCTTCTCAACTGGCTCCAGCTTCTTGGCATCCCTCTTATTCAGCGTATGATCTACAACAATTCAAAAACCCTTTTCACTCATAATATTACTGAGCCAAGTATTCCCCATTTTGTAACTGTTCATTTGCGGGATTTCTTTACCCTAGGTGGAGAACTTTGCCCTTATCCCTGTGAAAGTTCATTCTGTTGTTTTCAGCCCAATGCTTGAGCTTATCAAGATCTTTTTGAATTTTGTTCCTATCTTTCAGGGTATTAACACTCACTTCTTAGCCATTGGTCCTGATGTTTCTTTAGCTAAACCTAAAAATTGGCCTCCCGGACCAAACTCTGGGAGGCAGTGGAAGACGGGAGGGCCTGGCTTTCTCTGGTCCATCGGGTCACAAAGAGTCAGACATGACTTAACGTCTAAACAACAACAACAACAAATTTTAGGAGAGGAATATGAGAAAGATTTCCTGATTACAAAGCAGGTTGATGAATGCAATAAACGTTCTTCTCTGGCACCATTTCCCCTTTAAACCCACTAGATCCTCAATTCACTATTAATTCTCTCCTTTGAGCAGATGAGGGAAAAGAGAAGGAAGTAAGACTCCAGGGGTCATTGCCAGAAAGAGGGGAGGATGAAAATGAGAACTGTTGGGATGGAAATGAATCACTGTGGCAGAATCGGGAAGACCAGAGGAGAGACATATCTCACAGATATCTGAGTGCCGTTGCCTCTGAAGATGAAATGGGAAAAACAACAAACTGGAGCATCAGTGCTCTTCAAAGCTCAGAGTATCAACAAAACATCCCTCTGAGGAAAGGTCCAGTGAAATGTCCAACATGTCACGCCGAGATAAATCTGTGTCACTGTTTGGCGTATGGAGAAAGTTTCAGATGGAGCCCAGAAGAGACAAGATTTCACACAGGGGAGAAACACAAATGCTTTAGTTCTGACTTTAAAGCATCTCAACCAATGCATTCTCAAGGGAAAGCTTGTAAGTGCATTGAGTGTGGCATGAGCTTCAAGAGAAGTTCAGAACTTGAAAGACATCAAAGAATACACACAGGAGAGAAAGCATACAAATGTCCTGAATGTGGACAGGCCTTCACACGCAGTTCACATCTTCAAGTACATCAACGAATTCATTCAGGAGAGAAACCCTATGAGTGTAAAGAATGTGGGAAATGTTTCAGTCATCTCTCAGCTTTTAAAGTCCATCAGCACCGGCATTCAGGGGAGAAACCATATTCTTGTAAAGAATGTGGGAAATGTTTCTACCGGAGCAGTGATCTTCAAGTACACCAGCGAATTCATACAGGAGAAAAACCCTATACATGCAAAGAATGTGGGAAAAGCTTTAGGCAGCTCATACATTTCCAGAAACATAAACACTCACAGTCAAGCGAGAAGCCCTATCGTTGTGAAGAATGTGGGAGAAGCTTCACAACTAGTTCAGCCCTTACATGGCATCGAAAAATTCATGGTGGGGAGAAATCAGATAAATGTTATTAATATGGGAAAAACCTCTGTTGAAGTAAAGATCTTGTAGAGCACAAATAGTTGACTCTGGGGAAAATCCCTATCCATGCAAAGAATGTGGAGAAAGCTTCTGTTGTAATGCTCAGTACATCAAACATCAACCTATGCACAGAGAGGGGAAACTTTGAAACATGCAGGAAATGAACTTATTAAACTCCATCCATATGTCCAGTCAGGGAAGAAAACATACGGAGGGTCATAATACAGGGAGAGCTCTGGTGTTGAATGAAGCTGTTGTGAACCTATGAATGTACCACAGAAAGAAACTTTATAGTGGCTTCAAAGGGCATAATCCCCTCAACTCTATTGAATTCGCTTTCTCCAACGGCGCCACAAAACTCACATTCCTAATGGCATTTTATAGCAGTAAGTGGTTGATTAACAAACATGATGCTGTGAATGAGCTTTTGAGGGTGGGAACGCCTTTACAGAAAGAAGACATGATTTGTGCAACTTCCTTCCTTCTGTTCTGTGATGGTTTGATTGTTTTAATCTTGGATTTTTTTTAATTTTACTGGGATGGTTTTAACTTGATTCTAACTTCATTACTGTATGAAAGTTGCCTTGGAACTGAAATAAATGTTCAGACTGGAATGAGGCCTCTACAGATTATCAGCCTGGATTATGCAAATAGGGATCCTGAGTGGATGATTGTGAATAATCTTGAGCCTATTTACAGGAGAACAAAGTTTGTGTAAGTTACAGCAACCCTAAAAGGGTTTTCAAGTACACTGGTGCCCCACATAGCGATGTTAATCCGTTAAAAAAAAAGTCGCTAACCGGATTCGTTGCTATGCGGGGCAAAAAGCCCCATAGGAACACATTAAAACATGTTTAATCCGTTCCTATAGAGGAAAAACTCACCGCTATGAGGAAATCCTCCATCTGGCCGCCATTTTCACCACCCAGTAAGCAAGGAAACCGCGCGAAAACGCGTGCGGTGGCCATTTTGTTTACCCGGCAGCCATTTTGGAACTGCTGATCAGCTGTTTTTTAAACATAGCAATGCAGTTTTCGCCAATTTAGAACATCGCAATGCAATCGCTTTTGCGATCACAAAATCCGCATCGCTATGCGGATTCATCTTTAAACAGGGTGCTCCCTATGCGGGGCACCACTGTATATGAGATATTTAAGGAGTGGTATCACAATTACCAAAATGAACTATTGAACAAGAGAGCAAGCAAGGCCATAGGTATGACACTCAAACAAGTACCTGAGAGTATTAGAAAACCCTTGGTAGTTTGAGTCTGTGGTAGTCCACCACAGCTGTTTTTTGCCCATCTGTCTGAAAATGGGGAAAACTTGACAGTCCCAAAGCTGGCTGCTGCTATATTCTTTGGATCTTTTTCTTTCTCATCCCTCTAATTTTGGGATTCTAACGTGTCCTGTTCCTAGAAACAAATCCAGTCCAGTGTCCACAAAACAAAAATCGACAAGTTAATCCCACAGACATCTGTTATGTATGTTCTTCAACCACAAGATCTCTCATCCATGATGGAAGCCACTAAGGAAAGCCATAGGGGATCGTATGAAAAAAAAACCTGTCTAGTCTTGCATTCCGGCCACCCTTTGGAAAATTCACAAGTCGGGACATAAATGCAACAGCCACCTTATGCTCTTGTGTTCTAAGGGAGATGTTTGGGTGCAGAATGAACAGGTGTTGTGGTTACAGGACATACGTAAGATCTCTCTGAACTGGTTGCAAGAGTTCGGTGGGGGGCAAAATTAACCTGTTGATTACCGTTTTGTGGGCACTGGATTGGAGCCATTTCTAGGTCTGAGACGGGTAGACATGGTCTCCCAAAACAGAGGGAAGACACAAAAAGATCCAGAGAATGGAGTAGCAGCTACTTTTTGGACTGGCAAGCCTCCCTCACTTCCAGGCAGAATTTTTTCCCCCTACAACATTAAATTCTATTAAAAGAATTCCTT
This sequence comes from Pogona vitticeps, assembly GCF_051106095.1. Taxonomy (NCBI): domain Eukaryota; kingdom Metazoa; phylum Chordata; class Lepidosauria; order Squamata; family Agamidae; genus Pogona; species Pogona vitticeps. Next base: position 15,672,857 of record NC_135784.1, read on the forward strand.
TCATTTTGATTACAGGTGATAAAGAGCAACCTGGCAGTATTATTGAACCAACTTTTCTTAAAATTAAAATGAAACAGTGTTGTTATTATTGTTTTTATTTTAAACTTGTTAATCTTCACAAATACTAAAGAGGTTATGTTAAAAATATGCAACTGATCAACTTTAGACAAAAAGCTATAAATGGTTTTGATGTTCAAAACTGTCCCCGGGCCAGACAGGAATGGCTCACGGGGCCGTATGTGGCCCTTGGGCCACACTTTGCCCAGGTCTGTCTTACAGTCTATTAGAAAAGGAGCATTGATCCTGATTCGTTCCTTGCCTGGTCAAAAGAAAAGAAAGCAGAGCTTAGTTTTCGGCTCTCACCGAGCGGTAGTGGTGACTGGGTTTAGAAAGAGGAGGGTTGTTGTGCTGTGTAATTTGGCAAAAAAAATTCCTTTGAATAATTTTGGGGAGAAAGCATTTGAAACCACCAGGTGATATTTGGGACATTTCGTCTCTGACTGCCTTCCATGGAAAAGATCACATCAGGTGCAGGAAGCTCTTTTTATCAAATAACACCCACCACATTGGCCAGATTCCTATCTGTGTTCATGTAAAGTTTGCATAATTTGTTGCAGTTAATTGTGTCTAATTAATAAGGCTCCAGGGCATAAACCCATTTGAGTATTTGGATGTCTGTCCAGACAAATGCCCGGGACGTCTCCCAGCGCCTTATCAATGACTTGCAGTAAGTTAAAGAACCTTTATGAAAATACCAATTGGCAGGCATTATCATGGTGCGATTAGACAAGAAGGCTGTCCCAGATCTATCTGAAATTTCCTTCAGCAGTTCAATACTTGTTGTTCACATGGAATATTTTATTATCCCAAGCCATTTTCTGGAGAGGAGCCCACGACCCACCTCAGATCACTACAATTCTCACTGGGATCATACATTATCCACGCCCTTCTATCATTAACACTGCCTCTTCCCCCTCTTGATAAAAAAAGGATTTTGTGCAATAAAATAGTGCTAATCTGAGGTAAAAACTTCGGAAATGGTAGCTCTTGTCTCACACAGCTTTTAATTAGAAAAGGATTGTAAAAATATATGGATGAGAGAGAAGATGCGCTTGCAGAATGATGATGCCAACTGTACTGGCATGCCCTTCAGCGCTGCACTGGAATTTGGGATAATCATTTCAGAAGCAACAGGATTTTATTGCCTCAGATTAAGAAACCAGCAGAGACACAATCTGTTAGGTGTTGCATCACCAAAGTCAATGTTTTTGGTCTGAAGACTCCATCTGGGACGGCTTGACTCTTGAGGAAGATGGAGGAAGTGGCTGGGGAGGGCTAAGCTCTGAGGGAAGTGCAAGGCATTAGGGGGCCTGGTAGTTTCACGAGAAGCACGCTACACAAAGCATAAGAGGCAGGGAGACTGGCAGGCTGCTATTGACTTTTAGCTTCCATAATGCTAAGACCCTGCCACCCACTTCCTCCATCTTCATGGTAACTCCTCATGTCTCTGTGTTGTCTAGGACTAGGGCTTGCAGTAAAAGAATAGGGCTTAAGTCTCAGGAGACCAGGCTTTGAATGCTCACTTGGCCATGGAAACTCACTGATGATACATGGCATTGGGATAACCACGACTGAAATACTTCAAAACTGTTAGACTTACTGTAACTTGAAAAACAGCTTAATACACACAACTCATAAACTTTGTCAGCATCTGTCCTGTAACCAGATTCAAAATTCTCCGCAGGTTCTAAGTCAGGATCCCTACCTGCACAATTCAGGAACACAGAAAGTCACTAATGGTGATCACACCTCTGAACATCCATGTGTTGTCTTGGCATGGAAGTACCATATTTTACCATGTATACAATGCCCCAATGTATAAAACAACCCCCTAATTATGACGTTTGATGGAGGCACAGGAGCAGTTAATGGGCAACTGCTCCTCCACCTCCATTTCCTGCTGCTGCTGTCTCTGCTGCCTGACTAATTACCTCCTCCAGTGCGACTGTTGGGGCTCACCTCCAGCTCACGTGGCTGCCTTGTCCCCTGCCCTAAAGAGATTGTGCGAGGAGGTGATCTGGCGGCGGCTGCAGGAAGAGGTGCCTGAGTATGCATGGGTGCTTATTTGCATCCACCTCTGCCTCCTCCTGCCTCCTGCACTGGAAGGGAAAAGGCGGGAGACATGAGCTGGAGATGAGCCTCGGCAGGCGCACTGGAGGTGGTGTTCGGGCGGGTGGGGGAGGCAGCAGCAAGAGGTGCCCAAGCACATGTGAATGCTCCTTTGCCTCCACCTCCTGCTGCTGCTCCCTCAGGGCCACCAGAGGGGACAAGCCGTGAGCTCTGGAAGACCCAATTGGGCAGCCACGGCAGCAGCAAGAACGTGCGTGACTGCTTTCCATGTATAAAATGACGCTCAAAATTTCCTCTAATTGTTTTAGGAAAAACTATCATTTTATACACAGAAGAATACGATTGTTCAAAGACAACTCATTTGATTCCAAGCATTTATTTCTGTTTCAAGGCAGTTTTCATAAAAACGTGCAGTTAAAATCATGTAAAAACCATCCCAGTGAAGCAAACAATTCATATACCCAAAGAATAATTTCGAACAATTAGCCAGGGAGTTTCAGATATAACGTCCTGCTTTTATAATGGTCTTCTCACACTCAAAAGTTCACAAAGGAGAGTGTGGATCAGTTTGAGGAAGAGAAGATTTCTATGAAACTGAGGGCATTCGTCCACTTGAAGCCACAGTTTAAGAAGGCCATCTCATGCAGGTTTCAAAGTTTCTCCCCTCTGTGCCTCTGTCGATGTCTGATGTGTGCTTTGCTCCACAACGGAAGTTTTCTCCACATTCTAGACATGTAAAAGGATTCTCTCTGGACCGAATTTGTTTGTGTTCTCCAAGATCTTTGCTCTGACAGAATCTCTTCCCACACTCTTCACATTTATATGGTTTCTCCCCAGAGTGAATTTTTTAAAATGTCTACATTATTCACAACAATAGGGCTTCTTCCTTGACTGTGCGTGTTTATGTCTCTGGAAATGTGGAAGCTGCCTAAAACTTCTCCCACATACTTCGCAATGATAGGGTTTTTCTCCTGAATGAATTCGTCGATGTAGTATAAGGTTTCCGCTTTGTTTGAAACTCCTCCCACATTCTTCACATTTATATGGTTTCTCTCCTGTATGAATTCGCTGATGTATTACAAGGATTGACTTCTGGCTGAACTTTTTCCCACATTCATTGCACTGATGGGGTTTCTCTCCCGTATGAATTCGCTGGTGTACTTGAAGAACACTGTTCTGGCAGAAACGTTTCCCACATTCTTTACAAGAATATGGCTTCTCACCTGTATGAATTCGCTGATGTACTACAAGGTTTGACTTGTGGCTGAACTCTTTCCCACATTCATTGCACTGATGGGGTTTATCTCCTGTATGAATTCGCTGGTGTACTTGAAGAACACTGCTCTGGCAGAAACATTTCCCACATTCTTTACAAGAATATGGTTTCTCCAATGAATGCTGGCGCTGATGTATTTTAAATGTTGAGGAATGACTGAAACATTTCCCACATTCTTTACACTCATAGGGTTTCTCTCCCGTATGAATTCGCTGGTGTACTTGAAGAACACTGCTCTGGCAGAAACATTTCCCACATTCTTTACAAGAATATGGCTTCTCACCTGTATGAATTCGCTGATGTACTACAAGGTTTGACTTGTGGCTGAACTCTTTCCCACATTCATTGCACTGATGGGGTTTCTCTCCTGTATGAATTCGCTGGTGTACTTGAAGAACACTGCTCTGGCAGAAACATTTCCCACATTCTTTACAAGAATATGGTTTCTCCCCTGAATGCCGGCGCTGATGTATTTTTAATGTTGAGGAATGACTGAAACATTTCCCACATTCTTTACACTCATAGGGTTTCTCTCCCGTATGAATTCGCTGATGTACTTGAAGATGGGAACTGTGTCTGAAGGCCCGTCCACATTCAGGACATTTGTATGCTTTCTCTCCCGTGTGTAAACTTTGATGTCTTTTAAGTTCTGAACTTCTCTTGAAGCTCATGCCACACTCTATGCACTTACAGACGTTCTCTTCAGAATGCATTGGTTGAGGTGCTTTAAGGTCAGAGTTTAAGCATTTGTGTTTCTCCCCTGTGTGAAATCTTGAATCTTCTGGGCTCCATCTGAAACTTTCTCCATCCTCCAAACAGTGACACAGATTTATTTCGGCGTGACATGTTGGACATTTCCCTGGACTTTTCCTCAGAGGGATGCTTTGTTGATACTCTGAGCTTTGACGAGCATTTATGCTCCTGTTGGTTGTTTTTCCCATTTCGTCTTCAGAGGCAACGCCGCTTGGATATCTTTGAGATCTGTCTCTCCTCTGGTCTTCCCGATTCTGCCTCAGCGATTCATTTCCATCCCAACAGTTCTCCTTTTCATCCTCCCCTCTTTCTGGCAATGTCCCCTGGAGTCTTACTTCCTTCTCTTTTCCCTCATCTGCTCGAAGGAGAGAATTAATAGTGAATTGAGGGTTTAAGGAGAAAAAGGTGCCAGAGAAGAACATTTATTGCATTCAACGACCTGCTTTGTATTCAGGAAATCTTTCTCATATTCCTTTCCTAAAATTTGTTGTTGTTTTTTAGTCGTTAAGTCGTGTTTAGTTTTTAAGTTTTGTCTGACTCTTGGAGACCCCATGGACTAGAGAACGCCAGGCCCTCCCGTCTTCCACTGCCTTCGAGAGTTTGGTCCGGGAGGCCAATTTTTAGGTTTAGCTAAAGACACAAGAGGTTCAGTGGCTAACAAGTGAGTAATAATACCCTGAAAGACAGGAACAAAATTCAAAAAGATCTTGATAAGCTCAAACATTGGGCTGAAAACAACAGAATGAACTTTCACAGGGAGAAGTGCAAAGTTCTACATCTAGGGTAAATAAACCCTACAAATGAACAGTTACAAAATGGGGGATATTTGGCTCAGTAATATTATGAGTGAAAAGGATTTTTGAATTGTTGTAGATCATACGCTGAATAAGAGGGATGCCAAGAAGCTGGAGCCAGTTGAGAAGAGAGCAACAAGGGTGATCAGGGGACGGGAAACCAAGCCCTTGGTGAATATGAACCAAGAGCGCGAGCTGGCTGCATAAAAAGGCAAATGCTCTTTTATCCTGCAACTATAGCCTCCAAATCCCATGATGTACAAGTTCTCCTCTATTCAGCACTGGTTAGGCCTCATCTTGATTTCTGGCTCCAGTTTCTGGACACTGAACTTTAAGAGGGATGCCAACGAGCTGAAGCCAGTTGGGAAGAGAGCAACAAGCGTGATCAGGGAATATATACCTTGTAAATCATCCTCAAGGGACTCTAAAAGGAGAAGAAAAGCTTCATCTGCATCATTATCTTTTTGGTAGGCTCCTGCTTGTAGCTGCTTCTGTTTATCCTTAAGAGGAGCCTCTCCTTCCATGGGTGTTGATCAAAGGTCGACCTTCATCTCTCACCTTTAACAACAGAGCAGAAGCTTTTTAGAGTAACAGTCGGGACACCAGCCCTAACCTCATTTATAAGTTCATTTGCTTTCGAAGGAAGAATCTAAATCAGCTCTTTATAGAAGCCATAATGCTATCACCTTACCCCATTAAGAGAAAATAATGATGTGGCATTTGGATTTCCTGCACTCCAACTCCCAAATTTATCCCAGAATTCCTCCTCTGGAGGAAATTTTGTAGTCCCAATCTACAATTTCAGAAACCTTGCATTTTCCCTCAAGGCCTAGTCTTCAGAGGCTGCACGAAAGGTCTCAAGTTCCTGCTCCCCCAAATTCCAGGGCACTGTAGTTTTTGGAAGGCACTCTCTATATAGAAATGAAAGAGCTGTAAGATTACACCCAGGAGGCATTTCAAGAGGAAATGAATGCTGTAAGAAGCCCTGTTAGAGATGAATAAAATGCATGTGTCTGAAGGTTTGGGTCTCTGAAATAGAAACCTCAGATTCAGGAATTCTGGGAAGTGGCATCCAAAAATATCCGAAGGGGACATCCCTAGAGGAGAACTCTCTCTCCAGCCCCACCACAAGGATGCGGTACATATAGATGGTCTCCCTCTGGCAATATTCGCCCATTGCAAAGTTATCTCCTCCGTTTCACCTTTTGTTCTCTCTCAGAAGCCCCATATTTTTTCCTCTTACTTGCCAAGGTGATGCCCAACTGCCCAGGAAAGCTCACAGTCCAGCTAGAGAAAAGCAGAAAATATGGGGGAAAGGAATGAAAAGAGGACTCACCCAGTGGGAGAATTTCTAGCAGCCAGAAACAGAGTAAAAGCCAGCACCCATATCTGGCTAAGGTTTTGATGGGGGTCTGGAAGTCTGTGTTTCCTTCTGCTGGTGACTCATTACTACCTGCAACTCTTCCCTTCTCTTTTTCCCTTTATCATGCCCACATTCCCACCTTGAAATTGAACCACCTGCCAATAATTACCCTAAGATTTGCAAGGAAGTCTGGAGTTTGTAGTTTAAAGCAAAAGAGAGATTCAGGTAGAAAGAAAATCTTTTTTCTACGGGAAAAAACATTCATTTTTTTTCTTTGATATCTTCATTTTCATATTTTTATCACTAATCTTCCTGTTTTTAATCATTCATTTTCTGAGCTTCCACATGTTGTCCATGTCTGAGGGTATTTCAAAAATTAAAGAGCACAAACGCACTCAATGGCTTTCAGGGGTCTCAAACTGTGGCCCTCCAGATGTTCTTGGACTTCAACTCCCAGAAATCCTGGCCAGCAGAGGTGGTGCTGAAGGCTTCTGGGAGCTGTAGTCTAAGAACATCTGGAGGGCCACAGTTTGAGACCCCTGGATCTTTTGGCTTAGTGTAGTAAGTTGTGCTAGAGTAGGCCCATTGAATCAGTAGGGTTTTGGAGAGTCAACTGCATAAGTTCCATTGATTTGAGTGCTCCTAGTGTAGTATTCTAGTTGCTACTTCCTTTGCTAAAACAAGTAGCAACTCAAGTAGATCCATCTGAATCCATTGGCCCTACAGAGGAGTTGACTCTCCCGATCCCCACTTGCTTCAACGAGCCACACTCGTGCAACCTAGGATGTTAAGCAACAGGATTTCAGCCATCCACTCGAAATTGCATTTGACGTTTGAGTTCTGGTCACAGTCTGTTTCCCAAGGTAAGTAGGCAAATACCAACTGGCATGCTATCCCTTGCCCCAGAGAAGGTTCTCAGCATGTTCTGGGCTCAGTATGTTTAGCTCACTCCAGGATTTGTTGTTCTTGTAGTAGTTGTAGTTACTGTTATCTGCTTTACGCTCATGGCAACACGTTGAATTAGAGACCTTCAAAAAGGCTTCTAATCAATGGTGCTGCTGAGCATTGCAAAGGCAAGACCAGGGGTTTCCTTTATGGGCTCCATCTCTCTTGCATTTCGTCTTCCTCTTTTCCAGTCAGCCTTGTCTCCTTTTTGAAGGGTCCAGTTAATACAGTACATATAAAATATATCTTAGCCTAACAGTAGCCATTTCGCTTTCTGTAACTTGCTTTGCTATACGAATGTTTTGCTTAGGCAGTCAAGAATGAACAAGGGAGGCGGAGGGGGTGACCGTCAGAGTTTCTTCCAATTTACAATTACGGTCTTTCTAAATGAGAAGTCTGTCTTTGGGAAGGAGAGTATCTGACACGTAGAAATGAATTAGCAGGAATGCGTAGCAATTATAGAAATTCCTTCCATTTCTCCATCTCCTACCAACTCCCTTGGTCCCTCTTTCATGTTATGCCTTATAAAAATGTATACTTTTGTATTTCATGTGAAGTTTGTGCCTATTTTCAGCTGAAAATAAATATTTATTGGATCTCTCTGTCTCTGGCTGATGGATTAATGTGTTATAGACAGGCAAAAAAAACAGGAATTGGTCCTGTGGATTCTTCACCTTCAAATCTATTTATTAATTAGGTGAACCCACCTGTCAAGAGAAGCCTCTCTTTCTATGGGTCCTGATGAGAGTTGGCCCTCATTTCGCACCTGCAACAGTAGAGTAGACTCCAACAGTTGGGACTCCAGGACTCACCTTGGTTAACCAGTCCCATTGCTTGGAATCCTAGAATCCTAGAAAAGTGAAGTTAGAAGGGGCCTTCAAGGCCATCCAGTCCAACCCCCTGCTCAAGGCAGGAGTCCAATCAAAGCATATCTGCCAGGTAATTATCTAAAGGTCAGTCTAAACCAGGTGCTTGCACAGGTAGGGGCTAAGCCTTCCTCACGCCACTGAATTCTTCAATAGGGATGGGGCACTTGAATTTCTCACACTCCAGCTCCCCAAATTATCCAAGAATTTTCCTGGTAGAATTTTGGGAGTTCCATTCCACAAATGCACACTTTCAGACAGCTGTCTATCCTTCCCTTGGGGCAGGGCCTAGCCTTTCAAGGCTGCAGTCGAGGTCTCCTGTTTCTGCCCCACTAATTGCTGGGCCTTGTAGTTTTTGAGAGCCACTCTCTCTAGAATCAAAAGAGCTACGAGACTACAACACCCAGGATGCATTGCGACAGGAAATAAAGAGCTAGGAATACAACTTTAGTGGCCCTCAAAGAGATGAGGGAAATATACATGTCCGAAAGGGTGGGTCTCTGGTCCGGAATTGGGGAATGCTGAGAGCTGGAGTCCAAAAAATCTGAAGGACGAATCTCTCAGAAGATAATTCTTTGCTCCTACTTTTGCTAAGGAGTTTAAAAATTAGAGACAGAATGTATTCGTGAAAACTTTCATGCCCGGGATATAATGGCTGTTGTGGGTATTTCGGGCTCTTTGGCCGTGTTCTGAAACTTGTCCTTCCTAATGTTTCGCCAGGTTGCTGTCCTCTGAAGATGCTGGCTACAGAGACTGGCAAAACGTTAGGAAGAACAACCTTCAGAACACGGCCAAAGAGCCCAAAAAACCCCCAACAACCGTTAGAGACAGAATGTTTATCAGTCATCTGTCCAGGATTCCACAGGATTCTGGCCAGTTTGAAGAGAGACAGTGTCTCCCTTTCTGCCTTTATTCCCCATTGCTTAAGCCATCTTCTCTCTAAGAAACTTCCAATATTCCTTTAACTCACCCAGATTGAGGAAATCTCACAGACCAGCATCCAGTTTGGGAAAAGGAATTGAAAAAGTGCTGAGGCAGTGAGATAATTTCTACGAGGAGAAACAGGGCAGAAGCAAACACTGGAATTTTCTCATCTTGTGTGGCAAGTCCCTATTTATTTCTAGAACCTAGTTGCTATTTGCAATTTCCGGCTTTCCCCCCTTCTTTTATCCCTCCCAGCGTCAGCTGCGCCAGGTGTAGAGAATTATTCACTAGGATCTGCAAGGAGTTCTGCGATTTGTAGTTCACAACAAAGCAATCTCAGGCTCAAATTTCCTGTCTTATTCATTAGGTTTCTCATCTTCCCCTTGTTGTCCATGTATGAGACTGCAGAAAAAAAAATAAAGAGCCTTGTAGACTGTAGTTGAAACCTTTTTATTTTTTTGCTTTCTATAGTAAGTTGCATTAGAGTAGACCCACGGAACCTACAGAGGAGTTGACTCACCAAATCTCTGTTGATTCAATGAGCCCACTATAGTGTGACTTATAAATAAACAGCATTTCAGCCACTGATTTGCCAGTTGACCCCCATTACAGTCATGGCCTCTTTCCAAGGGTGACCAGCCAAATATCTGATGCCACTCCATTTCTGGGTCCAGGCCAGGTTTTAGCATGGCCTGCATTCAACCTAGTTCAGCCCACTCCAGAATTCATTGTAGCAGGGCTACTTCTGTGGAGTCAGCTGGAGTAGGCAGATCAATTGTGTTCCAGTATGCAGAGGGTGATTCTGCCAGTCTGATTCTTGACTTGGTGGAAAGCCTTGGACTGCAGGATGCCAATCCTGTATCCACTCCCATGGATACTGACTTTCATAAACAGAGAGAACCAAGTGAACTCTTGCCCAACAAGCATGGCTACCGAGAAGCCATAGGAAAGATGCTGTATCTTGCCATGATGAGAAGACCAGATACTGCAGCAGCAGTGGGCATTCTTTGCCGAAGGACCAGCTCACTGACCCAAAAGGACTGGACTGGGATTAAGCGGGCGGTGAGAAATCTAAAGCAGTTGGGGAAGGTGGGGCACACCATGCTCACACACATGCGTGAAGGGGTGGGCGCATGCTTACGCAGGTGCTCACTTGTACATATGTGTGAAGGGTGTGGGTGCTTGCATGTATGTGTGAAGGGCACTTGGGGCATGTGCGAGGGTTGGGGGGTGCTCACGCTGGCACACATGCACTCGCATACATGCGCGAAAGGGCTGTGCAGGGGGAGTGCTGTTGGGTGGGGTGTGTAGGAGATCTGTCTCCGCAGCCGGGTCCAGCAAAGGCCACAGACTGGCACTGGGCCATGGAACGGGGGTTGCAGACCCCTGATCTAAAGAGTAATGCATATTTAAATCTTATATTACCATCCACAGAAAATCCTAGACTAGTGGGGTTTACTGGTGCAGACTGGGCAGAAGACATAGCCGATCATAGGATACCACTCCTTAAATATCTCATATACTTGAAAACCCTTTTAGGGTTGCTGTAACTTACACAAACTTTGCTCTCCTGTAAATAGGCTCAAGATTATTCACATTCATCCACTCAGGATCCCTGTTTGCAGAATTCAGGCTGATAATCTGAAGATGCCTCATTCCAGTCTGAACATTTATTTCAGTTCCAAGGAAACTTTCATAAAATGATGAGGTTAGAATCATGTTAAAACCATCTCAGTAAAATTAAAACAATCAAAGATTAAAATAATCAAAACATCACAGAACACAAGGAAAGAAGTTGCACAAATCATGTTTTCTTTCTGTAACGGCGTTCCCACCCTCAAAAGCTCATTCAGAGCATCATGCTTGTTAATCATCCACTTATTGCTGTAAAAAGCCATTAGGAATGTGAGTTTTGTAGCGCCGTCGGAGAAAGCGAATTCAATGAAGTTGAGGGGATTATGCCCTTTGCAGCCACCATAAGGTTTCTTTCTGAGGTACATTCATAGGTTCACAACAGCTTATGTGTTCTACCCTGACTGGAAATATGGGTGGAATTTACGAAGTTCATTTCCTGCACGTTTCAAAGGTTCCCCTCTCTGTGCATCTGTTGATGTTTGATGTACTGAGCATTACAACAGAAGCCTTCTCCACATTCTTTGCAACGATAGGATTTCTCCCCTGAATGTGAGCGTTGATGGTCTTTAAGAACTGAGGAACGACTGAAACATTGCCCACATTCTTTGCATGCAGAGGGTTTTTCTTCTGAGTGAATTCGTTGATGTATTACAAGATTTGCAATTTGGCTGAAACTCCTCCCACATTCTTTACACTCGTAGGGTTTCTCTCCAGTATGAACTCGCTGGTGTACTTGAAGATGACCGCTCCGGAAGAAACATTTCCCACATTCTTTACAAGAATAAGGTTTCTCCCCTGAATGCCGGCGCCTATGTACTCTAAAATTTGAGGACTTACTGAAACATTTTCCACACTCTTTACACTTATAGGGTTTCTCTCCTGTATGAACCCGCTGGTGTACTTGAAGATCACTGCTCTGGCGGAAACATTTCCTACATTCTGTACAAGAATATGGTTTCTCCCCTGAATGCCGACGCTGATGTACCTTAAAAGCTGAGGGATGACTAAAACTTTTTCCACATTCTTTGCATATATAGGGCTTTTCTCCTGAGTGAATTCGTAGATGTATTACAAGATTTGTAATTTGGCTGAAACTCCTCCCACATTCTTCACATTTATAGGGTTTTTCTCCTGTATGAACTCGCTGATGTATTACAAGGCTTGACTTTTGGCTGAACTTTTTCCCACATTCATTGCACTGATGGGGCTTCTCTCCTCTATGAATTCGCTGATGTACGTGAAGATGTGAATTGCATCTGAAGGCCTCACCACATTCAGGACATTTGTATGCTTTCTCTCCTGTGTGTATTCTTTGATGTCTTTGAAGTTGTGAACTTCCCTTGAAGCTCATGCCACACTCTCTGCACTTATAGACTTTCTCTTCAGAAAGCATTGGTTGAGCTGCTTTAAGGTCAGAGCTAAAGCATTTGTGTTTCTCCCCTGTGTGAAATCTTGAATCTTCTAGGCCCCATCTGAAACTTTCTCCATCCTCCAAACAGTGACAAAGATTTATCTCGGTGTGACATTTTGGACATTTCACTGGACCTTTCCTCAGAGGGATGTTTTGTTGACACTCTGAGCTTTGAAGAGCACTGATGCTCCTGTTTGTTGTTTTTCCCATTTCGTCCTCAGAGGCAATGCCGCTCAGATATCTGTGAGATCTGTCTCTCCTCTGGTCTGCCGGATTCTGCCACAGTGATTCATTTCCATCCAAGCAGTTCTCATTTTCATCCTCCCCTCTTTCTGGCAATGTCCCCTGGAGTCTTACTTCCCTCTCTTTTCCCTCATCTGCTCAAAGGAGAGAATTAATAGTCATTTGAGGATATAGTTGGTGTAAGGGGGAAAAGGTGCCAGAGAAGAAAGTTCATTGCATTCATCGACCTGCTTTGTATTCAGGAAATCTTTCTCATATTCCTTTCCTAAAATTTCTTGTTGTTGTTTAGTCGTTAAGTCGCGTCCAACTCTTCGTGACCCCATGGAGCAGAGAATGCCAGGCCCTCCCATCTTCCACTGCCTACTGGAAATTGGTCTGGGAGGCCAATTTTTAGGTTTAGCTAAAGACACAAGAGATTCAGTGGCTAACAAGTGAGTGGTAATACCCTGAAAGAAAGGAACAAAATTTTAAAAAGATCTTGTTAAGCTCAAGCATTGGGCTGAAAACTACAGAACGAAATTTCAGAGGGATAAGTGGAAAGTTCTCCACCTAGGGTAAATAAACCCCAGAAATAAACAGTTACAAAATGGGGGATACTTGGCTCAGTAATATTATGATTGAAAAGGAGTTTGGAATTGTAGATCACACGCTGAATAAGAGGGATGCCAACAAGCTGGAGCCAGTTGAGAAGAGAGCTACAAGGGTGATCAGGGGATTGGAAACAAAGCCCTAGGAAACAAAGCCCTCTTTATATATATACCTTCTAGATTCTGAAGGGCCTGTAAAAGGGGGAAAAAAGGATCATTTGCATCATCCTCTTTTTGGTTGGCTCCTGATTGCAGCTGCTTCTGTTCATCCTTAAGAGGAGCCTCTCCTTCCATGGGTGTTGATCAAAGTTCGACCTTCATCTGTCACCTTTAACAACAGAGGAGAAGATTTTTAGAGTAACAGTCGGGACACCAGCCCTAATCTCAGTTATGAGTTCCATTCCCTTCGAAGGGAGAATCTAAACAAGCTCTTTATAGATGGAAATCATAATGCTACCACCTTACCCCATTAAGAGAAAATAATCAGGATGTGGCATTTGGATTTCCTGCACTCCAACGCTCCCAATTATTCCAGAAATCCTCCTCTGGAGGAATTTTGGTAGTCCCAGTCTACAATTTCAAAAACCTTGCATTTTCCCTCAAGGCCTAGTCCTCAAAGGCTGCACTATAGGTCTCCAGCTCCTGCCCCCCCCCCAAATCCCAGGGCACTGTAGTTTTTCGAAGGCACAGTCTATATAGAACCAAAAGAGCTGTAAGATTACACCCAGGAGGCATTTCAAGAGGAAATGGATGATGTAAGAAGCCCTGCTAGAGATGATGAAAATACATGCATCTGAAGGTCTGCGTCTCTGAAACAGAAATCTCAGCTTCGGGAATTCTGGGAACTGGCATCCAAAAAAATCCGAAGGAGACATCCGTAGAAGAGAACCCTCTCTCCAGCCCCACCACAAGTATGTGGTAAATAGAGGCAGTCTCCATCTGGCAATATTCACCCATTGCAAAGTTATCTCTTCCGTTTCACCTTTGGTTCTCCCACAGAAGCCCCATATTTTCCTCATACTTACTGTGACGGCCTCCTCTCACGTCACAAAGGAGCTGTCACATCACTCTCACACCCTCACTTTATTCACGCTGCCACCAACCATTCCCTCATAAATCTCTTCAGACAAAAGTATGATTTTTAAAATAAAAATTTATGTTTATTGATTATAACAAAAGGAATGGTAAATCACTATAATAATTAAAATAAAAGGCAATCAGTATAATAAAGTACCCACACACATGCTCTCTCTCAGACCTTCACTCTATATATAGCACAGTACTACACAACATGTAAAAGACCCAACTCTCTAAGTCCCTAACCAGACCCTATCAAGTCTCTATCTGACTCACACCTCATTCACTCCCCCTTAAATATCCTAGCTCCACCCTCTTATGTCCCACCTCCCGTCACGCTATTGGCAGATGACAAACAGCCATAGCAATGACGGGCAGATGACATCACCGTTACTGTAACACTTGCCAAGGTGATACCCAACTGCCCAGGAAAGCTCACAATCCAGCTATAGAAAAGCAGAAAATATGGGGGAATTAAAAGAGGACTCACCCAGTGGGAGAATTTCTAGCAGCCAGAAACAGAGCAAAAGCCAGCACCCATATCTGGCTAAGGTGGTGATGGTGGTCTGGAAGTCTGTGTTTCCTTCTCCTGGTGACTCCTTACTAATTGCAACTCTTCTCTTTTTTCTTTTATCATGCCCACATTCCCGCCTTGAAATTGAACCACCTGCCAAGAATTACCCTAAGATTTGAAAGGAAATCTGGAGTTTGTAGTTCAAAGCAAAAGAGAGATTCAGGTATAAAGAAAATCTTTTTTCTAAGGGAAAAAATATTTGAGAAGGTTTTTTTTTGATGTCTTCATTTTCATATTTTTATCATTTAAATTGCTTTTTTATTCATTCATTTTCTGAGCTTCCACATATTGTCCATGTCTGAGGGGATTTCAAAAATTAAAGAGCGCAAACACACACAATGGCTTAAATCTTTTGGCTTAGTGTAGTAAGTTGTGCTAGAGTAGGCCCATTGAATCAGTAGGGTTTTGGTGAGTCAACTGCATAAGTTCCATTGATTCAAGTGGTCCTACTCTAGTGCTCTAGTTGTTAATTCCTTTGCTAAAACAAGTAGCAACTCAAGTAGATCCATCTGAATCCATTGGCCCTACAGAGGAATTGCCTCTCCCAATCCCCACTTGCTTCAACAAGCCACACTCGTGCAACATAGAATGTTAAGCAACAGGATTTCAGCCATCCACTGGAAATTGCGGTTGACGTTTGAGTTCTGGTCACAGTCTGTTTCCCAAGGTAAGTAGGCGAATACCATCCGGCATGCTATCCCTTGCCCCAGAGAAGGTTCTCAGCATGTTCTGGGCTCAGTTATATTTACCTCACTCCAGGATTTGTTGTTCTTGTAGTAGTTGTAGTTATTCTTATCTGCTTCACCCTCATGGCAACACGTTGAATTAAGAGACCTTCAAAAAGTCTTCTAATCAATGTTTGCTGCTGAGCACTGCAAAAGCAAGAACGGGGGGTTCCTTTATGGGGTTCATCCCTTTCTCATTTGGTCTTCCTCTTTTCCAGTCAGCCTTGTCTCCTCTTTTAAGTGGTCCAGTTAATACAGTACATATAAAATATATCTTAGCGTAACCGTAGCCATTTTGCTTTCTGTAACTTGCTTTGCTATAGGAATATTTTGCTTAGGCAGGCAAGAATGAACAAGGGAGGCGGAGGGGGTGACCGTCAGAGTTTCTTCCAGTTTACAATTAAGGTCTTTCTAAATGAGAAGTCTGTCCTTGAGTAGGAGAGTATCTGACACAGAGAAAAGAATTAGCAGGAATGTGTACCATTTATACAAACCCCTTCCATTTTTCCACCTCCTCCCACCCCCCTTGGTCCCTCTTTCATCTTATGCCTAATAAAAATGTATACTTTTGTATTGCATGTGAAGTTTGCGCCTATTTTCAGTTGAAAATAAATATTTATTGGATCTCTCTGTCTCTGGCTGATGGATTAATGTGTTAGAGACAGGCAAGAAACCCAGGAATTAGTCCTGTGGACTCTTCACCTTCAAATCTATTTATTAATTAGGTGAACCCACCTCTCAAGAGAAGCCTCTCTTTCTGTGGGTCCTGATAGGAGTTGGCCCTCATTTCGCACCTGCAACAGTAGGGTAGAATCCAACAGTTGGGACTCCAGGACTCACCTTGGTTAACCAGTCCCATTGCTTGGAATCCTAGAATCCTAGAAAAGTGAAGTTGGAAGTGGCCTACAAGGCCATCCAGTCCAACCCCCTGCTCAAGGCAGGAATACAATCAAAGCATATTTGCCAAGTAATTATCTAAGGGACAGTCTAAACCAGGTGCTTGCAGAGGTAGGGGCTAAGGCTTCCTCACCCCACTGAATTCTTTAATAGGGATGGGGCATTTGAATTTGTTACACTCCAGCTCCCCAAATTGTCCAAGAATTTTCCTGGCAGAATTTTTGGAGTTCCGTTCCACAAACTCAGACAGCTGTCTATCCTTCCCTTGTGGCAGGCCTAGCCTTTCAAAGCTGCAGTCTAGGTCTCCTGTTTCTGCCCCACTGATTGCTGGGCCTTGTAGTTTTTGAGAGCCACTCTCTCTAGAATCAAAAGAGCTAGGAGACTACAACACCCAGGATGCATTGCGACAGGAAACAAAGAGATGGGAATACAACTTTAGTGGCCCTCAAAGAGATGAGGGAAATATACATGTCCGAAAGGGTGGGTCTCTGGTCAGGACCTGGAGAATGATGAGACCTGGAATCCAAAGAATCTGAAGGGCGAATGCCTCAGGAGATAATTCTTTGCTCCGGCTTTTAGAGACAGAATGTTTATCAGTCATCTGGCCAGGATTCCACAGGATTCTGGCCAATTTGAAGCGAGACAGTCTCTCCCTTTCTGCCTTTGTTCCCCATTGCTTAAGCCATCTTCTCTCTAAGAAACTTCCAATATTACTTTAACTCACCCAGATTGAGGAAATGTCACCGAAAGAAATTGAAAAAGTCCTGAGGCAGTGAGATAAGTTCTACGAGGAGAAACAGGGCAGAAGCAAACACTGGAATGTTCTCATCCTGTATGGGAGGTCTCTATTTCTTTCTAGAACCTCGTTGCTAATTTCAATTTCCGGCTTTCCTTCCTTCTTTTATAACTCCCAGCTTCAACTGAGCCAGCTGCAGAGATGTTTTCTCTAGCATCTGCAAGGCTTTCTGGGATTTGTAGTTCAGAACAAAGCAATCTCAGGCTCAAACCTGTAGGTGAAACCTTTTTTTTTGCTTTCTATAGTAAGTTGCATTAGAGTAGACCCATGGAACCTACAGAGGAGTTGACTCACCAAATCTCTGTTGATTCAATGAGCCCACTATAGTGTGACTTATTAATACACAGCATTTCAGCCACTGATTTGCCAGTTGCCGCTCCCATTAGTATCACAGCATTACTTTCGGCGGGTTACAACTCATAAATTAGCAACCAAAAATAAAAAATAGATATATTAAAGGCAACAGCAATAACCCAATAATAATAATAATAATAATAATAATAATAATAATAATAATAATAATAATAATAATAATAATAATAATAATAATAATAATAATAATAATAATGATGATGATGATAATGATAATGATGATAATGATAATGATAATGATAATGATAATGATAATAATAATAATTTAAAAAAAAACAGATGGCACCGACTAATCCCAGAGTGGATGGAGGAAAAGAGGAGAGGGAAGAAGAGGGGGAGAAAGAAAACAAGTGGGGGGAGGTGGTCAGCTGGGGCCACTGTGAAAAGTCAACCAGATTCATTTCCGTGGCAGATTGTCTTCAAAAACACTAATTGGAGGAGGTTCATTGACTTTGAGGTCTGCAAGTAAGAGCTTGAGCCATACAGTTTCATCACAAGCTGCTGCAGCTGAGATGTTCTCCATGTCTGGAGTGAGGGAGCTATGCGACCTTGCTGGCAGCTGATCCAACTCATAGGTCTGTTCCCATAGAAAAATGCATAGCCACTAGTGGATTTCTGATCGGCTATGTCTTCTGCCCAATCTGCATGAGTAAACCCGACTAGTCTAGGATTTTCTGTGGATGGTAATTTAAGATTTAAATGTGCAGGACTCTGTAGATCAGTGGTCCCCAACCCCCGTTCCATGGCCCAGTGCCAGTCTGTGGCCTGGGCCAGACTGGGATGCGGAGACAGATCTCCCACCCACCCAACCACGCACGCACTCCCCCTGCACAGCCCCTTCACACATGTATGCGAGTGCATGCACCCCAGCATGAGCCCACACCCCCACCATCGCTCATGCCCCCGAGTGCCCTTCCCACATGAATGCAAGCACCCACACCCTTCACACATATGTGCAAGTGAGCACCCGCGCAAGCGTGCCCACACCTCTTCACGCATGTGCGTGAGCATGGTGCCCTGCCTTCCCCAACTGCTTTAGATTTCTCACCACCCACTTAAACCCAGTCCAGTCCCTTTGGGTCAGTGAGCTGACACTTCGGCAAAGAATGCCCACCGCTGCTGCAATGTCTGGTTGTGTCATCGTGGCAAGATACAGCATCTTTACTATGGCTTCTCTGTAGCTATGCTTGTTGGGGAAGAGTTCACCTGGTTCTCTCTGTTTATGAAAGTCAGGATCCATGGGAGTGGATACAGGATTGGCATCCTGCAGTCCAAGGCTTTCCACCAAGTCAAGAATCAGACTGGCAGAATCACCCACTTGCATACAAGAACACAATTGATCTGCATAATCCAACAGAATCCACATAAGGAGCCCTGATACAATGAATTCCGGAGTGGGCTGAACTCGGTGGAATTCAGGCCATGCTAAAACCTGGCCTGGACCCAGAAATGGAGGGGCATCAGATATTTGGCTGTTGACCCTTGGAAAGAGGCCATAACTGTAATGGGGAGTCAACTGTCAAATCAGTGGCTGAAATGCTGTTTATTAATAAGTCACACTATAGTGGGCTCATTGAATCAACAGAGATTTGGTGCGGCAACTCCTCTATAGGTTCCAGAGACTAAAATGGGCCTACTAAGATGTTACAACTTAAGTCAACCCATTTGAATCAATGGAGCTTATGGAGGAGTTGACTCACCCAGTTCCAAGGGATTCATGGGTCTACTCCTAATGCAACTTACTATGGGAAGCAAAAAAGGTTTCAACTACAGCTTGTATTAATGCTCTTTTTTTTCCTGCAATCTCATACATGGACAACATGGGGAAGCTGAGAAACCTAATGAATAAGACAGGAAGTTTATGGGTAAACATATGAAACCCAAAATACAATTTGAAAACCCCAACAGCTTTTTCCCCTTCAGCCACTGACTTCCTTTATGCCTGAGATTGCTTTGTTCTGAACTACAGATCCCAGAACCCCTTGCAGATCCTAGAGAAAAATTCTCTGCAGCTGGCTCAGTTGTAGCTGGGAGTGATAAAAGAAAGGGGGAAAGCCAGAAATTGTGATTAGCAACGAGGTTCTAGAAAGAAAGAGACTTGCTACACAAGATGTCAAAATTCCAGTGTTTGCTTCTGCCCTGTTTCCCCTCGTAGAACTTATCTCACTGCCTCAGCACTTTTTCAATTCTGTTCCCCAAACTGGATGCTGGTCTGTGTGATTTCCTCGGCTCTTGAGCTCATCTGGGTGAGTTAAAGGAATATTGGAAGTTTCTTAGAGAGAAGATGCATTAAGCCAGTGGTCCTCAACCGTGGGCCTCCAGATGTTCTTGGACCTCAACTCCCAGAAATCCTGGCCAGAAGAGGTGGTGGTATAGGCTTCTGGGAGTTGTAGTCCAAGAACATCTGGAAACCCAAGCTTGGGAACCACTGGCTTAAGCAATGGGGAATAAAGGCAGAAAATGAGAGACTGTCTCTCTTCAAACTGGCCAGAATCCTGTGGAATCCTAGCCAGATGATTGATAAACATTCTGTCTCTAATTTCTAAACTCCTTAGCAAAAGTAGGAGCAAAGAATTATCTTCTGAGGGATTCATCCCTCGGATTTTTTGGACTCCAGCTCTCAGCATTCCCCAGTTCCGGACCAGAGACATACCCTTTCGGACATGTATAATTTCCTCATTTCTTTGAGGGCCACTCAGGTTGTGTTCCTAGCTCTTTGTTTCCTGTCGCACAAGAAGACAAAATTCTCTGCAGCTGGCTCAGTTGTAGCTGGGAGTGATAAAAGAAAGGGGGAAAGCCAGAAATTGTGATTAGCAACGAGGTTCTAGAAAGAAAGAGACTTGCTACACAAGATGACAAAATTCCAGTGTTTGTTCCTGCCCTGTTTCTCCTCGTGGAACTTATCTCACTGCCTCAGCACTTTTTCAATTTCTTTCCCCAAACTGGATGCTGGTCTGTGAGATTTCCTCAGCTCTTGAGCTCATCTGGGTGAGTTAAAGGAATATGAGAAGTTTCTTAGAGACAAGGTGGCTTAAGCAACGGGGAATAAAGGCAGAAAGGGAGAGACTGTCTCTCAGGTTGTGTTCCTAGCTCTTTGTTTCCTGTCGCAATGCATCCTGGGTGTTGTAGTCTCGTAGCTCTTTTGATTCTAGAGAGAGTGCCTCTCAAAAACTACAAGGCCTGGATGGAGGTGCGCCAATCCGGGGGTGCAAAATATATGTGCGTGTGGGGGGGTTATTTCAAAAAGAGGAAGGCAACCCCCCCCAGGGTTTTGGACGGAGGCGGGGCTTCTCCATGGAATCCGGATTGCCAATCAACCCCCTTCCGACCCCCATCTGCATTACAGAGCAGAGCCTTGCAAGGCAGACTTTTACTTGCTTCTCCGATTAGGGGATGTTCAAGCGGGGGGGGAGAGATGTGATGTCTCTGGGTCCCGATCCAACCCCTGGAGGCAGGAAAGCTCCACCCCCTCCCCCGACGTGGCTCCTAAACGGAAGGCACACATGATCTTGACCCCCCCCCCACAAACACACAGAGACAATCAGACACACAACCCTTCGCTTGAATCCTGGAGGCACCGGTGGGGGTATATATAAAAAAGGAATGAGAGAAAGTAACTTGGCTTCCCTCCCTGCACACGCAACCTTTCTCCACAACTTCGGAGAACTTATTTGGAGGCTGCCGGCTATTTTTACGTTCTCTTAATGCTTTGATTATTTTGAAGGTCTGTGGTTTGATCCAGCGCCGCCCATCCTGTGCTCTCTCTGCGTCGCTTTGTAGTGTTAGGATGATTGTGTGTGGGGGGGAGGGTACTGCAGAATGGAAATATCCTGATCAATCAATCATTAAATCTTCCCTGGCACACCTTGACGGACAGAGAGGACACCGAAATGGGTGAGAGGTGGCCTGTTCTTCTCCAGACTCACAAAGGAGGGCATGGGTGCGAAATCCCCATATCTTTAGGTTTACAGTACATGGGTTCCGTTTGTCACCTAATTTAAGGGATGGCAAGATGTTAATTTCTTCCCTGTTTACCTTTGAAGCTTCCCTGTAGTGTTGCTTCTGACCAGGAAAAATCTCTTTGCATAATGAAGGGAGGCAGAAAAGGGCTGAAGGAGATGATGGCCTTCTCTTCAGGGAACAGTCTTCACCAAAGGCTGGAATAAATCTCTCCAGGGAGAGGATCTTCTTGCACCCCATATGGAGCCTCTGGTCTCAGAATCATCTTTTCCTTTTGCATCTCTTACATCTCCCTCCCCAACATTTTCTTCTGGGGGTTCCATGTCCTGCAGGTCTTTTTGTAAAGTGAATGACTCTGAATTGTCCCTTCCAGACTAAATCATCCTCAACTACTGGACTTCATGCTCCCCCTGGAAGCGAGACCCCAACGGTCTGCATCTCTCCCAGCTCTTGTGAGGATTGAGGGTGAGCTCAGAGGGTAGAGAGACGCCTCAGTAGGGCATGCGTGGCAAGCGTGCAGTCGAGGCTCTCCCTGCTGGCGAGAAAAGTCCCACGGAGAGGAGCCGTGCTCACCCTTGCTCTGTGACACCACTGCACTGTGACACCACTGCACTGGGCCTCCCTCTTGGCCCACTGGGCTTGGAGGTAGAGGAAGGCCTGCCGGGATGGGCTACGTGTTGGCATCTTTCACCGTCCAGTACAATGAGATGGCTTTCTTTCATGGCCCCGTGGCAAGAGAGAGAGAGGGAGTCCAAGAAAACCTACCATGGCAGTAGGGAGAGAGAGAGAGAGAGCCACGCGAGGTTTGTGGAGGGTGATTTGGGGGTCAAACTTTTTTTAGGAGTGGCCGAATTACCGCCTCTTTCGCACCTGGATCCAGGTGCGAACCCACCTGGCAGATCTTCCAATTATCCAAAATGGGCAAGGTTCAAAGGACAAATGTCAGCTGTGGTGGACTACCACAGACTCAAACTACCAAGGGTTTTCTCATACTCTCAGGTACTTTTTTGAGTGCCATACCTATGGCCTTGCTTGCTCTCTTGTTCAATAGTTCATTTTGGTAATCGTGATACCACTCATTAAATATCTCCTATACTTGAAAACCCTTTTAGGGTTGCTGTAACTTACACCAACTTTGTTCTCCTGTAAATAGGCTCAAGATTATTCACATTCATCCACTCATGATCTGTATTTGCATAATTCAGGCTGATAATCTGAAGAGGCCTCATTCCAGTCTGAACATTTATTTCTGTTCCAAGCTAAATTTCATACAATAATGAAGTTAGAATCATGTTAAAACCATCCCAGTAAAATAAAAACAATCAAAGATTAAAACAATGAAAACATCACAGAACACAAGGAAGGAAGTTGCATAAATCATGTCTTCTTTCTGTAACGGTGTTTCCACCCTCAAAAGCTCATTCACAGCATCATGCTTGTTAATCATCCACTTATTGCTGTAAAATGCCATTTGGAATGTGAGTTTTGTGACGTCGACAGAGAAAGCGAATTCAATGAAGGTGAGGGGATTACGCCCTTTGAAGCCACCATAAGGTTTCTTTCTGAGGTACATTCATAGGTTCACAACAGCTTCATTCAACACCAGAGCTCTCCCTGTATGTTTTCTTCCGTATGTTTTCTTCCCTGACTGGACAATATGGATGGAGTTTAAGAAGTTCATTTCCTGCACGTTTCAAAGTTTCCCCTCTCTGTGCATCTGTTGATGTTTGATGTTTTGAGCATGACAACAGAAGGTCTCCCACATGCTTTGCATGGAGAGGGATTCTTCCCCAGAGTCAACTACAGTATTTGTGTTCTACAAGATCTTTACTTCAAGAGAAGTTTTTTTTCCATATTAACAGCATGGATTTTTTGATGCGTTTTAAGGGCTGAACGAGTTTTGAAGCTTCTCCCACATTCTTCACAATGATAGGGTTTCTCCCCTGAATGTGAGCGTTGATGAACTTTAAGAAATGAGGAACAACTGAAACATTTCTCACATTCTTGGCATGCATAGGGTTTTTCTCCTGAGTGAATTCGTTGGTGTAATTTAAAATTTGCGGGATCGCTGAAACATTTCCCACATTCTTCACAATGATAGGGTTTTTCTCCTGAATGAATTCGTTGATGAATTATAAGGTTTCCTCTTTTTTTGAAACTCCTCCCACATTGTTCACATTTATAGGGTTTTGCTCCTGTATGAATTCGCTGATGTTCTACAAGGCTTGACTTCTGCCTGAACGTTTTCCCACATTCATTGCACTGATAGGGTTTCTCTCCCGTATGAATTCTCTGGTGTACTTGAAGAACACTGCTCCGGCAGAAATGTTTCCCACATTCTTTGCAAGAATATGGCTTCTCACCTGTATGAATTCGCTGATGTACTACAAGGCTTGACTTCTGGCTGAACTTTTTCCCACATTCATTGCACTGATAGGGTTTCTCTCCTGTATGAATTCGCTGGTGTACTTGAAGAACACTGCTCCGGCAGAAACGTTTCCCACATTCTTTACAAGAATATGGCTTCTTCTCAGAATGACAGTAATGATGTACTTTAAAATTTGAGGAATTACTGAAACATTTTCCACATTCTTTGCATATATAGGGCTTTTCTCCTGAGTGAATTCGTTGATGTATTACAAGATTTGCAATTTGGCTGAAACTCCTCCCACATTTTTTACAGTCATAGTGTTTCTCTCCTGTATGAATTCGCTGATGTACTTGAAGATGTGAATTGTGCCTGAAGGCCTGGCCACAGTCATGGGATTTGTATGCTTTCTGTCCTGTGTGTATACTTTGATGGCTTTCAAGTTCTGAACTTCCCTTGGAGGTCATGCCACACTCTATGCACTTACAGACTCTCTTTTCAGAATGCATTGGTTGAGGTGCTTTAATGTCAGAACTAAACCATTTGTGTTTCCCCCCTGTGTGAAATCTTGAATCTTCTAGGCTCCATCTGAAACTTTCTCCATCCTCCAAACAGTGACAAAGATTTATCTTGGCGTGACATGTTGGACATTTCACTGAACATTTCCTCAGAGCGATGTTTTGTTGATACTCTGAGCTTTGAAGAGCACTGATGCTCCAGTTTGTTGTTTTCCCCATTTTGTCTTCAGAGGCAACGGCACTCGGATATCTGTGAGATCTGTCTCTCCTCTTGTCTGCCTGATTCTGCCTCAGTGATTCATTTCCATCCCAACAGGTCTCCTTTTCATCCTCCCCTCTTTCTGGCAATGTCCCCTGGAGTCTTACTTCCTTCTCTTTTCCCTCATCTGCTCAAAGGAGAGAATTAATAGTGAATTGAGGATCTAGTGGGTTTGAAGGGGAAATGGTGCCAGAGAAGAACGTTTATTGCATTCATCAGCCTGCTTTGTATTCAGGAAATCTTTCTCATATTCCTCTCCTAAAATTTGTTGTTGTTTAGTCATTAAGTCGTGTCCGACTCTCCGTGACCCCATGGACCAGAGAACGCCAGGCCCTCCCTTCTTCCACTGCGTCCCAGATTTTGGTCCGGGAGGCCAATTTTTAGGTTTAGCTAAAGAAACATCAGGACCAATGGCTAAGAAATGAGTGTTAATACCCTGAAAGATAGGAACAAAATTCAAAAAGATCTTGATAAGCTCAAGCATTGGGCTGAAAACAACAGAATGAACTTTCACAGGGAGAAGTGCAAAGTTCTCCACCTAGGATAAATAAACCCAACAAATGAACAGTTACAAAATGGGGGATACTTGGCTCAGTAATATTATGAGTGAGAAGGATTTTGGAATTGTTGTAGATCATATGCTGAATAAGAGGGATGCCAACAAGATGAGAAGAGAGCAACAAGGGTGATCAGGGGACTGGAAACCAAGCCCTAGGAGGAAAGACTCTCTCTCTATATATACCTTCTAAATTCCGAAGGGCCTGTATAAGGGGAAAAAAATAATCATTTACATCATCCTCTTTTTGGTTGGCTCCTGATTGCAGCTGCTTCTGTTCATCCTTAAGAGGAGCCTCTCCTTCCATGGGTGTTGATCAAAGGGTCGATCTTTGTAGGGAAATGATTCTGCTGTAGGCAGAACAGAGAGCATATTATTAATTAGTCTCAAAAATTTCTATAAGTCTATGTATCTTTTCATATATCTATGTGCCATGTGAGTCTGTCCTTAAGGCAACAAGATGTATTTTCTGATTTCCTCTTGTATTGTGTGACGAAAATTAGTAGGTGTCTGTAAGTATGTCTAGAAGCAATGTAATAGGCTGTAATCTGGAGGAGAGACATTTTATGGAGGCAATAAATCACTCTGACGGCTGGCAGGGGGGGCTGAGTGTGGCATGCAGCCAGAGAACAAAGGGAGCTGCTGGAGGAAGAGAGAGAGAACCAGCCTTCTCCCGGCCATGCTAAAAGAGTTAACTAAGAGCTAAGTAATCTGCAGTCTGAAGTCATTTATTTTACAGCCTCACATTCCCGGAGCCGGTCTCGGATAGATCTTCATCTGTCACCTTTAACAACAGAGCAGAAGCTTTTTAGAGTAACAGTCGGGACACCAGCCCTAACCTCAGTCATCAGTTCATTGCCTTCGAAGGGAGAATCTAATTCAGCTCTTTATAGATGGAAGTCATAATGCTACCACATTACCCCATTAAGAGAAAATAATAAGGATGTGCCATTTGGATTTCCTGAACACCAACTCCCCAATTTATCCCAGAATTCCTCCTCTGGATTAATTTTGGTAGTCCCAGTCTACAATTTCAGACACCTTGTATTTTCCCTCAAGGCCTAGTCTTCAGAGGCTGTACTATAGGTCTCCATTTCCTGCCCCCCCAAATCCCAAGGGCAGTGTAGTTTTTGGAAGGCAGTGTCTATATAGAACTGAAAGAGCTGTAAGAACACACCCAGGAGGCATTTCAAGAGGAAATGGATGATGTAAGAAGCCCTGCTACAGAAGAAGAAAGCACATGTGTCTGAAGGTGTGTCTCTCTGAAACAAAAATCTCAGGTTCAGGAATTCTGGGAACTGGCATCCAAAAATAATCTGAAGGAGACATCCCTAGAAGAGACCTCTGTCTCCAGCCCCACCACAAGTATGAGGTACATAGAGACGGTCTCGTTCTGGCAATATTCGCCCATTGCTAAGTTATCTCCCCTGATTCACCATTTGTTCTCTCTCGGAAGCCCCATATTTTCCTCTTAACATGGTGACGCCCAACTGCCTAGGAAAGCTCACAGTCCAGCTAGAGAAAAGCAGAAAATATGGGGGAAAGGAATGAAAAGAGGACTCACCCAGTGGGAGAATTTCTAGCAGCCAGAAACAGAGTAAAAGCCAGCACCCATATCTGGCTAAGGTTTTGATGGGGGTCTGGAAGTCTGTGTTTCCTTCTGCTGGTGACTCATTACTACCTGCAACTCTTCCCTTTTCTTTTTCCCTTTATCATGCCCACATTCCTGCCTTGAAATTGAACCACCTGCCAAGAATTACCCCAAGATTTGCAAAGAAGTCTGGAGTATGTAGTTCAAAACAAAAGAGAGATTCAGGTATAAAGAAAAACTTTTTTCTAAGGGGGGGGGGGAAAGCATTTGAGAAGGGTTTTTTATGTCTTCATTTTCATGTTTTTATTAGTAACCTTCCTGGTTTAATTCATTCAATTTCTCAGCTTCCACATGTTGTCCATGCCTGAGGGGATTTCAAAAATTAAAGAGCACAAACGCACACAATGGCTTAAATCCATTGGCTTAGTGTAGTAAGTTGTGCTAGAGTAGGCCCATTGAATCAGTAGGGTTTTGGTGAGTCAACTGCATAAGTTCCATTGATTCGAGTGGTCCTACTCGAGTACTCTAGTTGCTACTTCCGTTTACTAAAACAAGTAGCAACTCAAGTAGATCCATCTGAATCCATTGGCCCTACAGAGGAGTTGACTCTCACGATCCCCACTTGCTTCAATGAGCTGCACTAGTGAAACATAGGATGTGAAGCAACAGGATTTCAGCCATCCACTGGAAATTGCGGTTGATGTTTGAGTTCTGGTCACAGTCTGTTTCCCAAGGTAAGTAGGCAAATATCAGCCGGCATTCTATGCCTTTCCCCAGAGAAGGTTTTCAGCATGTTCTGGGATCAATATATTTAGCTCACTCCTGGATTTCTTGTTCTTGTAGTAGTCGTAGTTATTGTTATGTGTTTCAAGCTCATGCCAACACGTTGAATTAGAGACCTTCAAAAAGTCTTCTAATCAATGGTGCGGCTGAGCATTGCAAAGGCAAGACCGGGGGTTTCCTTTATGGGCTGCATCCCTCTCTCATTTGGTCTTCCTCTTTTCCAGTCAGCCTTGTCTCCTCTTTGAAGGGGTCCAGTTAATACAGTACATATAAAATACTGTATATCTTAGCCTAACTGTAGCCATTTTGCATTCTGTAACTTGTTTTGCTATATGAATATTTTGCTTAGGCAGTCAAGATTGAACAAGGGAGGTGGAGGGGTGAACGTCAGAGTTTCTTCCAGTTTACAATTAAGGTCTTTCTAAATGAGAAGTCTGTCCTTGGGAAGGAGAGTATCTGACACGGAGAAGTGAATTAGCAGGAATGTGTACCAATTACAGAAACCCCTTCCATTTCTCCACCTCCTCCCAACCCTCTTGGTCCCTCTTTCATGTTATGCCTTAAAAAAATGCATACTTTTGTATTTCATGTGAAGTTTGTGCCTATTCTCAGCTGAAAATAAATATTTATTGGATCTCTCTGTCTCTGGCTGATGGATTAATGTGTTAGAGACAGGCAAAAAAACCAGGAATTGGTCCTGTGGATTCTTCACATTCAAATCCATTTATTAATTAGGTGAACCCACCTGTCAAGAGAAGTCTCTCTTTCTGTGGGTCCTGATGAAAGCTGGCCCTCATTTAGCACCTGCAACAGTAGAGTAGACTCCAACATTTGGGACCCCAGGACTCACCTTGGTGAACCAGTCCCATTGCTTGGAATCCTAGAATCCTATAAAAGTGAAGTTGGAAGGAGGGTACAAGGACATCCAGTCCAACCTCCTGCTCAAGGCAGGAGTCCAATCAAAGCATATCTGCCAGGTAATTATCTAAAGGTCCGTCTAAACCAGGTGTTTGCAGAGGTGGGGGCTAAGGCTTCCTCACACTACTGAATTCTTGAATACGGATGGGGCACTTGAATTTCTTACACTTCAGCTCCCCAAATTATCCAAGAATTTTCCTGGCAGAATTTTGGGAGTTCGGCTATGTATTTTTCTATGGGAACAGACCAATGAGTTGGATTAGCTGCAAGCAAGGTCGCATAGCTCACTCACTGCAGAAGTGGAGTCCATCTCAGCTGCAGCAGCTTGTGAGGAGACTGTATGGCTGAAGCTCTTACTTGCAGACCTCAAAGTCGATGAACCTACTCCAATTAGTGTTCTTGAAGACAATCAAGGTTGCATCAAATTTTCATTGTCAGAAAAACAGGTGGGCACATGAAACACATTGATTTTAAGCACCTACATCAGAGAAAGTCATACAGAGGGATTGTGACAGTTGGAGTGTTGTCCCTTTAAGGACATGACCACAGATATCCTAACTAAGATGTTAGTTAGGGATAGATTCCAACATCTGCCACGGAAATGAATCTGGTTGAGTTTTCACAATGGCCCCAGCTGACCACCTTCCCCCACTTGTTTTCTTTCCCTTCCTCTTTTTCCCTCCCCTCTTTTCCTCCATCCACTCTGGCAATAGTTGGTGCCATCTGTTTTTTAAAATTATTATTATTATTATTTTAGGGTTATTGCTGTTGGCTTTAATATCTCTATGTTTATTTTTGTTTTCTAATTTACGAGATTTAACCCGCCCAGAGTAATGCTGCGATACTAAGGGGAGTGGGATACAAATTGAATGAATGAATGAATGAATGAATGAATGAATGAATGAATGAATGAAACCAGAAGGAAGATCGTCTTAACCCCAAGGCTAATCTGGCAGCATAACTCAGGTGTTCGCTTCCACTTGGCTGTGTCACTAGCTCTGTCTTGCTTCCTCTGGATCCCGAAAGGACAATTGAACCCATGAGCCCCAGAAGGTGGACTGCACCCCCTTCCACCTGCCAAGTTGCAACGGCTTCTTCAGCTACTGGAGGAGGGTGGAATCGCTGACCAAAGAAACGGTAAGTCTGGAAATGGTCTCTGCTTCTGGGTCACCACATGGAGGGGCAAAGGGCGGCATGGGGGGAAATGGGGGTGTTGTATCCTTTAGCACTGCTTCTGAATGCAATTCCTGTCCAAGCTGATCTCTTAATTCCCCTCCCCAGCCAGCCCAGGTGCTGCTGCTTTGAGCTACTTTTGAAGAAAGGGGCTTCCACTCCCTTGGAGGCCTTCCTGTTACTTTCCTGCAAAGACAAGGAGAAAGTCAGAGGCCCCCCCCCCGAAAATAATACTCTTATTTACATGGCATCACTGTATTTATTTATTTATTTATTTGATTTTATTTATTTAATTTATTTATTTATTTATTTGATTTATACCCCGCCCATCTGGTCTAAAAGACCACTCTAGGCGGCTTCCAATATAGTAAAAACTGTGAAATTATATAAAAAACACACACAATTACATAAATCATATTGTAATAAACAGAATACAACAATAGAATAGAAAATACATAAGGAGAGAATAAAGGAAAGTCAAGATATTAACTGGAGGGAAGGCCTGAATGCATAGCCATGTTTTTAATTGACTTTTAAAAGTGTCCAAAGTGGGGGCCGCGCGGATCTCAGGAGGGAGATTGTTCCAGAGGCGAGGAGCCACCGCCGAGAAGGCCCAGTTTCGTGTCCTTTCTTTCCGGGCCTCCCTTGTTGTTAGGCTCCTCAGCCTCACCTCCTGGCTCATGCGGGTGATCCAAGTAGATCTTGGTGGAAGCAGGCGTTCCATCAAGTATCGAGGTCCTAAACCGTTTAGGGCCTTATATGTAAGCATTAACACTTTGAAGTCAATGCGGAAACGGATGGGCAGCCAGTGCAGCATGGCCGGAGTAGGAGAGATACGTTGGTATTTTCTCACTCCAGTGAGGAGTCTGGCCGCCGCATTCTGCACCACCTGAAGTTTCCGCATCAGCTTCAAAGGGAGCCCCACGTAGAGTGCGTTACAGTAGTCTAATCTAGAAATTACGAGCGCAAGTACTAAGATAGTGAGCGCCCCCGTGTCTAGGTAAGGTCGCAGCCGGGCAATCCGGCAAAGGTGGAAAAAGGCGGAGCAGACCACCGACGCCACCTGCGTTTCCATGGTGAGCGTCGGGTCCAGGTGTACTCCCAGGCTGCGGACCCCACTCTTTGCAGCCAGGGCCACCCCCCCAAACATGAGGGAGTTTCCCAAGCCACCATCCCTGGACCAAACCCTGGACCCGCTCCCCACCCTTGCGCACCTCCAGACTGCCAAGCAAATCTGCCCAGAAAGAAGGGGGAAGGCTTTCCTTCCAAGGCACCTCCAGACAAACCAGAAAGGGTTCATTTTCCCTTCTGTTTATAGGAAGAAACGGATGGGATGGCTCAGAGGAATAAGATTTCCCCCTCCCCCTGATGTTCTCTGAACAAATACATTCCCTGATATTTGCCAAAGGGAGGAGCTCCTCTACCACCGGGCAGCATATAAGTTGAATGAATGAATGAATGAATGAATGAATGAATGAATGAATGAATGAATGAATGGAGTCTACCAGATGGGCGGGATATAAATAAAATAAATAAATAAATAATAAATTTTTTTGGGGGGGGCATCTTCACTGGCAGAAGGAAAGTTGAGAGGGATGAGGGTGAAGTCCCACAAGGTCTCCCTCTCCCCCCACAAAGGCCTGTGTTCTCCCCACTTCTCGCTTCCTCTCTCCTGCCCCATTCATTCGCCCCCCTTTTCTTCTCCATCTTTTGCAAGAAAACAGGCGCGGGGGGGGGGGGAAGAGAAACTTAGAGCTAGGAAGGTGGTAGAGGAGCTCCTCCCTTTGGCAAATATCAGGGAATGTATTTGTTCAGAGAAGGTCAGGGAGAGGCGGAAATCTTATTCCTCTGATCCATCCCCCCCTTTTGTTCCTGCACTTCATTCCTCCACGCCCGCCTCTCTCTGTTCATCCATGAAAACATCCATTAGGTGAAACGGAGGGGGGGCAGCTAGAGCTCTGAGGGTTGTCTTCTCTTCAGCGGGCCTCAAAGAGGAAGCGGTGAGGGGGGCGCGTCTGCCTCCTCCCATCTCTATGGTCCCCGGAGAGAGGGCTTGCAGGGAGATAAGAATTTCCCACCTCAGGGCCTGGAAGGAGGAGCGCCATTCCGGGGGTGCAAAATATTGGGGGGGGGAGTTATTTCAGAACGAGGAAGGCAACACCCCCCCAGGCACACATGATCTCCCCCCCTCACACACAAACAGAGAGACACAGAGATACACAACCCTTCGCTTGAATCCTGGAGGCACTGGTGGGGTTTTTTAAAAAAGGAACGAGAGAGAGTCACTTGGCTTCCCTGACCGCCCACGCACCCTTTCTCCACAACGTGGAGGAACTTATTTGGAGGCTGTCGGCTATTTTTGCATTCTCTTAATGCAGCCAGTCCTGGACCCTTTGTGCACGGCAGGAGAGGAAGCTGAACACGTTCCATATGCGTTGCCTCTGACGGATTTTTGGCATCACCTGGCAGGACAAAGTCCCAAACAGAGTAGTCCTAGAACGAGCTGGAATTTTCAGCATGAATACATTACTGAAACAGCGACGTCTACGTTGGCTTGGGCACGTCGTGAGAATGGCTGATGGTCGGATTCCAAAGGACCTCCTGTATGGAGAATTAGTGCAGGGAAATCGCCCCAGAGGGAGACCACAGCTGCGATACAAGGACGTCTGCAAGCGAGATCTGAAGGCCTTAGGAATAGACCTCAACAGATGGGAAACCCTGACATCTGAGCGTTCAGCCTGGAGGCAGGCACTGCATCGTGGCCTCTCCCAATTTGAAGCGACCCTTGCCCAGCAGGCCGAGGCAAAGAGGAAATCACAAAAGCAGAAAAACCAGGGAGCTGGACAGGGGACAGACTGGGTTTGTCTTCAGTGTGGAAGGGATTGTCACTCTCGAATTGGCCTCCTCAGCCACACTAGACGCTGTTCCAAGTCCTCCATACAGAGCACGCTACCATAGTCTTTCGAGACTGAAGGATGCCTAACCTAAAAAATGCTTCGATTATTCCAGCGCTGCCCATCCTGTGCTCTCTGTGCGTCGCTTTATAGTGTTAGGATGACTGTGTGTGTGTGTGTGTGGGAGGGTACTGCAGAATGGAAATATCCTGATGAATCAATCATTAAATCTTCCCTGGCACACCTTGACGGACAGAGAGGACAATGAAACGGGTGTGAGGTGGCCTGTTCTCCAGACTCTCAAAGGAGGGCGTGGGTGCGAAATCCCCATATCTTTAGGTTTACATGGGTTCCGTCTGTCACCTTTAACAACAGAGCAGATGCTTTTTAGAGTAACAGTCGGGACACCAGCCCTAATCTCATTTATAAGTTCCATTGCCTTTGAAGGGAGAATCTAATTCAGCTGTTTATAGATGGAAGTCAGAATGCTACCACCTTACCCCACTGAGAGAAAATAATAAGGATGTGGCATTTGGAATTTCCTGCACTCCAACTCCCCAATTTATCCCAGAATTCCTCCTCTGGGGAAATTACGGTAGTCCCAGTATACAATTTCAGAGACCTTGTATTTTCCCTCAAGGCCTAGTCTTCAGAGGCTGCACTATAGATCTCCAGTTCCTGCCCCCCCCCCAAATCCCAGGGCACCGTAGTTTTTGGAAGACACTCTCTATATAGATCCAAAAGAATTTTGGGAGTCGCATTGCACAAACTCACACTTTCAGACAGCTGTCTATCCTTCCCTTGTGGCAGGGCCTAGCCTTTCAAGGCTGCAGTCTAGGTCTCCTGTTTCAGCCCCACCAATCGCTGGGCCTTGTAGTTTTTGAGAGGCACTCTCTCTAGAATCAAATGAGCTACGAGACTACAACACCCAGGATGCATTGCGACAGGAAACAGGAACACAACCTGAGTGGCCCTGAAAGAGATGAAGGTAATATACATGTCCGAAAGGATGGGTCACTGGTCCGGAACTGAGAGCTGGAGTCCAAAAAATCTGTTAGTCATGTCCGACTCTTTGTGACCCCATGGACCAGAGCACGCCAGGCCCTCCTACCTTCCACTGCCTCCCTTTGGGTCGGTGAGCTAGTCCTCCGGCAAAGAATGCCCACCACTGCTGCAGGATGTGGTCTTGTCATCGTGGCAAGATACAGCTTGTCTCCTATGGCTTCTCTGTAGCCATGGTTGTTGGGCAAGAGTTCACTTGACTCTCTCTGTTTATGAAGGTCAGTATCCATGGGAGTGAATACAGGATTGGCATCCTGCAGTCCAAGGCTTTCCACCAAGTCAAGAATCAGACGGGCAGAATCATTCACTGCATACTGGAACACAATTGATCTGCATACTCCAGCCGACTCCACATAAGGAGCCCTGCTACAATGAATTCTGGAGTGGGCTGAACTAGGTGGAATGCAGGCCATGCTAAAACCTGGCCTGGACCGAGAAATAGAGTGGCATTAGATATTTGGCTGGTCACCCTTGGAAAGAGGCCATAACTGTAATGGGGGTCAACTGGCAAATCTGTGGCTGAAATGTTGTTGATTAATAAGCCACACTATAGTGGGCTCATTGATCCAACAGAGATTTGGTGAGTCAACTCCTCTGTAGGTTCCATAGACTAAAATGGGCCTACTAAGATCTTCCAACTTAAGTCAACCCAATTGAAACAATGGAGCTTATGGAGGAGTTTACTCACCCAGCTCCAAGGGATTCATGGGTCTACTCTAATGCAACTTGCTATAGAAAGCAAAAAAAGGTTTCAACTATGGTCTACATCAATGCTCTTAATTTTTTTCCTGCAGTCTCATACATGGAGAAGCTGAGAAACCTAATGAATAACACAGGAAATTTAAGGGGAAACACATGAGACCCCAACAACTTTTCCCCCTTTAGCCACAGACTTCCTCTATGCCTGAGATGGCTTTGTTCTCAACTACAAATCACAGAACGCCTTGCAGATCCTAGAGACAAATTCTCTGCAGCTGGCTCAGTTGAAGCTGGAATGAAAAAAGAAGGGGGGAAAGCTGGAAACTGCGATTAGCAATGAGGTTCTAGAAAGAAATAGGGACTTCCAATACAAGATAAGAAAATTCCAGTGTTTGCTTCTGCCCTGTTTCTCCTCGTGAAACTTTTCTCACTGCCTCAGAACTTTTTCAATTCCTTTCCCCAAACTGGATGCTGGTCTATGAGATTTCCTCGGCTTTTGAGCTCATCTGGGTGAGTTAAAGGAATATTGGAAGTTTCTTAGAAGATGGCTTAAGCCAGTGGTCTTCAACCTTGGGCCTCCAGATGTTCTTGGACTTCAGCTCCGAGAAATCCTGGCCAGAAGAGGTGGTGGTATAGGCTTCTGGGAGTTGTAGTCCAAGAACATCTGTAGGCCCAAGCTTGGGGACCACTTGCTTAAAAATAGGGGAATAAAGGCAGAAAGGGAGAAACTGTCTGGCTTCAATCTGGCCAGAATTCTGTGGAATCCTGGCCAGATGACTGATAAACATTCTGTCTCTAAAAGCCGGAGCTAAGAATTATCTTCTGAGGGATTCGTCCTTCGGATTTTTTGGACTCCACGTCTCAGCATTCCGCAGTTCCAGACCAGAGACCCATCCTTTCGGACATGTATATTTCCCTCATCTCTTTCAGGGCCACTTAGGTTGTGTTCCTAACTCTTTATTTCCTGTCTCAATGCATCCTGGATGTTGTAGTCTCGTAGCTCTTTTGATTCTAGAGAGAGTGCCTCTCAAAAACTACAAGGCCCAGCAATGAGTGGGGCAGAAACAGGAGACCTAGACGGCAGCCTTGAAAGGCTAGGCCCTGCCCCAAGGGAAGGATAGACAGCTGTCTGAAAGTCTGAGTTTGTGGAACGGAACTCCCAAAATTCTACCAGGAAAATTCTTTCGCTTCTATATAGACAGTGCCTTCCAAAAACTACAGTGCCCTGGGATTTGGGGGGGGCAGGAACTGGAGATCTCTAGTGCAGCCTCTGAAGACTAGGCCTTGAGGGAAAATGCAAGGTGTCTGCAATTGTAGACTGGGACTACCAAAAATTCCTCCAGAGGAGGAATTCTAGGATAATTTGGGGTGTTGGAGTACAGGATATCCAAATGCCACATCCTTATTATTTTCTCTTAATTGGGTAAGGTGGTAGCATTATGACTTCATCTATAAACAGGTGAATTAGATTCTCCCTTCGAAGGCAATGGAACTCATGACTGAGGTTAGGGCTGGTGTCCCGACTGTTACTCTAAAAAGCTTCTGCTC
Organism: Pogona vitticeps; assembly: GCF_051106095.1. NCBI lineage: Eukaryota > Metazoa > Chordata > Lepidosauria > Squamata > Agamidae > Pogona > Pogona vitticeps. Next base: position 15,708,554 of record NC_135784.1, read on the forward strand.
TGTTGTTAAAGGTGACAAATGAAGGTCGACCTTTGATCAACACCCATGGAAGGAGAGGCACCTCTTAAGGATGAACAGAAGCAGCTACAAGCAGGAGCCAACCAAAAAGAGGATGGTGCAGATGAAGCTTTTATTCTCCTTTTAGAGGCCCTTGAGGATGATTTACAAGGTATATATCCCCTGATCATGCTTGTTGCTCTCTTCCCAACTGGCTCCAGCTTGTTGGCATCCCTCTTGTTCAGTGTGACATCTACAAGAATTCCAAACTCCTTTTCACTCATAATATTCCTGAGCTATGTATCCCCCATTTTGAAACTGTTCATTTGCAGGATTTATTTACCCTAGGTGAAGAACTTTGCACTTATCCCTGTGAAAGTTCATTCTGTTCTTTTCAGCCCAATGCTTGAGCTTATCAAGATCTTTTTGAATTTTGTTCCTGTCTTTCAGGGTATTACCACTCACTTGTTAGCCAGTGAACCTCTTGTGTCTTTAGCTAAACCTAAAAACTGGACTCCTGGAACAAACTCTGGGAGGCAGTCGAAGACGGGAGGGCCTGGCCTCTCGTTCTCTGGTCCATGGGGTCACAACGAGTCAGACACGACTTAACGACTAAACACCAACAACAAATTTTAGGAGAGGAATATGAGAAAGATTTGCTGAATACAAAGCAGGTTTTTGATGAATGCAATAAACTTTCTTCTCTGGCACATTTTCCCCCTTAAACCCACTAGATCCTCAGTTCACTGTTAATTCTCTCCTTCGAGCAGATGGGGCAAAAGAGGAGGAAGTAAGACTCCAGGGGACATTGCCAGAAAGACGGGAGGATGAAAATGAGAACTGTTGGGAAGGAAATGAATCCCTGAGGCAGAATCAGGCAGACCAGAGGAGAGACATATCTCACAGATATCTGAGCGGTGTTGCCTCTGAAGACGAAATGGGAAAAACCACAAACAGGAGCATCAGTGCTCTTCAAAGCTCAGAGTATCAACAAAACATCCCTCTGAGGAAAAGTCCAGTGAAATGTCCAACATGTCACGCCGAGATAAATCTGTGTCACTGTTGGGAGTATGTAGAAAGTTTCAGATGGAGCACAGAAGATACAAGATTTGACACAGGGGAGAAAAACAAATGCTTTAGCTCTGACCTTGAAGCACCTCAACCAATGCATTCTGAAGAGAAAGTCTTTAGGTGCATAGAGTGTGGCATGAGCTTCAAGAGAAGTTCAGAACTTGAAAGCCATCAAAGAATACACACAGGACAGAAAGCATACAAATGTAATGAATGTGGACAGGCCTTCATACGCAGTTCACGTCTTCAAGTACATCAGCGAATTCATACAGGAGAGAAAACCTATGTGTGTAAAGAATGTGGGAAATGTTTCAGTCATTCCTCAGCTTTTAAAGTACATCAGCGCCGGCATTCAGGGGAGAAACCATATTCTTGTAAAGAATGTGGGAAATGTTTCAGTCATTCCTCAGCTTTTAAAGTACATCAGCGCCGGCATTCAGGGGAGAAACCATATTCTTGTAAAGAATGTGGGAAATGTTTCTGCCAAAGCAGTGATCTTCAAGTACACCAGAGAATTCATACAGGAGAGAAACCCTATGAGTGTAAAGAATGTGGGAAAAAGTTCAGCCGCATTGCAAATCTTGTAGTACATCAACGAACTCACTCACAAGAAAAACCCTATCATTGCGAAGAATGTGGGAGAAGCTTCACAACTAGTACAGCCCTTAAAAGGCATCGAAAAATTCATGCTGGGGAGAAATCAGATAAACGTTAATAATATTTGAAAAACTTCTGTTGAAGTATAGATCTTGGAGAACACAAATTATTGTCTCTGGGGAGAATCCCTATCCGTGCAAAGAATGTGGAGAGAGCTTCTGTTGTAATGCTCAGTACCTCAAACATCAACAGATGCACAGAGAGGGGAAACTTTGAAACGTGCAGGAAATGAACCTCTTAAACTCCATCCATATGTCCAGTCAGGGAAGAAAACATACGGAGGGTCATAATACAGGGAGAGCTCTGGTGTGGAATGAAGCTGTTGTGAACCTATGAATGTATCTCAGAAAGAAACCTTATGGTGGCTTCAAAGGGCATAATCCCCTCAGCTTCATTGAATTTGCTTTCTCTGACGGCGCCAGAAAACTCACATTCCTAAGGGCATTTTACAGCAATAAATGGATGATTAACAAGCATGATGCTCTGAATGAGCTTTTGAAGGTGGGAACGCCGTTAGAGAAAGAAGACATGATTTATGCAACTTCCTTCCTTGTGTTTTGTGATGTTTTGATTGTTTTAATCTTGGATTGTTTTAATTTTACTGGGATGGTTTTAACATGATTCTAACTTCATTACTTTATGAAAGTTGCCTTGGAACTGAAATAAATGTTCAGACTGGAATGAGGCCTCTTCAGATTATCAGCCTGAATTATTCAAATAGGGATCCTGAGTGAATAATCTTGAGCCTATTTACAGGAGAACAAATTTTGTGTAAGTTAAAAGGGTTTTCAAGTATATGAGATTTTTAAGGAGTGGTATCACGATTATCAAAATGAACTATTGAAGAAGAGAGCAAGCAAGGCCATAGGAATGACACTCAAACAAGTACCTGAGAGTATTAGAAAACTCTTAGTAGTTTGAGTCTGTGGTAATTGACCATAGCTGACATTTGCCCATCGACACTTGCCCATGTTGGCTAATTTGAATATCCTCCAGGGGGATTCGCACCTGGTTCCAGAAGGCCATGAACGCCTCTTTGAGAGAGGGAGTGGTCCCTACCACCTTGAAAGAGGCAGTAATTGAACCACTCCTAAAAAAGTCTAACCTGGACCCAAGGCTAGTGGTTAATTACTGACCAGTAGTGAACCTCCCTTATTTGGGCAAGGTGTTGGAGAGGGTTGTGGCCGAGCAACTCTAGGTGATTCTGGATGAAACGGATTTTCTGGATCCATCTCAATTGTGTTTCAGGCCGAGTTTTGGTATGGAGACTGCCTTGGCCGCCCTGTACAATGACGTTTGCCGGGAGAAAGACAGGGGGAGTTTGACCCTGTTGATACTCCTGGACCTTTCAGAGGCTTTCGACACCACCGACCATGGTGTCCTTTTGGATAGGCTGGCTGGGTTGGGAGTTGGGGGCACCGCTTTACGGTGGTTCCGCTCCTTCCTGGTTGACCATGTCCAGAGAGTGGTGCTGGGGGACAGTTGCTCTCTCCCATGGTATTTGTGTCATGGTGTTCCTCAGGGCTCGATACTGTCCCCCATGTTGTTTAACATCTACATCTAACATCTCAAGTAACCGCTTGAGCCATATGGTCTAGTCACAAGCTGCTGCAGCTGAGATGTACTCCACGTCTGGAGTGAGTAAACTATGCAACCTTGCTTGCAGCTAATCCAACTCATTGGTCTGTTCCCATAGAAAAATGCACAGCCGAACTCCCAAAATTCTGCCAGGAATATTCTTGGATAATTTGGGGAGCTGGAGTGTAAAAAATTCAAGTGCCCCATCCCTATTAAACAATTCAGTGGGATGAGGAAGCCTTAGTCCCTACCTCTGCAAGCACCTGGTTTAGACTGACCCTTAGATAATTACCTGGCAGATATGCTTTCATTGGACTCCTGCCTTGAGCAGCGGGTTGGACTGGATGGCCTTGAAGGCCCCTTCCAACTTCACTTTTCTAGGATTCTAGGATTCCAAGCAATGGGACTGGTTCACCAAGGTGAGTCCTGGAGTCCCAACTGTTGGATTCTACTCAACTATTGCAGGTGCTAAATGAGGTCCAACTCTCATCAGGACCCAGAGAAAGAGAGGCTTCTCTTGACAGGTGGGTTCACCTAATTAATAAATAGATTTGAAGGTCAAGAGTCCACAGGACCAATTCCTGGTTTTTTTGCCAGTCTCTAACACATTAATCCATCAGCCAGAGACAGAGAGATCCAATAAATATTTATTTTGAGCTGAAAATAAACATAAACTTCACACGCCGAAAACATGCAGAGAAGAAGCGCCCCCCCGATACAAATGTATACATTTTTATAAGGCATAACATGAAAGAGGGACCAAGGGGGTTGGGAGGAGGGGGAGAAATACAAGGGGTTTGTATAATTGCTACACATTCCTGCTAATTCACTTCTCCATGTCAGATACTCTCCTACCCAAGGACAGACTTCTCATTTAGAAATACCTTAATCGTAAATTGGAAGAAACTCTGACGGTAACTCCCCCTGCCTCCCTTTTTCATTCTTGCCTGCCTAAGCAAAACATTCATATAGCAAAGCAAGTTACAGAAAGCAAAATTGATACGGTTAGGCTAAGATATATTTTATATGTACTGGATTAACTGGACCCTTTCAAAGAGGAGACAAGGCTAACTGGGAAAGAGGAAGACCAAATGACGGAGGGATGGATCCCATAAAGAGCCTTGTGGCACAGTGGTTAAAATGCTGTACTGCAGCTAAAACTGTGCTCACGACCTGGGGTTCAAATCCCAGGTAGCCGGCTCAAGGTTGACTCAGCCTTCTATCCTTCCGAGGTCAGTAAAATGAGTACCCAGCTTGCTGGGGGGGGCAATGTGTAGCCTGTATAATTAAATTGTACACCGCCCGGAGAATGCTTGTAGCGCTATGGGGCGGTATATAAGTCCATAAATAAATAAATAAATAAATAAATAAATAAATGAAGGAAGGAAGGAAGGAAGGAAGGAAGGAAGGAAGGAAGGAAGGAAGGAAGGAACCACCGGTCTTGCTTTTTTAGGTCTCTTAGAAGCCTTTTTGAAGGTCTCTACGTGTTGCCATGAGCGTGAAGCAGAGAACAATAATGACAACTATTACAAGAACAAGAAATCCTGGAGTGAGCTAAACATACTGAGACCAGAACATGCTGAAAACCTTCTCTGGGGCAAGGCATAGCATGCTGGCTGGTATTCGTCTACTTACCTTGGGAAACAAACTGTGATGAGAACTGAAATGTCAATCGTAATTTCCAGTGGATGGCTAAAATCCTGTTGCTTCACATCATATGTTGCACTAGTGGGGCTTGTTCAAGCAAGTGGGGATCGGGAGAGTCAACTCCTCTGTAGGGCCAATGGATTCAGATGGATTTACTTGAGTTGCTACTTGTTTCAGCAGAGGAATTAACAACTAGAGTACTAGAGTAGGACCACTTGAATCAATGGAACTTATGCAGTTGACTCACCAAAACCCTACTGATTCAATGGGCCTACTCTAGCACAACTTACTACACTAAGCCAGAAGATTTAAGCCATTGTGTGCGTTTGTGCTCTTTAATTTTTGAAATCCCATCAAACATGGTCAACATGTGGAAGCTCAGAAAATGAATGAATAAAATCAGGAATATTATTGATAAAAATATGAAAATGAAGACATCAAGAAAAAAAAGCCTTCTCAAATGTTTTTTCCCTTAGAAAAAAGATTTTCTTCATACCTGAATCTCTCTTTTGCTTTGAACTACAAACTCCAGATTTCCTTGCAAATCTTAGGGTAATTCTTGGCAGGTGGTTCAATTTCAAGGCGGGAATGTGGGCATGATAAAAGGAAAAAGAGAAGAGTTACAATTAGTAATGAGTCACCAGCCGAAGGAAACACAGATTTCCAGACCCCTATCACCACCTTAGCCAGATATGGGTGCTGGCTTTTGCTCTGTTTCTAGCTGCTAGAAATTCTCCCACTGGCTGAGTCCTCTTTTGATTCCTTTCCCCCATATTTTTTTGCTTCTCTCTAGCTGGATTGTGAGCTTTCCTGGGCAGTTGGGCGTCACCTTGGTAAGTACGAGGAAAATATGGGGCTTCTGAGAACAAAAGGTGAAACAGAGGAGATAACTTTGCAATGGGCGAATATTGCCAGAGGGAGACCATCTCTATGTACGACATACTTGTGGTGGTGCTGGAGAGAGGGTTCTCTTCTAGGGATGTCCCCTTTAGATTTTTTTGGATGCCACTTCCCAGAATTCCTTCACACCTTCAGACGCATGTGTTTTCTTCATCTCTAGCAGGGCTTCTTACGTCATTCATTTCCTTTTGCAATGCCTCCTGGGTGTAATCTTACAGCTCTTTCAGTTCTATATAGACAGTGCCTTCCAAAAACTACCAGGAACTGGAGATCTATAGTGTAGCCTCTGAAGACTAGGCCTTGAGGGAAAATACAAAATGTCTGAAATTGTAGACTGGGACTACCAAAATTCCCCAGGGGAGGAATTCTGGGATAAATTGGGGAGTTGGAGTGCAGGAAATCCAAATGCCACATCCTTATTATTTTCTGTTAATGGAGGTAAGGTGGTAGCATTGTGGCGTCCGTCTATAAATAGCTGAATTAGATCCTCCCTTCGAAGGCAAAGGAACTCATAACTGAGTTTAGGGCTGGTGTCCCGACAGTTACTCTGAAAAGCTTCTGCTCTGTTGTTAAAGGTGACAGATGAAGGTCGACCTTTGATCAACACCCATGGAAGGAGAGGCTCCTGTTAAGGATGAACAGAAGCAGCTACAAGCAGGAGCCAAGCAAAAAGAGGATGAGGCAGATGATCCTTTTTTCCCTCCTTTTAGAGGCCCTTGAAGATTTACAAGGTATATATCCCTCTTCCCAACTGCCTCCAGCTTGTTGGCATCACTCTTAAAATACAGTGTCCAGAAACTGGAGCCGGATCTCAAGATGAGGTCTAACCAGTGCTGAATAGAGGAGAACTAGTACCTCATGGGATTTGGAGATGATACTTGCCTTGTTATGCAGCCAGCTTGCTCTCTTGGTTCATATTCAGCCTATGATCTACAACAATTCCAAAATCCTTCTCACTCATAATATTACTGAGCCAAGTTTCCCCCCCTTTTGTAACTGTTCATTTTTGGGGTTTCTTTACCCTAGGTGGAGAACTTTGCACTTATCCCTGTGAAATTTCATTCTGTTGTTTTCAGCCCAATGCTTCAGCTTATCAAGATCTTTTTGAATTTGTTCCTCTCTTTCAGGATATGACCGTTCACTTCTTCGCCACTGAACCTCTTGTGTCTTTTGCTAAATCTAAAAATTGGCCTCCCAGACCAAACTCTGGGAGGCAGTGGAAGATGGGCGGGCCTGGTGTGCTCTGGTCCATGGGGTCACGAAGAGTTGGACATGACTTAACGACTAAATAACAACAACAAATTTTAGGAAAGGAATGTGAGTTTTTCTGAATACAAAGCAGGTTGATGAATGCAATAAACTTTTTTCTCTGGCACCATTTCCCCCTTAAACTCACTAGATCCTCAGTTCACTATGAATTCTCTCCTTTGAGCAGATGAGGGAAAAGAGAAGGAAGTAAGACTCCAGGGGACATTGCCAGAAAGAGGGGAGGATGAAAAAGAGAGCTGCTGGGAAGGAAATGAATCACTGAGGCAGAATCAAGCAGACTAGAGGAGAGACATATCTCACAGATAAATGAGTGGCGTTGCCTCTGAAGATAAAATGGGAAAAACAACAAACAGGAGCATCAGTACTCTTCAAAGCTCAGAGTATCAGCAAAACATCCCTCTGAGGAAAAGACCAGAGAAATGTGCAACATGTCACACTGAGATAAATCTGTGTTACTGTTTGGAGGATGGAGAAAGTTTCAGATGGAGCCCAGAAGACACAGTATTTCACACAGGAGAGAAACACAAATGCTTTAGCTCTGACCTTAAAGAAGAGAAAGTCTGTAAGTGCACAAAGTGTGGCATGAGCTTCAAGAGAAGTTCAGAACTTGAAAGCCATCAAAGTATACACACAGGAGAGAAAGCATACAAATGTCCTGAATGTGGACAGGCCTTCAGATGCAGTTCACGTCTTCAAGTACATCAGCAAATTCATACAAGAGAGAAACCCTATATATGCAAAGAATGTGGGAAATGTTTCAGTGATTCCTCAGCTTTTACAGTACATCAGCATTCAGGGGAGAAACTGTCAGAATATAGAAATTTTGTAGGCCTGAACCTGAAAAAATGTATTATTAACGAGCTGCCATTGTGCACAGATGTGAGTATGCTGAGTCACTCTGAAGATGATGCAATGTCTGGAAATAAGAAGACACCAGGTGCAAAGGATGAAGTCATGTGTCTTCTGATTGGACTAGAGATGCCATGTATATGTATATAAGTGAACAGTGTCTGTGTATCACCCTCTTCCTTCTCCACCATTTGCTGCTAGCCACTATGTCAGTTTGTGTAAAGAGTTCCTGCCATGCTGATGTGATGCCTGCCTGTAAGTACTTGTAAATATACTGTAAATACAACTGTCTTGCAAAAGAAGAAGAACTTGTAAGTGTCTTCAATAACTCTGCGTTTTTCCTGTCACCAAATCCGTAACAGATGTTATGGGCCCAGCAACGTGTGCTGCGCAAGCCATTTAAAGTCAAGATGGTGGTGAGTAACGTGTGTGAAGTATGTAAATGAAAGAAGAGAGAGAAAGTGGCAGTGACATAGAAGACTTGGGAGAAGACATTTTGTCTGTTAGACCAGGAGGGGAAAGGAAACAGAGAACTGTAAGAGAAGGCAGGATGGCATTGAGCCCAGGAGGCATAGGTGGATTAACAATAAACAGGCTGAATGACAAAAACTATAGAACATGGGCAGTGAAGGCAGAGATGCTGTTAAGAAGAGAGTCTTTATGGTCATATGTGAGTAATCCTCCAGCACAGTTAACTGAGGAGGAACAAGAAGAGGAAGAGAGGGCTCTGAGTACCCTCATTTTGTCAGTTGAAGACGAACAGTTAGTGCATGTGCAATGACTGACCACAGCCAAGGCAATCTGGGACAGATGAAGAAACATTTACTTAAGAGAAACAGCAGGCACGAAGATCTCTCTAACCAGAAGGCTGCATAAGTGTCTAATGCAGTCTGGGGAATGTGCTTCCAAGCATCTACAAACCATGAAGGGACTGTTTAATGAACTGCAGTTAATAAATGTTCATTTTACAGAGGAACAGAAGGTCTTCATGATTTTGAGCAGTCTGCCCAGTGAATTTAATATGCTGATTACAAGTTTGGAAAGTTTGCCTGACACACAACTGACTCTTGAGTACATTACAAATAGAATTTTGCAGCAGCAGGAACACTGGAAGGAGAGGTCCCAAACTGCTGAAGGAAGCCACGTGGGAGCTGACGGGAGAGATGCAGATAGATTCCAGGTGGCAGCGTGAAAAGGAGGACGCCAGCTACAGACCGAGAGCAGCGTGGGCGTGCCATGATGATTAAAGCCTGTTATAAATGTGGATCGAGAAATCATCTTCAGAGAGACTGCTTGAAAGGAGAGATGATTTCAAACAGAAGGGAACCACCAGCAGCAGTTTACAAACGCTCCGGAGAAGGCCGCAGAAAAGGAATTTCTCTTGTTAAGCAAACAAGAGATAAGGTGTTCAAGGCCGTGAACACAGCTGCAGCCTGGTTAATTGACAATGGGGCTGCAAATCATCTTACTAATGATCCAGAAATGTTTTGTTTTTTAGGAAACACGGAGCTGAGAAGTGTGACGCTGGCAAATGGACAGAAAGCAGATGTTGAAGCAGAAGGGAGAATATATGTTCCCAGTCTGAAGGAACAGATAAGTAACGTTTTACTGGTCCCCAGCATTGACTGTCAATTATTAAGCGTCTCAGCCCTTGACAGACAGGGGTTTTCTGTGATATTTGAAAAAAGGGAATGCATAATTAAGAAAAACAACAGAGTAGTTGCAAAAACAAAGCAAGAGGACAATTTGTATGTGTAAAAAGGCAGAACACATAGAGACACACACATGGTACACAAGAATGAATCCCAACATAATAACTGCATACACTTACTACACAGAAGACTGGGGCATGTGAACTTTAAAACTGTGCAGAGAGTGGAGAACATTGCTAGAGGTGTAAACATAAAAAATTGTGAAAATTACTTAGATTGTCAGGTATGTAAGCAATCTAAAATGCATGTGGCTCCAAAAGGAAAACTGAGTGTTAGAAAGACAAATAGACCTTTGGAGCTAGTACACGCTGATTTGATAGGACCATTTCAACCCTCACTAGGGCAAAATATGCATTGGTGATAATTGACGATTACACACGTTTTTCATACTGCTTTACACTAAAATCAAAAACAGAGATTTTTCAGACATTTAAGAAATGGGTGAAATCAGTTGAACGATGCTTTGGCCACCAGGTGGCGCAATTGCAGTCTGATAGAGCAGTGATCCTCAACCTTGGGCCTCCAGATGTTCTTGAACTACAGCTCCCAGAAGCCTTCACCACCACCTCTGCTGGCCAGGATTTCTGGGAGTTGGTCCAAGAACATCTGGAGGCCCAAGGTTGGGGACCACTGTGATAGAGGATCAGAATTCATGAACACAGATTTTCAAAGGTGGCTAGAGAATACAGGGATCAGCCACAGAAAAACAAGTCCTTATTCTCCATTTCAAAATGGTGTGGCTGAAAGGAGAAATGGGGTGCTTCAGGAAATGAAGGATGCACTGTTAACAGATGCAGGAATGCATCATGGGTACTGGGCGGAGGCACTGAAAACTTCGAATTATTTAATTAATAGAATTTGGTCATCTGCCATAGATCAGACTCCATATTTCATGCTCTTTGATAAGGAACCTTCGTTAAAGCACCTGAAGGTATTTGGTTGTACTGCATGGGTACACGTGCCAAAACAGCTAAGAAGAAAAGGCAGAGCTAAAACAAAAAAAATGAGGTTCCTAGGTTATGAGCCTGGATCAAAAGCATATAGGTTTGTGGATGGAAACAGAAACATTGTGATTTCCAGGTCTGCTAGCTTCAATGAAGGAGAGAATTGGGATAAAGTTCATGCTAAGTCACAGGTATTTTTCTCATTAAACGACACAAGAAGGAGTCAGGTTAGACAGACAGAAACACGTGAAGAAGACACAAAGTCCACTGATGAAGAACATGAAGATGAAGAAGAAAAACACATTAGTGAGATTAGTGAGTCAGAGATAGAGCCAGAAACACAGGGTCCTAGGAGGTCTGAAAGGGCAAACAAGGGTGTGCCACCCAAAAGGTTTGGAGTGGGTGGAGTGAAAGTTTGTCACGTATACCTAGAACCCAGAAATTACAAAGAGGTAATGGAACTTCCTGATTTTGAAAGGAGGAAATGGCTAGATGCCCTGGATGAGGAAATGAAATCCATGGAAGAACACAGGGTGTTTACAGAAACAAAGCTACTTGCAGAACATAAGGTTATTGGTAGCAAATGGGTGTTTAAAAGGAAATTACAGAATGATGGTAATTATAGGTACAAGGCAAGGTTAGTAGCACAAGGCTTTACACAAAAGAAATACATGCATTATGATAAAAAAATTCCCCCCACTGTGAGATCTGAAACTGTAAGAATGGCATTAGCCTTAGCTGCTACAAAGAACTACATAATCCATCACGATGATATTACCACTGCATATTTGAATGCAGACCTGAAAGAGGAATTATACATGGCAAAGGCACCAGGATATGAAGGTACAAAGCCAGAACTAGTGTATAGATTAAACAAAGCCATTTATGGTTTACAACAATTGGCTAAGAATTGGAATGATTGTTTGCACCAAGTATTGGTAAAACTGGGATATAACAAAAGTCTGGCAGATCCTTGTCTATATACCAAGAAAAATGGGAATGATTTAAACATACTGTTAGCATATGTTGATGATATTTGTTTCATGGCAAAGAGTCAGAACCAAATAGAACTGTTTGAGAAATAGTTAAAAAAGGAATTTAAATTAAAAAGTCTGGGACCAATACAAAATTACCTAGGTGTACAAATACAGAGAACAAAACAAGGGCTTGAATTGAGTCAAGAGTTAAAAATCAAACAAATGCTGGAAAAGTACTGCATGAGAGAATGTAAAAGTGTGAGTAATCCTATGACAATAAACTTTCAAAAGGAAGATGAAAACAGTAAAGATTTCAATAACCAAGAATTGTACCATTCAGCCATAGGAAGCTTAATGTATTTGGCAAACTGGACACGTCCAGACATAGCAGCCTCAGTGAACATTCTAAGCAGGTATGTAGCCAGACCTAGTGAAAAGCACTGGCAAGGGGTAAAAAGGATTTTTAGATACTTAAAAGGAACATATAACTACAATTTGATACTGAAGCCATCAAAAGATTTGAAACTGACTGCCTATGTAGATAGTGATTGGGCCAATGATGAGTCAGACAGAAAATCCATGACTAGATTTGTAATAAAAATTGGAAACAATATAGTTGGATGGAAATCCAGGAAACAAAGTTCCGTAGCAACTTCAACTTCGGAAGCAGAATTTGCCGCTTCATCAGAATTGTGTTCTGAGTTGACATGGTACAAACAGTTAGCAAAAGATTTAAAAATTGGAACAAATGGTGCAATAAAAGTGATGGAGGACAACACTACTTGTATACACATGGCTGAAACAGAGTGAAAAATAGAAGTAAACATGTCGATATTAAATATCATAATGTAAGAGAGGCAATAAAAGAGAAATTGATTGAATTAGAGTATTGCCAGACAGAAGACAATATAGCTGACATATTGACTAAGACTTTAAGTACACAGAAACACGAGAAATGTGTAAAAGAGTTGAGAATGTGTTTTGTTCAGGCATAAAAATTAGGAGGGGTGTTAGAATATAGAAATTTTGTAGGCCTGAACCTGAATAAATGTATTATTAACGAGCTGCCATTGTGCACAGATGTGAGTATGCTGAATCATTCTGGAGATGATGCAATGTCTGGAAATAAGAAGACACCAGGTGCAAAGGATGAAGTCATGTGTCTTCTGATTGGACTAGAGATGCCATGTATATGTATATAAGTGAACATTGTCTGTGTATCACCCTCTTCCTTCTCCACCATTTGCTGCTAGCCACTATGTCAGTTTGTGTAAAGAGTTCCTGCCATGCTGATGTGATGCCTGCCTGTAAGTACTTGTAAATATACTGTAAATACAACCGTCTTGCAAAAGAAGAAGAACTTGTGCCTTCAATAACTCTGCGTTTTTCCTTTCACCAAATCCGTGACAGATGTTATGGGCCCAGCAACGTGTGCTGCGCAAGCCATTTAAAGTCAAGATGGTGGTGAGTAACGTGTGTGAAGTATGTAAATGAAAGAAGAGAGAGAAAGTGGCAGTGACATAGAAGACTTGGGAGAAGACATTTTGTCTGTTAGACCAGGAGGGGAAAGGAAACAGAGAACTGTAAGAGAAGGCAGGATGGCATTGAGCCCAGGAGGCATAGGTGGATTAACAATAAACAGGCTGAATGACAAAAACTATAGAACATGGGCAGTGAAGGCAGAGATGCTGTTAAGAAGAGAGTCTTTATGGTCATATGTGAGTAATCCTCCAGCACAGTTAACTGAGGAGGAACAAGAAGAGGAAGAGAGGGCTCTGAGTACCCTCATTTTGTCAGTTGAAGACGAACAGTTAGTGCATGTGCAAGGACTGACCACAGCCAAGGCAATCTGGGACAGATGAAGAAACATTTACTTAAGAGAAACAGCAGGCACGAAGATCTCTCTAACCATAAGGCTGTATAAGTGTCTAATGCAGTCTGGGGAATGTGCTTCCAAGCATCTACAAACCATGAAGGGACTGTTTAATGAACTGCAGTTAATGAACGTTCATTTTACAGAGGAACAGAAGGTCTTCGTGATTTTGATGTGATGCCTGCCTGTAAATACTTGTAAATATACAGTAAATACACCGTCTCCAATAACTCTGCATTTTTCCTGTCACCAAATCCGTGACAGAAACCATATTCTTGTGAAGAATGTGGGAAATGTTTCTGCCGGAGCGGTGATCTTCAAGTATACCAGCAAATTCATACAGGAGCGAAAACCTATGAGTGTAAAATATGTGGGAGGAGTTTCAGTCAAATTGCAAATCTTATAATACATCAACGAATTCACTTATGAGGAAAGCCCTATATATGCAAAGAATGTGGAAAATGTTTCAGTTATTCCTCAAATTTTAAAGTACATCAGTACTGTCCTTCTGAGAAGAAGCCATGTTCTTGTGAAGAACGTGAGAAATGCTTCTGCCAGAGCAGTGATCTTAGCCTTCAGCAGCAAATTCATACAGGAAAGAAACCCCATCAGTGCAATAAATGTGGGAAAAAGTTCAGCCAGAAGGCAAACCTTGTAGTACATCAGCGAATTCATACAGGAGAGAAACCCTATAAATGTGAATGTGGGAGGAGTTTCAACCAAATCGGAAACCTTATAATACATCAACAAATTCATTCATGAGAAAAGCCATATGCATGCAAAGAATGTGGGAAATGTTTCAATTGTTCCTCAGTTTTTAAAGTCCATCAACACTCACATTCAGGGGAGAAACCGGGAAGAATGTGGGAGAAGCTTCACAACTAGTTCAGCCCTTACAAGTCATCGAAAAATTCATGCTGGGGAGAAATCAGATATATGTTAATAATATGCAAAAAACTTCTGTTGAAGTATAGATCTTGGAGAACACAAATTATTGTCTCTGGGGAGAATCCCTATCCGTGCAAAGAATGTGGAGAGAGCTTCTGTTGTAATGCTCAGTACATCAAACATCAACAGATGCAAAGAGAGGGGAAACCTTGACACATGCAGGAAATGAACTTCTTAAACTCCATCCATATGTCCAGTCAGGGAAGAAAACATATGGAGGGTCATAATACAGGGAGAGCTCTGGTGTGGAATGAAGCTGTTGTGAACCTATGAAAGTACCTCAGGAAGAAACCTTATGGTGGCTTCAAAGGGCATAATCCCCTCAATTTCATTGAATTCGCTTTCTCCGATGGCGCCACAAAACTCACATTCCTAAGGGCATTTTACGGCAATAAGTGGTTGATTAACAAGCATGATGCTCTGAATGAGCTTTTGAGGGTGGGGACACCATTACAGAGAGAAGACATGATATGTGCAACTTCTTTTCTTGTGTTCTGTGATGTTTTGATTATTTTAATCTTTGATTGTTTTAATTTTACTGGGATGGTTTTAATATGATTCTAACATCATTATTGTATGAAAGTTTCCTTGGAACTGAAATAAATGTTCAGAGTGGAATGAGGCCTCTTCAGATTATCAGCCTGAATTCTGCAAATAGGGATCCTGAGTGGATGAATGTGAATAATCTTGAGCCCATTTACAGGAGAACAAAGTTTGTGTAAGTTACAGCAACCCTAAAAGGGTTTTCAAGTATATGAGATATTTCAGGAGTGGTATCACGATTACCAAAATGAACAAGCAAGGCCATAGATATGACACTCAAACAAGTACCTGAGAGTATTAGAAAACCCTTGGTAGTTTGTGTCTGTGGTAGTCCACTACAGCTGACATTTGCCCATCGACCCTTGCCCGCCTTGGCTAATTAGAAGATCTGCCAGGGGGGTTCGCACCTGTGTCCAGGAGGCTGCGAACGCCTCTTTAAGAGAGGGAGTGGTCCCTACCACCTTTAAAGAGGCCACTTCTAAAAAAGCATTTGGCCCACAAATCACCATCCACGAACCTCGCATGGCTCTCTCTCCCTCCCTACGGCCAAGGTTGGTTTCCGTGGACTCCCTCTCTCTCTCTTGCCACAAGGCCATGAAAGAAAGCCATCTCGTTGTTCTGGACGGTGAAAGATGACAACACACGGACCATCCCAGCAGGCCTTCCTCTCCCTCCAAGCTCAGTGGGCCAAGAGGAAGCCCCAGTGCAGTGGGGTCAAGGAGCCAGGGTGGGCACGGCTCCTCTTCCTGGGACTTTTCTCGCCAGCAGGGAGAGCCTCGCCTGCACCCTTGCCACCCACGCCCTGCTGAGGCTTCTCTCTTCCCTCTGAGCTCACACTCCACCCTCACAGGAGCTGGGAGAGATGCAGACCGTGAGGGTCTCGCTGCCAGGGGGAGCGTAAAGTACCATAGTTGAGGATGATTCGGTCTGGAAGAGACAATTCAGAGTCATTCGCTTTACAAAGAGACCTGCCGGACAGGGAAACCCCAGAAGAAAATGCTGGGGATGGAGATGCAAAAGGAAGATAATTCTGAGCCCACAGGCTACTTATGGGGAGGTTTATTCCAGCCTCTGGTGAAGAACGTTTCCTGAAGAGAAGGCCATCAACTCCTGGAGCCCTTTTCTGCCTGCCTTCATTTCACAAAGAGAGTTTTCCTGCTCAGAAGCAACAGTATAGGGAGCTTCAAAAGTAAATTGGGAAGAAACTGACATCTCCCCATCCCTTAAATTAGGTGACAGACAGAACCTGTGTAAAGGTATGGAGATATGGAGATTTCGCACCCAGACCCTCCTCTCTATTCTACCCCCCCCCCAGTAATCATCCTAATACGTACTACAAAGCGACACATGGGCGGCACTGGATCAAACCACAGACTTTCAAAATAATTGTTATCTGGTTCTCTAATGGAGGAAAGCTCTAAAAATAGAGAACTGAGACAGGAAGAAGGTTTTCTTTTGAAGTTCTATTTTATTTACATGAAAAACAAAAAAAACAAAACACCACTGCAGTTGGCGGGAAGGAAACCATTCACCTTAATTGAGGTGATTAGGGTTTTCTTCAAAGAACAAAGGAATTGGTACAATCTTATAGCTGTCCCCTCAGGGCGAGAGGGGTGGGCCTTAAAAGGTCATTAAGTTAGTTAGCAACAATTCATTGGATTAGTGAAAACACATTTTAAACATGCGCAGAACAATTCACTTTCCCTAAATCGTCCCTTTGTCTTCTGTTAGCTCTGCATTCCATGCTTATCTATGTGAGTCCTTGAGCTATGAAGAAAGGAAACAAGGGAAGGGGGGGTCGAGCCTGTTTTTACAAGGCTGGCTAATCTCTTCTGAATACACACACACACACCAAACAGCCTGTTTTTCAAGTAAGAACAATCTTTTATGAGGCAATTGCCTTAATTGAATAAGTCAAACATTTACTTCTATCATAATCAAAGCATTAAGAGAACGTAAATATAGCCGACAGCCTCCAAATACAGTCTCCCAGGTTGTGGAGAAAGAGTGCGTGGGCGGTGAGGGAAGCCAAGTGACTCTCTCTTGTTCCTTTTTTTTTAAAACCCCCACCAGTGCCTCCAGGATTCAAGCGAAGGTTTGTGTGTCTGTTTGTGTCTCTTTGTGTGTGTGTGCTTGTGAGCGACAGAGAATCATGTGTGCCTTGCTTTTAGGAGCCATGCCATGGGAGGGTGGTGGAGTTTTCCTGCCTCCAGGGGTGGGATTGGGACCCGAGACATAGAGGGGACCATAGAGATGGGAGGAGACAACCGCGCCCCCCCTCACTGCTTCCGGTGCCTGTTTGAGGCCCCCTGAAGAGAAGACTTCCATCAGACCTCTAGCTGTCGCCCCCACTCTCCGTTTCACCTAATGGATGTTTTCATGAAAGAACAGAGAGGCGGGCACGGGGGAATGAACTGCAGGAACGAAAGGGAGGAATGGATCAGAGGAATAAGATTTCCCCCTCTACCTGATCTTCTCTGAACAAATGCATTCCCTGATATTTGCCAAAGGGAGGAGCTCCTCTACCACCTTCCTAGCTCTAGGTTCCTCCCCCCCCCCGCCTGTTCTCTTGCAAAAGGTGGAGAAGAAAAAAAAAGGGGGGGGAGAATGAATGGGGCAGGAGAGAGGAAGCAAAAAGAGGGGAAAACGCAGACCTTTGTGGGGGGGGGAGAGGGAGACCTCGTGGGACTTCACTCTCATCCCTCTCAGCTTGGCTTCTGCCTGTGAAGCTGCCCCCCAAACATCCGTTTCTTGCTATAAACAGATGGGGAAATGAACCCTTTCTGGTTTCTCTGGAGGTGCTTTGGAAGGAAAGCCTCCCACCCTTCTTTCTGGGCAGATTTGCTTGGCATTTAAACCTCTGGCTGGCTTCTCCCCACCCCACCCCACTCCCGGCCGCCTTTCCATTCCTTAACGAAAGTCCAAGGAGCAAGAGAAGAGAAGGATGCTTTCAGTGTGGAAGGGATGGTCACTCACGAATTGGCCTCCTCAGCCAGTCAACAAGTGGGGAAAGTGCTGGATAGCTCAGCAGTTTAGATATCTTAGCTGTGGAGCCGGAGGTTGGGAGTTCGAATCCCCCACTGGGCTTTTTACACGGGCAGGGTTTAGATGGATCCAGAGGGTCTCTTCAAGTGCTGTGATTCTAAGAATATTACAGTACTATTATTACTATCATGGTGATGAGGTGTTCAGTGGATTCAGAAAGAAGAAAAGAAAGGGGTAAAGAATCATATGAAGGTGTCTGTTGATTCTTATGAGCCCCCAAGCATCAGCAGCTGGTGTAGGTGGCTGGTTGGGGGTTTTCAGAGTGCGGGTGACCAAGAGGGAATGTGGAACTCGCACGCTGTAGTAAAGAAGGACATCTCTCTGGGTTGTCACAGATCCTGTCACAGTTATTGGAGTGAAGGAAAGCAAATCACGGACAAGCATTGGTGGGTGAGAGGCAGCACATGTATCCATACACAGAGAGTTCAGAAATGTTTTCAATGTGCCTCCCTGACAGGGGCTGGACTCTGACCCTCAGGGTCCCTCCCAGCTCTGCATTTCTGAATTGATGATGATGACCAAAAGGCAGTTTTATTGACTCCCCTGACCTTGGGGAAGGAAGAAGGCAAGACGGAGGTGGGCAAGGTTGGGGAGGGGGTCCTCTGGTCTAAGGGGAGAAGAGACACTGATGGTTGGGGAAGGCAGGACCAAGGGGCAGAGGGCAGGCCTGGGAAGGAGGGAGGGGCGTCCCAGGTCTGCAGGAGGTGCCCCTCCCCCCAAGGCAAGAGAAACAGATCAGGATAGACTTTCTGCCTCCAGTGCCAACCCACCCCTAACATGGGTTCAATGAGCTCCGGGTCCCCTTGGTTTCCTCCTTTGAGATTCCTCTTGATTTAGTCTACATGGGACCCTTTGATGGGGCTCAGAGGGCAGATCCTTCTGGTGATGGGTGGGTGGGTTCTGTGTGATCTAGAGGGATGAACTGAGCCTTTCAGGACATGGAAGGGCAATTTATGAAGACTCCCTTGACTTGGAAGAGAGCCCAGCACAAGAGATTCCCTTGTGTTTGGCAGGAAAGTGTATGTGTGTTCTGTGTCTGGACTAGATCAGATAGAAAGCTCTTTAATCTCTCTAGATTGAGAGTGAAGATCAAAGTTCAAATGAAATGCACAGGGAACTTCTTCTTCGCCAATGATGCAGTCGTTGTTGCCCACTCTGCTGAAGAGCTCAGACAACTTACGAATCGTTTTATTAAGGCCTGCCAAGATTTTGGATTAACAATCAGCCTGAAGAAAACGCAAGTCATGGGCCAGGGCATAGACTCACCTCCCTCTATTACCATCTCCACACAAGAATTGGACGTTGTTTATAATTTTGAGTACCTTGGCTCCACAATCTCCGACACTCGCTCCCTAGATGATGAGCTGGATAAACACATTTACAAAGCAACTATCATGTTTTCCAGACCAGAGGTCCCCAAGCCCCAGTCTGTGGCTCATACCAGTCTGTGGCCTGAGTTGGACCGGGCTGCAGAGACAGACCTCCCACCTTGCACGCATGCCCCTTGCACAGCCCCTTTGTGCATGAACAGGAGCGAGCAAACCTGCATGAGAGCTGCACCACCATTTGTGCATGCGCCCAAGCAATCACACACCAGCATGAGCACACTCCCGCTCCTCCATGCATGCACATGAGTGCATGCACACCCTTGTGAGAGCATTGCGCTCCTTTGTGCATGCGCATGACTGAGAGGGGGTGCCCCAACTTCCCCAGCAGGGTTAAAAAGTTTGGGGACCCCTGCTCTACACTCACAGAGAATATGGCTCAATAAGAAGCTGGATCCAGGTCTATAGAGCCTGTGTCCTGAGAACACTCCTGTCCTGCAGTGAGTCCTGGACCCTTTGTGCACGGCAGGAGAGGAAGCTGAACATGTTCCCTATGCGTTGTCTCCGAAGGATTTTTGGTATCACCTGGCAGGACAAAGTTCCAAATAGAGTAGTCCAACAGCAAGCTGGAATTGTTAGCATGTATACATTATTGAAATTAATTTTAAAAAATCAGTAGAAAGGTTATATACACAGTGATGACATGTAAATAAGAGTGATTATTATTATCTCAGGGATGGCTCTGACTTTCTCCTTGTCTTTGCAGGAAAGCAACAGGAGGGCGACCAAGGGAGTGAAAGCCTCTTTCTTCCAAAGGAGCTCAAAGCAGCAGCACCTGGGCTGGCTGGGGAGGGGAATTAAGGGATTAGCTTGGAGAGGGATTGGATTCACAAGCAGCGCTAAAGGACACAACACCCCCATTTCCCCCCCATGCCGCCCTTTGCCCCTCCACGTGGTGACCCAGAAGCAGGGACCATTTCCAGACTTACCTTTTCTTTGGTCAGAGAATCCACCCTCCATCAATAACTGGAGAAGCCCTTGCAACGTGGGAGAGGGGAGGGGGTGCAGCCCACCTTCTGGGGCCCATGGGTGAAATTGCCCTTCCGGGATCCAGAGGAAGCACGACAGAGCTGGTGACACAACCAAGTGGAAGCGAACACCTGAGTTTTGCTGCCAGATTAGCCTTGGGGTTGAGATGATCTTCCTTCTGGTTCCATTCATTCATTCATTCAATTCGTATCCTGCTCTCATTAGTATCAAAGCACTACTCTAGGTGGGTTACAACTCGTAAATTAGAAAATAAAAATAAACATAGAGATATTAAAGCCAACAGCAATAACCCTAAAATATTATTATTAATAATAATTTTAAAAAACAGATGGCACCAACTATTCCCAGAGTTGATGGAGGAAAAGAGGGGAGGGAAGAAGAGGAAGGGAAAGAAAACAAGTGGGGGAAGGTGGTCAGCTGGGGCTAGTGTGAAAAGTCAACCAGATTCATTTCCATGGGAGATGTTGGAATCTATCCCTAGCTAACGGCTTAGTTAGGATATCTGCGGTCATGTCCTTAAAGGGACAACACTCCAACTGTCACAATCCCTCTGTATGTATTTCTCTAATGATGTGGTGCTTAACATGAATGTGTTTCGTGTGCCCACCTGTTTTGCTGACAAAGAAAATTTGATGCAACTTTGATGGTCTTCAAAAACACGAATTGGAGTAGATTCATTTACTTTGAGATATGCAAGTAAGAGCTTGAGCCATACAGTTTTGTCACAAACTGCTGCAGCTGAGATGTTCTCCACTTCTGGAGTGAGTGAGCTATACGACCTTGCTTGCAGGTAATCCAACCCATTGGTCCGTTCCAGTAGAAAAATACATAGCCAAACTCCCAAAATCCTTGGATAATTTGGGGAGCTGGAGTGTAGGAAATTCAAGGGCCCCATCCCTATTAAAGAATTCAGTGGGGTGAGGAAGCCTTAGCCCCTACCTCTGCAAGCACCTGGTTTAGACTGGCAGAGACAGAAAGATCCAATAAATGTTTATTTTCAGCTGAAAATAGGCACAAACTTCACACACCAAAAACATGCAGAGAAGCACGACCCCTTTTTATAAGGCTTAACATGAAAGAGAGACCAAGGGGGTTGGGAGTAGGTGGAGAAATGGAAGGGGTTTCTATAATTGGTACACATTCCTACTAATTCACTACTCCATGTAAGATAGTCTCCTTCCCAAGGATGGGCTTCTCATTTAGAAATACCTTAATCGTAAATTGGAAGAAACTTTGACGGACACCCCCTCTGCCTCCCTTGTTCATTCTTGCCTGCCTAAGCAAAACAGTCCTATAGCAAAGCAAGTTACAGAAAGCAAAATGGCTACAGTTAGGTTAAGATATATTTTATATGTACTGTAGTAACTGGAGCTCTTCAAAGAGGAGACAAGGCTGAATGGAAAAGAGGAAGACCAAATGAGAGAGGGACGGAGCCCGTAAAGGAAACCCCCGGTCTTGCTTTTGCAGGGCTCAACAGCACCATTGATTAGAAGTCTTTTTGAAGGTCTCTAATTCAAGGTGTTCCCATGATTGTGAAGCAGATAAGAATAACTACAACTACTACGAGAACAACAAATCCTGGAGTGAGCTAAACATACTGAGCCCAGAACATGCTGAGAACCGTCTCTGGGGCAAGGAATAGCATGCCGGATGGTATCTGCCTACTTACCTTGGGAAACACATTGTGACCAGAACTGAAACGCCAATCGCAGTTTCCAGTGGATGGCTGAAATCCTGTTGCTTAACATCCTAGTTTGCACTTGTGTGGCTTGTTGAAGCAAGTGGGGATTGGGAGAGGCAACTCCTCTGTAGGGCCAATGGATTCAGATGGATCTACTTGAGTTGCTACTTGTTTTAGTAAAAGGAAGTAGCAACTAGAATACTACACTAGGAGCACTCAAATCGAAGGAACCTATGCAGTTGACTCACCAAACCCCTACTGATTCAATTGGCCTACTCTAGCACAACTTACTGCACTAAGCCAAAGGGTTTAAGCCATTGTGTGAGTGTGTGCTCTTTAATTTTTGAAACCCCCTCAAACAAGAACAACATGTGGAAGCTGAGAAAATGAATGAATAAAGACAGGAAGGTCTTTAGCAGGTGGTTCAATTTCAAGGCGGGAATGTGGGCATGATAAAAGCAAAAAGAGAAGAGTTGCAGTTAGTAATGAGTCACCAGCCGAAGGAAACACAGATTTCCAGACGACCATCGCCACCTTAGCCAGATATGGGGGCTGGCTTTGGATCTGTTTCTTTCTGAAAGAAATTCTCCCACTGGGTGACTCCTCTTTTGATTCCTTTCCTCCATATTTTCTGCTTCTCTGTAGCTGGATTGTGAGCTTTCCTGTGCAGTTGGGCATCACATTGGTAAATAAGAGGAAAATATGAGAGAGGAAATATCTGAGGGAGAACAAAAGGTGAAACAGAGGAGATAACTTTACAAAGGGCGAATATTACCAGATGAAGACCTCTATGTACCATATCCTTGTAGTGGGGCTAGAGAGAGGGTTCTCTTCTAGGGATTTCCGTTTTGGATTTTTTTTGGATGCCAGTTCCCAGAATTTCTGAATCTGATATTTCTGTTTCAGAGACGCAGACCTTCAGATGCATGTATTTTCTTCATCTCTAGCAGGGCTTCTTACATCATTCATTTCGTGATGCAATGCCTCCTGGGCGTAATCTTACAGCTCTTTTGGTTCTATATAGATTGTGCCTTCCAAAAGGGGGGCGGGCGGGTGCAGCCTTTGAGGACTAGGCCTTGAGGGAAAATGCAAGGTTTTTGAAATTGTAGACTGGGACTACCATAATTCCCCAGGGGAGGAATTCTGGGATAAATTGGGGAGTTGGAGTGGAGGAAATCCAAATGCCACATCATTATTTTCTCTTAATGGGGTGAGATGGTAGAATTGTGACTTCCATCTATAAACAGGTGAATTAGATTCTCCCTTCGAAGGAAATGGAACTCATAAATGAGGTTAGGGCTGGTGTCCCGACGGTTACTCTAAAAGGCTTCTGCTCTGTTGTTAAAGGTGACAGATGAAGGTCGACCTTTGATCAACACCCATGGAAGGAGAGGTTCCTCTTAAGGATGAACAGAAGCAGCTACAAGCAGGAGCCAACCAAAAAGAGGATGATGCAAATGATTATTTTTTCCCCCTTATACAGGCTCTTCAGAATCTAGAAGGTATATATATAGGGCTTTGTTTCCAGTCCCCTGATCACCCTTGTTGCTCTCTTCTCAACTGGCTCCAGGTTGTTGGCATCCCTCTTATTCAGCGTGTGATCTATAACAATTCTAAAATCCTTCTCACTCATAATATTACTGAGCCAAATATCCCCCAATTCGTAACTGTTCATTTGTAGGGTTTATTTACCCTAGGTGGAAAACTTTGCACTTATCCCTGTGAAATTTTATTCTGTTGTTTTCAGCCCAATGCTTGAGCTCATCAAGATCTTTTTCAATTTTGTTCCTGTCTTTCAGGATATTACCACTCACTTGTTAGCCACTGAACCTCTTGTGTCTTTAGCTAAACCTAAAAACTGGCCTCCCGGACCAAACTCTGGGAGGCAGTGGAAGATGGGAGGGCCTGGCGTGCTCTGGTCCATGGGGTCACGAAGAGTCGGACACGACTTAACGACTAAACAACAACAACAAATTTTAGGAAACGAATATGAGAAAGATTTCCTGAATACGAAACAGGTTGAGGAATGCAATAAACTTTCTTCTCTGGCACCTTTCAGCCCTTTAACCCACTAGATGTTCAATTCACTATTAAATCTCTCCTTCGAGCAGATGAGGCAAAAGAGAAGGAAGTAAGACTCCAGGGGACATTGCCAGAAAGAGGGGAGGATGAAAAGGAGAACTGTTTGGATGGAAACAAATCACTGAGGCAGAATCAGGCAGACCAGAGGATAGACAGATCTCAGAGATATCTGAGCAGTGTTGCCTCTGAAGACAAAATGGGAAAAACAAGAAACAGGAGCATCAGTGCTCTTCAAAGCTCAGAGTGTCAACAAAACGTTCCTCTGAGGAAAGGTCCAGTGAAATGTCCAACATGTCTCAATGAGATAAATCTGTGTCATTGTTTGGAGGATGGAGAATGTTTCAGATGGAGCCCAGAAGATACAAGATTTCACACAGGGGAGAAACGCAAATGCTTCAGCTCTGACCTTGAAGCACCTCAACCAATGCATTCTGAAGAGAAAGTCTGTAAGTGCAGAGAGTGTGGCATGAGCTTCAAGAGACATTCAGAACTTAAAAGACATCAAAGTATACACACGGGAGAGAAAGCATACAAATGTCCTGAATGTGGACGGGCCTTCAGACACAGTTCCCATCTTCAAGTACATCAGCGAATTCATACAGGAGAGAAACCCTATGAGTGTAAAGAATGTGGGAAATGTTTCCGTCATTCCTCAGCTTTTAAAGTCCATCAGCGCCGGCATTCAGGGGAGAAACCATATTCTTGTAAAGAATGTGGCAAATGTTTCTACCAGAGCAATGATCTTCAAGTACACCAGCGAATTCATACAGGAGAGAAACCCTATAAGTGTAAAGAATGTGGAAAATGTTTCAGTCATTCCTCAGCTTTTAAAGTCCATCAGCGCCAGCATTCAGGGGAGAAACCATATTCTTGTAAAGAATGTATGAAATGTTTCTGCCGGAGCCGTGATCTTCAAGTACACCAGCGAATTCATACGGGAGAGAAACCCCATCAGTGCAATGAATGTGGGAAAAAATTCAGCCAGAAGTCAAACCTTGTAGTACATCAGCGGATTCATGCAGGAGAAAAACACTATAAATGTGAGGAATGTGGGAGGAGTTTCAGCTGTATCGGAAACCTTATAATACATCGACGAATTCATTCAGGAGAAAAACCCTACGCATGTAAAGAATGTGGGAAATGTTTCAGTCATTCCTCAGCTTTTAAAGTACATCAGCGCCGGCATTCAGGGGAGAAACCATATTCTTGTAAAGAATGTGGGAAATGTTTCTACCAGAGCAATGATCTTCAAGTACACCAGCGAATTCATACAGGAGAGAAACCCTATAAGTGTAAAGAATGTGGAAAATGTTTCAGTCTTTCCTCAGCTTTTAAAGTCCATCAGCGCCAGCATTCAGGGGAGAGACCATATTCTTGTAAAGAATGTGGGAAATGTTTCTCCCAGAGCAGTGATCTTAAAGAACACCAGCAAATTCATATGGGAGAGAAACCCCATCAGTGCAATGAATGTGAGGCAAAGTTCAGCCAGAAGTCAAACCTTGTAGTACATCAGCGAATTCATACAGGAGAAAAACCCTATAAATGTGAAGAATGTGGGAAAGGCTTTAGGCAGCTCTCACATTTCCATAAACATAAACACTCACAGTCAAGGGAAAATCCCTATTGTCATGAATAATGTGGGAGGAAGTCCAGGAAATACTCAAACCTCACAGGACATCAACAAATTCACTCAGGAGAAAAGCCCTGTACAGCTAAATCAGCCTTAACAGACATTAAAATAATTCAAACTAGGGAGAAACCATATAAATGAGAAGAGTGTAGGGAGAGCTTCCGCCAGAGCAAAGATCTTGGAAGACACAAACAAATTCACTCCAGTGAGAATCCTTTTAAATGTCAAGAATGTGGAGAAAGCTTCCGTTGTAGAGCCCAGCGCATCAGACATCGACAGAGGCACAGAGACGAGAAACTTTGAAACCTGCATGAGATGGCCTTCTTAAACTGTGGCTTCAAATATGCAAATGCCCTCAGTTTCACAGACATCGTCTCTTCCTCAAATAGATCCACACTCTTCTTTGTGAACTTTTGAGTGTGAGAAGACCAACACAAAAGCACGACCTTATATCCCTGACTAATAGTTCTGTCATTCTATGGGTATGAATTGTTTGCTTCACTGGGATAGTTTTTACATGATTTTAACTGCAACTTTTTATGAAAACTGCCTTGAAATGGAAGTAAATACTTGACATGAATTGAGTTGTCTTCAAACAATCCGCTTGAATTATGCAGATATACTGAGTGTATGAATGCGAAGAACTTTGACCCTATTTACAAGAGCGCTGGTGACAAAGTTCATGAGCTACGTCTGTCATGTTGCATGTAAGTTACGTGGAATCTCAGCCTTCCATCCTTCCGAGGTTGGTAAAATGAGTACCCAGCTCACTGGGGGGAGGGGTGTAATTCATGTGTAGCCTGCATAGTTAACATGTAAACCTCCCAGAGAGTGCTTTATGCACTACGGGGAAGTATGTAAGCAGCATGCTTCTGCTTTAAGATGAAATATTTCAGGAGTACTGTATTCTTCCATGTACAAAATAACTCTTTTTCCTAAAACAATTAGAGGAAAAATTGAGCGTTGTTTTATACATGGAAAGAAGCAGTCACACGCGTTCTTGCTGCCGCGACGGCTTCCCAATTGTCTCTTCCAGACCTCATGGCTTATCCCCTCTGGTGACCCCAAGGCAGCAGCAGCCGGAGGTGGAGGCGAAGGAGCATTCACATGCGCCCAGGCGCCGCTTGCTGCTGCCTCCCCAGCCCGCCCGATCACCAACTCTAGTGCGACTGCCGAGGCTCATCTCCAGCTCACATCTCCCACCTTGTCCCTTCTGGTGGTGGAGGCGGGAGGAGGCAAACAAGCACTCACGCGTGCGCTCAGGCACCTTTTCCTGCTACCGCCACCAGATCTCTTTATGGCAGGGGACAAGGCAGCCACATGAGCTGGAGTTGAGCCCCGGCAGTCGCACTGGAGGAGGTAATCGGGCGGGCAGCGGAGACAGCAGCAGCAGGAAATGGAGGTGGAGGAGCAGTTGCCCATTAACGGCTCCTCCGCCTCCATCAAGGGTCAAAATTAGGGGGTCATTTTATATATTGGGTGGTCGTATACATGGTAAAATATGGTTGTTCTATGCCAAGACAAAAACATGGATTTTCAGAGGTGTGATCACCATTAGTGACTTTCTATGTTCCTGAATTGTGCAAATAGGGATCCTGACTTAGAACCTGTGGAGAATTTTGAATCTGGTAACAGGACAGCTGCTGACAAAGTTTATGAGTTGTGTGTATGAAGTAGTTTTTCAAGTTACAATAAGCCTAACAGTTTTAAAGTATTTCAGTCATGGTTTTCCCAATGCCATGTATCATCAGTCAGTTTCCATGGCCAAGCGAGCATTCAAG
This sequence comes from Pogona vitticeps, assembly GCF_051106095.1. Lineage (NCBI taxonomy): Eukaryota > Metazoa > Chordata > Lepidosauria > Squamata > Agamidae > Pogona > Pogona vitticeps. Next base: position 15,736,113 of record NC_135784.1, read on the forward strand.
GTCTGGTCTCCTGAGACTTAAGGCCTACTCTTTTACTGCTGGCCCTAGTCCTAGACAACACAGAGACATGAGCAGTTTCCATGAAGATGGAGGAAGTGGGTGGCAGGGGCTTAGCACTGTGGGAGATGAAAGTCAATAACGGTCTGCCAGTCTCATTCTACTGCAAGCGCATCTTCTCTCTCCTCCACATATTTTTTACAATCCTTTTATAATTACATGCTGTGTGAGACAAGAGCTACTGTTTCCAAAGTTGTTACCTCAGATCAGCACTATTTCATTGAACAAAACCCTCTTCTTCATAAGAGGGGGTAGAGGCAGTGTTAATGATAGAAGGGTGTGGATAATGTATGATCCCAGTGACAACTGTAGTGATCTGAGGTGGGTCGTGGGCTCCTCTCCAGAGAATGGCTTGGGATAATAAAACATTCCATGTGAACAACAACAATGATTGAACTGCTAAAGGAAATTTCAAATAGATCTGGGACAGCCTTCTTGTCTAATTGCACCATGATAATGCCTGCCAATTGATATTTTGATAAGGGCTCTTTAACTTACTGCGACTCATTGATAAGGCGCTAGGAGACGTCCCGGGCATTTGTCTGGACCGACATCCAATTACTCAAATGAGTTTATGCCCTGGAGCATTATGAAATAGACACAATTAACTGCAACAAATTATGCAAACTTTCCATGAACACACATAGGAATCTGGCCAATGTGGTGGGTGTTATTTGATAAAAAGAGCTTCCTGCACCTGATGTGATCTTTTCCATGGAAGGCAGTCAGAGACTCAATGTCCCAAATATCAGCTGGTGGTTTCAAATGCTTTCTCCCCAAAATTATTCAAAGGATTTTTTTTTTGCCAAATTACACAACACGACAACCTTCCTCTTTCTAAACCCAGTCACCACTACTGCTCAGTGAGAGCCAAAAACGAAGCTCCACTTTCTTTTCTTTCGACCACACAAATATAAAGGGTATCCACAATTGTCCCCCTTGAAATGGACATATGGGCCTGGAAGGATTTGGCGATCGTTTTGCAAATGCTTTGGATGTGATGCTTGAGCAATGGAACTCATTGCTACTGCAGTAGCAGTGACCAATGAGGTCTTGGATGGAGTGAAGGCAACGAACGGAGAGTTTTCAATAGGGCTGCCAGTTTGCTCTTTTTCGCCTGTCATCAAAATAAAAGGAATTCTTTTAACAGAATTTAATGTTGCAAGGAAAAATGTTCTGCCTGGTAGCGAGGGAGGCTTGCCTGTCCAAAAACTAGCTGCTACTCAATTCTCTGGAACTTTTTGTGTCTCCCCTCTGTTTTGGGAGACCAACACGTCAACCAGTCTCAGAACCAGAAATGGCTCCAATCCAGTGCCCACAAAACCATAATCAACAGGTTTATTTAGCCTCCCTCCGAACTCTTACAACCAGTTCAGACATCTCTTCCGTATGTCCTGTAACCACAACACCTCTCGTCCCTGGTGGAAGACGATCACGAGAGCCATAGTGGGTGAGAACAAACCTCTCTCTTTGAAAGCAATGGGAATGCTATACTCTGAAGTTCAAACAGACTGGATTGTGAGACAAAGGTTTGCTCTCTTTCCACTGGATTCTGCTGAAACAGGACCTTTGGGGTTTTGGAAAAAGGAAAGAGCGCTGTGCTTTATTTCATGATGACCATGAGAGACCCTGTTTTTTCTGCACCCAAACATCTCCCTTAGAACACCAGAGCAGAAGGTGCATTTATGTTCCGACTTGTGAATTTCCCAAAGGGTGGCCGGAATGTAAAACTAGACAGATTTTTTTTTCATATGATCCCCCATGGCTTTCCTTAGTGGCTTCCGTCATGGATGAGAGATCTTGTGGTTCCAGAACATACATAACAGATGTCCGTGGGATGGGAGGCTAGATTAACCCGTCGATTGTTGTTTTGTGGATACTGGACTGGATTTGTTTCTAGGAACGGGACAAGTCAGCATCTCCATCTCCCAAAATTAGAGGGATGAGAAAGAAAAAGATCTAGAGAATGGAGCAACAGGCAGCTTTGGGACTGGCAATTTTTCCCCATTTTCAGAAGGAATTTTCTATTAGTACTAAATCCTCTTGAAAGAGTATTTTTATTTTGATTACAGGCCCCTCACTTGGATTGGTGGAAAACGAGAGCTAGAGCTGGGTGTCATCAGCATATTGCTGACTCCTCATCCCAAACTTCCTGATGACCTCTCCCAATGGTTCCATGTAGATGTTAAACAGCATGGGGGACAGTATCGAGCCCTGAGGAACCCCATGACATAAACGCCATGGGACAGAGCAAATGTTCCCCAACACCACCCTCTGAACACAGTCAGCCAGGAAGGAGCAGAACCACCATAAAGCAGTGCCCCCAACTCCCAGCCCAGCCAGCCTATCCGGAAGGACACCATGGTGGATGGTGTCGAAAGCTGCTGAGAGGTCCAGGAGTATCAACAGGGTCAAACTCCCCCTGTCTCTCTCCTGGCAAACATCATCGTACAGGGCGACCAAGGCAGTCTCCATACCAAAACTCAGCCTGAAATACAATTGAAATGGATCCAGAAAATCTGTTTCATCCAGCAGCACCTCGAGCTGCCCGGCTACAACCCTCTCCAACACCTTGCCCAAATAAGGGAAGTTCGCCACTGGTCAGTAGTTAACCACTAGCCTTGGGTCCAGGTTAGGCTTTTTTAGGAGTGGTTGAATTACCGCCTCTTTCAAGATGGTAGGGACCACTCCCTCTCTCAAAGAGGCGTTCGCGGCCTTCTGGAACCAGGTGCAAACCCCCCTGGAGGATCTTCCAATTAGCCAACATGGGCAAGGGTTGATGGGCAAATGTCAGCTGTAGTGGACTACCACAGACTCAAACAACCTAGCGTTTTCTAATACTCTCATGTACAGTACTTGATTGAGTGTCATTGCTATGGCCTTGCTTGCTCTCTTGTTCAATAGTTCATTTTGGTAATCATGATACTACTCCTTAAATATCTCATATACTTGAAAACCATTTTAGGGTTGCTGTAACTTACAGAAACTTTGTTCTCCAGTAAATAGGCTCAAGATTATTAACATTCATCCACTCAGGATCCCTATTTGCAAAAATCAGGCTGATAATCTGAAGAGGCCTCATTCCAGTCTGAACATTTATTTCCATTCCAAGGCAACTTTCATAAAATAATGAGGTTAGAATCATGTTAAAAACATCCCAATAAAATTAAAACAATCCAAGATTAAAACAATCAAAACATCACAGAACACAAGGAAGTTGCACATATCATGCCTTCTTTCTGTAACGGCGTTCCCACCCTCAAAAGCTCATTCAGAGCATCATGCTTGTTAATCATCCATTTATTGCTGTAAAAAGCCATTAGGAATGTGAGTTTTGTGGTGCCGTTGGAGAAAGCAAATTCAATGAAGTTGAGGGGATTATGCCCTTTGAAGCCACCGTAAGGTTTATGTTTAAGGTACATTCATAGGTTCACAACAGCTTCATTCAACACCAGAGCTCTCCCTGTAGTATTATCCTCTGTATGTTTTCTTCCCTGACTGGACATATGGATGGAATTTAAGAAGTTCATTTCCTGCACGTTTCAATGTTTCCGCTCTCTGTGCATCTGTTGATGTTTGATGTACTGAGCATGATAACAGAAGCTCTCTCCACCTTCTTTGCACGGATAGGGATTCTCCCCAGAATCAACCATTTGTATTCTATAAGATTTTTACTTCAACAGAAGTTTTTCCCATATTATTGACATTTATCTGATTCTTTGCATATATAGGTCTTTTCTCTTGAGTGAATTCGTTGATGTCTTACAAGATTTGCAATTTGGCTGAAACATTTTCCACATTCTTTACACTGATAGGGTTTCTCTCCTGTATGAATTCGCTGGTGTACTTGAAGATCACTGCTCTGGCAGAAACATTTCCCACATACAGTACAAGAATATGGTTTCTCCCCTGAATGTCGGCGCTGATGTACTTTAAAAGCTGAGGGATGAGTGAAACATTTCCCACATTCTTTACAAGAATATGGTTTCTCCCATGAATGGGAGCGCTGATGGACTCTAAAATTTGAGGACTTACTGAAACATTTTCCACACTCTTTACACTTATAGGGTTTCTCTCCTGTATGAATTCGCTGGTGTACTTGAAGATCACCGCTCTGGCAGAAACATTTCCCACATACATTACAATAATATGGTTTCTCACCTGAATGCTGGCGCTGATGCACGTTAAAAGCTGAGGAATGACTGAAACATTTCCCACATTCTTTGCATTTATAGGGTTTCTCTCCTGTATGAATTTGCTGATGTACTTGAAGATGTCCATTGCGTCTGAAGGCCTGTCCACATTCAGGACATTTGTATGCTTTCTCTCCTGTGTGTATTCTTTGATGTCTTTCAAGTTCTGAAATTCTCTTGAAGCTCATGCCACACTCTATGCACATACAGACGTTGTCTTCAGAATGCATTGGTTGAGGTGCTTTAAGGTCAGAGCTAAAGCATTTGTGTTTCTCCCTCGTGTGAAATCTTGTATCTTCTGGGCTCCATCTGAAACTTTCTCCATCCTCCAAACACTGACACAGATTTATCTCATTGAGACATGTTGGACATTTCACTGGTCTTTTCCTCAGAGGGATATTTTGTTGATAGTGTGAGATTTGAAGAGCATTGATGCTCCTGTTGGCTGTTTTCCCCATTTCGTCTTCAGAGGCAACGCTGCTTGGATATCTCTGAGATCTGTCTATCCTCTGGTCTTCCCCATACTGCCTCAGTGATTCATTTCCTTCCCAGCAGTTCTCATTTTCATCCTCCCCTCTTTCTGGCAATGTCTCCTGGAGTCTTACTTCCTTCTCTTTCCTCTCATCTGCTCGAAGGAGAGAATTAATAGTGAATTGAGGATCTAGTGGGGAAAAGGAGGGAAGGGTGCCAGAGAAGAAAGTCTATTATATTCCTCAACCTGTTTCGTATTCAGGAAATCTTTCTCATATTCTTCTCCTAAAATTTGTTGTTGTTGTTTAGTCATTAAGTCGTGTCCGACTCTTTGTGACTCCATGGACCAGAGAACGCCAGGCCCTCCCATCTTGCACTTCCTCCCAGAGTTTGGTCCGGGAGGCCATTTTTTAGGTTTAGCTAAAGACACAAGAGGTTCAGTGGATAACAAGTGAATGACTTTCTCCATATATATACCTTCTAGATTCCGAAGGGCCTGTATAAGGGGAAAAAAAGGATCATTTGCCTCATCCTCTTTTTGGTTGGCTCCTGCTTGTAGCTGTTTCTGTTCATCCTTCAGAGGTGCCTCTCCTTCCATGGGTGTTGATCAAAGGTCGACCTTCATCTCTCACCTTTAACAACAGAGCAGAAGCTTTTTAGAGTAACAGTCGGGACAGCAGCCCTAACCTCAGTCATGAGTTCCATTGCCTTCGAAGGGAGAATCTAATTCAGCTCTTTATAGACGGAAGTCATAATGCTACCACCTTACCTCCATGAAGAGAAAATAATAAGGATGCGGCATTTGGATTTCCTGCACTCCAACTCCGCAACGTATCCCAGAATTCCTCCTCTGGAAGAATGTTGGTAGTCCCAGTCTACAATTTCAGACACCTTGCATTTTCCCTCAAGGCCTAGTCCTCAGAGGCTGCACTACAGATCTCCAGTTCCTGGTAGTTTTTGGAAGGCACTGTCTATATAGAACTGAAAGAGCTGTAAGATTACACCCAGGAGGCATTGCAAAAGGAAATGGACGATGTAAGAAGCCCTGCTAGAGATGAAGAAAATACATGTGTCTGAAGGTGTGTGTCTCTGAAACAAAAATCTCAGATTCAGGAATTCTGGGAACTGGCATCCAAAAAAATCCGAAGGAGACTTCTCTCTCCAGCCCCACCACAAGTATGTGGGACATAGAGACAGTCTCAGTCGGGCAATATTCGCTCATTGCAAAGTTACCTCCTCTGTTTCCCCTTTTGTTCTCTCTCAGAAGCCCCATATTTTTTCCTCTTACTTACCAAGGTGATGCCCAACTGCCCAGGAAAGCTCACCATCCAGCTAGAGAAAAGCAGAAAATATGGGGGAAAGGAATGAAAACCTGTTTTTATTCATTCATTTTCTTAGCTTCCACATGTTGTCCATGTCTGAGGGGATTTCAAAAATTAAAGAGCACAAACACACGCAATGGCTTAAATCTTTTGGCTTAGTGTAGTAAGTTGTGCTAGAGTAGGCCTACTGAATCAGTAGGGTTTTGGTTAGTCAACTGTATGAGTTCCATTTATTTGAGTGCTCCTAGTGCAGTATTCTAGTTGCTACTTCCTTTGCTAAAACACGTAGCAACTCAAGTAGATCCATTGGAATCCATTGGCCCTACAGAGGAGTTGCCTCTCCTGATCCCCACTGGCTTCAATGAGCCACTGTAGTGCAACCTATGATGTTAAACAACAGGATTTCAGCCATCCACTGGAAATTGCGGTTGACGTTTCAGTTCTGGTCACAGTCTGTTTCCCAAGGTAAGTAGGCAGAAACCAACCGGCATGCTATCCCTTGCCCCAGAGAAGGTTCTCAGCATGTTCTGGGCTCAGGATGTTGAGCTCACTCCAGGATTTGTTGTTCTCGTAGTAATTGTAGTTACTGTTATCTGCTTCACCCTCATGGCAACACGTTGAATTAGAGACCTTCAAAAAGGCTTCTAATCAATGGTTGCTGCTGAGCCCTGCAAAGGCAAGACCGGGGGTTTCCTTTATGGGCTCCATCCCTCTCTCACTTGGTCTTCCTCTTTTCCAGTCAGCCTTGTCTCCTCTTTGAAGGGGTTTCGTTAATACAGTGCATATAAAATATATCTTAGCCTAACCGTAGCCATTTCGCTTTCTGCAACTTACTTTGCTATACGAATGTTTTGCTTAGGCAGGCAAGAATGAACAAGGGAGGCAGAGGGGGTGACCGTCAGAGTTTCTTCCAATTTACAATTAAGGTCTTTCTAAATGAGAAGTCTGTCCTTGGGAAGGAGAGTATTTTGACATGGAGAAGTGAATTAGCAGGAATGTGTACCAATTATAGAAACCCCTTCCATTTCTCCACCTCCTCCCAACCCCCTTGGTCCGTCTTTCATGTTATGCCTTATAAAAATGTATACTTTTGTATCAGGGGGTGTGCTTCTTCTCTGCATGTTTTCGGCGTGTGGAGTTTGCCCCCATTTTCAGCTGAAAATAAATATTTATTGGATCTCTCTGTCTCTGGCTGATTAATGTGTTGGAGACAGGCAAAAAACCCAGGAATTGGTCCTGTGGACTCCTGACCTTCAAATCTATTTATTAATTAGGTTAACCCACCTCTCAAGGGAAGCCTCTCTTTCTATGGGTCCTGATGAGAGTTGGCCCTCATTTAGCACCTGCAGCAGTAGAGTAGACTCCAACAGTTGGGACCCCAGGACTCACCTTGGTTAACCAGTCCCATTGCTTGGAATCCTAGAATCCTAGAAAAGTAAAGTTGGAAGGAGGGTACAAGGACATCCAGTCCAACCTCCTGCTCAAGGCAGGAGTCCAATCAAAGCATATCTGCCAAGTAATTATCTAAGGGACAGTCTAAACCAGGTGCTTGCAGAGGTAGGGGCTAAGGCTTCCTCACCCCACTGAATTCTTTAATAGGGATGGGGCACTTGAATTTCTTACACTCCAGCTCCCCAAATTATCCAAGAATTTCCACAAACTCAGACTTTCAGACAGCTGTCTATCCTTCCCTTGTGGCAGGGCCTAGCCTTTCAAGGCTGCAGTCTAGGTCTCCTGTTTCTGCCCCACTGATTCCTGGGCCTTGTAGTCTTTGAGAGGCACTCTCTCTAGAATCAAAAGAGCTACGAGACTACAACACCCAGGATGCATTGTGACAGGAAACAAAGAGCTAGGAATACAACCTGAGTGGCCCTCAAAGAGATGAGGGAAATATACATGTCCGAAAGGGTGGGTCTCTGGTCCGGAACTGGGGAATGCTGAGAGCTGGAGTCCAAAAAATCCGAAGGATGAATCTCTCAGAAGATAATTCTTTGCTCCTGCTTTTGCTAAGTAGTTTAGAAATTAGAGACAGAATGTTTATCAGTCATCTGTCCAGGATTCCACAGGATTCTGGCCAATTTGAAGCGAGACAGTCTCTCCCTTTGTGCCTTTATTCCCCATTGCTTAAGCCATCTTCTCTCTAAGAAACTTCCAATATTCCTTTAACTCACCCAGATTGAGGAAATCTCACAGACCAGCATCCAGTTTGGGAAAAGGAATTGAAAAAGTGCTGAGGCAGTGAGATAATTTCTACGAGGAGAAACAGGGCAGAAGCAAACACTGGAATGTTCTAATCTTGTATGGGAAGTCCCTATTTCTTTCTAGAACCTCGTTGGTAATTGCAATTTCCGGCTTTCCCCCCTTCTTTTATCACTCCCGGCTTCAACTGAGCCAGCTGCAGAGAATTTTTTTCTAGGATCTGCAAGGCGTTCTGGGATTTGTATTTCAGAACAAAGCAATCTTAGGCTCAAACTTCCTATCTTATTCATTAGGTTTCTCAGCTCCCCCATGATGTTCATGTGTGACTGCAGAAAAAAAATAATAGAGAGCATTGATGTAGACTATAGGTGAAACCTGTTTTTTTTTGCTTTCTATAGTAAGTTGCATTAGAGTAGACCCATGGAACTTACAGAGGAGTTGACTCACCAAATCTCTGTTGATTTAATGAGCCCACTATAGTGTTATTAAGAAACAGCATTTCAGCCACTGATTTCAGCCACTGGGGGGGGGGGTTCTGTGTGATCTAGAGGGATGAACTGAGCCTTTCAGGACACAGAAGGGCTATTTATAAATTTATCATAAATTTATCATAAATACCAGCTCCGGATTTTGCCTCTAGGTTAACTCTTGAAGCCTTTTCCATGAGTGGATATAGCCACAAGGCAGTGGAGGTTCAATGTGTTCATTGGACCCAGAAAAGGTGGGGAGAGGGTCCAGGGTTTGTTCAACGGACTCCTCTGGTCTAAGGGGAGCGGGGACACAGGTGATTGGGGGAGGCAGGACCAAGGGGCAGAGGGCAGGCCTGGGAAGGAGGGAAGGGGGCAAAGTTTGCAGGAGGTGCCCCCCCAAAGGCAAGAGAAACAGATCATGATAGACTTTTTGCCTCCAGTGCCAACCAACCCCGAACATGGGTTGGAAGAGCTCCGCGTCCCCTTGGTTTCCCCCTTTCACATTACTCTTGATTTAGTCTACATGGGACCCTTTGATGGGGCTCAGAGGGCAGATCCTTCTGGTGGTGGGTGGGTGGGTTCTGTGTGATCTAAAGGGATGAACCGAGCCTTTCAGGACATGGAAGGGAAAATTTATGAAGACTCCCTTGACTTGGAAAAGAGCCCAGCCGGTTTCTCTTGTGCTTGGCAGGAAGGTGTATGTCTGTGTTCTGTGTTTGGACAAGATCAGATGGAAAGCTCTTTAATCTCTCTAGATTGAGAGCGAAGACGAAACTCCAGCTGAAATGCATGGGGGACTTCTTCTTCACCGATGATGCAGCTGTTGTTGCCCATTCTACTGAAGACCCTCCAACAACTTACGAATCGTTTTAGTAAGGCCTGCCAAGATTTTAGATTAACAGTCAGCCTGAAGAAAACACAAGAGGTCCCCAAGCCCCAGTCTGTGGCATTCAGAAACAGCACTAAAGGATACAACCCCCCCATTTCCCCACCGCCGCCCTTTGCTCCTCCACGTGGTGACCCAGAAGCTTGGACCATTTCCAGACTTACCTTTTCTTTGGTCAGAGAATCCACTCTCTACCAATAACTGAAGAAGCCTTTGCAACCTCGGTGGGGGGAGCGGGTGCAGCCCACTTTCTGGGGGGCATGGGTTAAATTGCCCTTTTGGGATCCAGAGGAAGCACTGCAGAGCTGGTGACACAGCCAAGTGGAAGCGAACACCTGAGTTTTGCTGTCAGATTAGCCTTGGGGTTGAGATGATCTTCCTTCTGGTTCCATTCATTCATTCATTCATTCATTCATTCATTCATTCATTCATTCATTCATTCATTCATTCATTCAATTTGTATCCCACTCCCATTAGTATCACAGCATTACTCTCGGCGGGTTACAACTCATAAATTAGTAAACAAAATAAAATATAGAGATATTAAAGCCAACAACAATAACCCTAAAATAATAATAATAATTAAAAAAACAGATGGCACCGACTAATCCCAGAGTGGATGGAGGAAAAGAGGGGAGGGAAGAAAACAAGTGGGGGAAGGTGGTCAGCTGGGGCCAGTGTGAAAATTCAACCAGATTCATTTCCTTGGGAGATGTTGGAATCTATCCCTAGCTAAAGGCTTAGTTAGGATATCTGCGGTCATGTCCTTAAAGGGACAATACTCCAACTGTAACAATCCCTCTGTATGCATTTCTCTTATGATGTGGTGCTTAACATGAACGTGTTTCATGTGCCCACCTGTCTTTTCTGACAAAGAAAGTCTGAGGCAACATTGATGATCTTCAAAAACACTAATTGGAGTAGGTTCATCGATTTTGAGGTCTGCAAGTAAGCGCTTGAGCCATACAGTCTTGTCACAAGCTGCTGCAGCTGAGATGTCCTCCACTTCTGGAGTGAGTGAGCTATGCGACCTTGCTTGCAGCTAATCCAACTCATAGGTCCATTCCCATAGAAAAAAGCATAGCCACCAGTGGATTTCTGATCGGCTGTGTCTTCTGCCCAATCTGCATCAGTAAACCCGTCTAGTCTAGGATTTTCTGTGGATGGTAATTTAAGATTTAAATGTGCAGGACTCTTTAGATCAGGGGTCCCTAACCCCCAGTCTATGGCCCCATGCTGGTGTGTGGCCTGGGCTGGACCCGGCTGCAGAGACAGATCTCCTACCCACCCCACCCCGCATGCACTCCCCCTGCACAGCCCTATTGCACATGTATGCGAGTGCATGTATGCCAGTGTGAGCACCCCCACCCTTGCGCATGCCCCCCGAGTGCCCCTGAGTGCCCTTTACACATGCATGCAAGCAACCACACCCTTCACACATATGTGCAAGCGAGCAGCCGTGCAAGCGTGCCCATACCCCTTCACGCATGCACGTGAGCATAGTGCCCCCCTTCCCCAACTGCTTTAGATTTCTCACCACCTGCTTAATCCCAGTCCAGTCCCTTTGGGTCAGTGAGAATGCCCACCGCTGCTGAGGTATCTGGTCTTGTCATCGTGCCAAGATACAGCATCTTTCCTATGGCTTCTCTGCAGACATGGTTGTTGGGCAAGAGTTCACTTGGTTCTCTCTGTTTATGAAAGTCAGTATCCATGGGAGTGGATATAGGATTGGCATCCTGCAGTCCAATGTTTTCCACCAAGTCAAGAATCAGACTGGCAGAATCACCCTCTGCATACTGGAACACAATTGATCTGCCTACTCCAGCTGACTCCACATAAGGAGCCCTGCTACAATGAATTCTGGACTGGGCAGAACTAGGTGGAATGCCGGCCATGCTAAAACCTGGCCTGGACCCAGAAATGGAGTGGCATCAGATATTTTGCTGTTCATCCTTGGAAAGAGGCCATAACTGTAATGGGGGTCAACTGTCAAATCAGTGGCTGAAATGCTGTTTATTAATAAGTCACACTATAGTGGGCTCATTGAATCAACAGAGAATTGGTGGGTCAACTCCTCTGCAGGTTCCAGAGACTAAAATGGGCCTGCTAAGATGTTGCAACTTAAGTCAACCCATTTGAATCAATGGAGCTTATGGAGGAGTTGACTCACCAGTTCCAAGGGATTCATGGGTCTACTCTAATGGAACTGACTATGGAAAGCAAAAAAAGGTTTTCAGCTACCGTCTACATCAATGCTCTTTATTTTTTTTCTGCAGTCTCATACATGGACAACATGGGGAAGCTGAGAAACCTAATGAACAAGACAGGAAGTTTATGGGTAAACATATGAAACAAAAAATACAGTTAAAAAAATCCAGCAGCTTTTTCCCCTTTATCCCCAGACTTCCTCTATGCCTGAGATGGCTTTGTTCTAAACTACAGTTCCCAGAACCCCTTGCAGATCCTAGAGAAAAATTATCTGCAGCTGGCTCAGTTGAAGCTTGGAGTGATAAAAGAAGGAGGGAAAGGCGGTATAAAACAGCGATATAAAACAGCTGCTTGGTGCTTCACAAAGCGGCTTTCCTATTGGAGATTTTTGCTGGAAGTAGCACAACTTACTACACTAAGCCAAAGGATTTAAGCCACTGCGTGCATTTGTGCTCTTTAATTTTTGAAATCTCCTCAGACATGGACAACATGTGAAGCTGAAAAAATGAATGAATAAAAACAGGAAGGTTAGTGATAAAAATATGAAAATGAAGACATCAAAGAAAAAACCTTCTCAAATGTTTTTCCCTTAGAAAAAAGATTTTCTTTATACCTGAATCTCTCTTTTGATCTCAAATACAAACTCCAGACTTCCTTGCAAATCCTTGGGTAATTTTTAGCAGGTGGTTCAATTTCAAGGTGGGAATGTGGGCATGATAAAAAGAAAAAGAGAAGAGAAGAGTTGCAATTAGTAATGAGTCACCAGCAGAAGGAAACACAGACTTCCAGACACCTATCACCACCTTAGCCAGATATTGGGGCTGGCTTTTTTTCTGTTTCTTGCTGCTAGAAATTCTCCCCCTGAGTCCTCTTTTGATTCCTTTCCTCCATATTTTCTGCTTCTCTGTAGCTGGATTGTGAGCTTTCCTGGGCAGTTGGGAGTCACCTTGGTAAGTAAGAGGAAAAAATAAGGGGCTTCTGAGAACAAAAGGTGAAACAGAGGAGATAACTTTGCAATGGGCGAATATTCCCAGAGGGAGACGGTCTCTATGTACCACATCATTGTGGTGGGGCTGGAGAGAGGGTTCTCTTCTAGGGGTGTCCACCTTGGATTTTTTTGGATGCCAGTTCCCAGAATCCCTGAATCTGAGATTTCTGTTTCAGAGACACACACCTTCAGACGCCTGTGTTTTCTTCACCTCTAGCCTGGCTTCTTACATCATTCATTTCCTGTTGCAATGCCTCCTGGGTGTAATCTTACAGCTCTTTTGTTTCTATATACACAGTGCCTTCCACAAACTAAAGTGCCCTGGGATTTGGGGGGGGAGGAAGTGGAGATATATATATAGAGGGGCACGAACAGGAGATCTCTAGTGCAGCCTCTGAAGACTAGGCCTTGAGGGAAAAATACAAGGTGTCTGAAATTGTAGACTGGGACTACCAAATTTCCCCCAGGAGGAGGAATTCTGGGATAAATTGGGGAGTTGGACTGCAGGAAATCCAAATGACACATCCTTATTATTTTCTCTTAATGGGGGTAAGGTGGTAGCTGGTTTAGATTCTCCCTTCAAAGGCAATGGAGCTCATAACTGAGTTTCGAGGGCTGGTGTCCCGACTGTTACTCTAAAAAGCTTCTGCTCTGTTGTTAAAGGTGAAAGATGAAGGTCAACCTTTGATCAACACCCATGGAAGGAGAGGCTCCTCTTAAGGATGAACAGATGCAGCTACAAGCAGGAGCCAGCCAAAAGGAGGATGACGCAGATGAAGCTTTTCTTCTCCTTTTAGAGGGCCTTGAGGATGATTTACAAGGTATATATCCCCTGATCACGCTAGATGCTCTCTTCCCAACTGGCTTCAGCTCGTTGGCATCCCTCTTAAAGTTCAGTGTCCAGAAACTGAGCCGGAACTCAAGATGAGGCCTTACCAGTGCTGAATAGAGGAGAACTAGTACCTCATGGGATTTGGAGACTATACTTGCAGGATAAAAGAGCGTTTGCCTTTTTATGCAGCCAGCTCCGCTCTTCGTTCATATTCAGCATGTGATCTGCAACAATTCCAAAATCCTTTTCACTAATAATATTACTGAGTCAATTATCCCCCATTTTGTAACTGTTCATTTGTTGGATTTATTTATCCTAGGTGGAGACCTTTGTACTTATCCCTGTGAAATTTCGTTTTGTTGTTTTCAGCCCAATGCTTGAACTTATCAAGATCTTTTTGAATTTTGTTCCCGTCTTTCAGGGTATTACCACTCACTTGTTAGCCACTGAACCTCTTGTGTCTTTAGCTAAACCTCAAAATTGGCCTCCCGGACCAAACTCTGGGAGGCAGTGGAAGACGGGAGGGCCTGGTCTTCTCTGGTCCATGGGGTCATGAAGAGTCGGACACGACTTAACAACTAAACAACAACAACATATTTTAGGAAAGGAATATGAGAAAGATTTCCTGAATAGAAAGCAGGTTGATGAATGCAATAAACTTTCTTCTCTGGCACCTTTTTCCCCTTAAACCCTCAATTCACTATTAATTCTCTCTGTCGAGCAGATGAGGGAAAAGAGAAGGAAGTAAGACTCCATGGGACATTACCAGAAAGAGGGGAGGATGAAAAGGAGAACTGTTGGGATGGAAATGAATCGCTGAGGCAGAATCAGGCAGACCAGAGGAGAGACATATCTCACAGATATCCGAGCTGCATTGCCTCTGAAGATGAAATGGGAAAAACCACAAACAGGAGCATCAGTGCTCTTCAAACCTCAGAATATCAACAAAACATCCTTCTGAGGAAAAGTCCAGTGAAAGGTCCAACATGTCACGCCAAGATAAATCTGTGTCACTGTTTGGAGGATGGAGAAAGTTTCAGATGGAGTCCAGAAGATACAGGGTTTCACACAGGGGCGAAACACAAATTCTTTAGCTCTGACCTTAAAGAACCCCAACCTATGCATTCTGAAGATAAAATCTGTAAGTGTGGCATGAGCTTCAAGAGAAGTTCAGAACTTGAAAGACATCAAAGAATACACACAGGAGAGAAAGCATACAAATGTCATGAATGTGGACAGGCCTTCAGATGCAGTTCATATCTTCAAGTACATCAGCGAATTCATACAGGAGAGAAGCCCCATCAGTGCAATGAATGTGGGAAAAAGTTCAGGCACAAGGCAAGCCTTGTAGTACATGAGCGAATTCATACAGGAGAAAAACCTTATACATGCAAAGAATGTGGATGGAGTTTCAGTCAAATTGGAAATCTTATAAAACATCAACGAATTCACTCAGGAGAAAAGCCCTATATATGCAAAGAATGTGGGAAATGTTTCCGTTGTTCCTCAATTCTTAAAATCCATCAACGCTCACATTCAGGGGAGAAACCTTTTCGTTGTGAACAATGTGGGAGAAGCTTCACAACTAGTTCATCACTTACAAGGCATCAAAAAATTCATGCTGGGGAGAAATCAGATAAATGTTAATAATATGGGGAAAACTTCTGTTGAAGTAAAGATCTTGTAGAACACAAATAATTGGCTCTGGGGAGAATCCCTATCCGTGCAAAGAATGTGGAGAAATCTTCTGTTGTAATGCTCAGTACATCAAACATCAACAGATGCACAGAGAGGGAAAACCTTGACACTTGCAGGAAATGAACTTCTTAAACGCTATCCATATGTCCCGTCAGGGAAGAAAACATACGGAGGGTCATAATACAGGGAGAGCTCTGGTGTTGAATGAAGCTGTTGTGAACCTATGAATGTACCTCAGAAAGAAACCTTATGGTGGCTTCAAAGGGCATAATCCCCTCAACTCAATTGAATTTGTTTTCTCCGATGGTGCCACAAAACTCACATTCCTAATGGGTTTTTACAGCAATAAGCATGATGCTGTGGATGACCTTTTGAAGGTGGGAGCGCCGTTAAAGTAGACATGCTATGTGCAACTTCCGTCCTTGTGTTCTGTGATGATTTGATTATTTTAATCTTGGATTTTTTTAATTTTACTGGGATGGTTTTAACATGATTCTAACTTCAGTACTGTATGAAAATTGCCTTGGAACTGAAATAAATGTTCAGACTGGAATGAGGCCTATTCAGATGATCAACCTGTATTATGCAAATAGGGATCCTGAATGGATGAATGTGAATAATCTTGAGCCTATTTACTGGAGAGCAAAGTTTGTGTAAGTTACAGCAACCCTAAAATGGTTTTCAAATATATGAGATATTTGAGTGGTATCACGATTATCAAAATGAACTCTTGAAGAAGAAATCAAGCAAGGCCATAGCGATGACACTCAATCAAGTACTGTACATGAGAGTATTAGAGAACTCTAGGTAGTTTGAGTCTGTGGTAGTCCACCACAGCTGACATTTGCCCATCGAACCTTGCCCACCTTGGCTAATTGGAAGATCTTCCAGGGGGGTTCGCACATGGGCCCAGGAGGCCGTGAATGCCTCTTTGAGAGAGGGAGTGGTCCCTACCACCTTGAAAGAGGCGGTAATTCGGCCACTCCTAAAAAAGCCTAACCTGGACCCAAGGCTAGTGGTTAACTACTGACCAGTGGCGAACCTCCCTTATTTGGGCAAAGTGTTGGAGAGGGTTGTGGCCGGGCAACTCCAGGCACTGCTGGATGGAACAGTTTTTCTGGATCCATTTCAATCGGGTTTCAGGCTGGGTTTTGGTATGGAGACTGCCTTGGTCGCCCTGTACGATGATGTTTGCCAGGAGAGAGACAGGGGGAGTTTGACCCTGTTGATACTCCTGGACCTCTCAGCAGCTTTCGACACCATCCACCATGGTGTCCTTCCGGATAGGCTGGCTGGGCTGGGAGTTTTGGGGCACTGCTTTATGGTGGTTCTGCTCCTTCCTGGCTGACTGTGTTCAGAGGGTGGTGTTGGGGAACATTTGCTCTGTCCTATGGTGTTTGTGTCGTGGAGATCCTCAGGGCTCCATACTGTCCCCCATGCTGTTTAACATCTACATGGAACCGCTGGGAGAGGTCATCAGGAGGTTTGGGTTGAGGAGTGAGCAATATACTGATGACACCCAGCTCCGCCTCTCGTTTTCCACCAATCCAAGTGAGGGGCCTGTAATCAAAATAAAAATACTCTTTCAAGAGGATTTAGTACTAATAGAAAATTCTGTCTGAAAATGGGGAAAACTTGCCAGTCCCAAAGCTGCCTGTTGCTCCATTCTCTAGATCTTTTTCTTTCTCATCCCTCTAATTTTGGGAGACGGAGATGCTGACTTGTCCCGTTCCTAGAAACAAATCCAGTCCAGTGTCCACAAAACAATTGACAGGTTAATCTAGCCTCCCATCCCACAGACATCTGTTATATATGTTCTGTAACCACAAGATCTCTCATCCATGATGGACGCCATTAAGGAAAGCCATTGGGGATCATATGAAAAAAAACCTGTCTAGTCTTGCATTCTGGCCACCTTTTGGGAAATTCAGAAGTCGGAACACAAATGCAACAGCCGCCTTCTGCTCTGGTGTTCTAAGGGAGATGTTTGGGTGCAGAATGAAGAGGTTCTCTCATGGTCATCATGAAATAAAGCACAGCGCTCTTTCCTTTTTCCAAAACCCCAAAGGTCCTGTTTCAGCAGAATCCAGTGGAAAGAGAGCAAACCTTTGTCTCACAATCCAGTCTGTTTGAACTTCAGAGTATAGCATTCTCATTGCTTTCAAAGAGAGAGGTTTGTTCTCACCCACTATGGCTCTCCTGATCGTCTTCCACCAGGGACAAGAGGTGTTGTGGTTACAGGACATACGTAAGAGATGTCTGAACTGGTGGCAAGAGTTCGGTGGGAGGCTAAATAAACCTGTTGATTATGGTTTTGTGGGCACTGGATGGGAGCCATTTCTGGGCCTGAGACTGGTTGATGTGTTGGTCTCCCAAAACAGAGAGAAGACACAAAAAGATCCAGAGAATTGAGTAGCAGCTAGTTTTTGGACTGGCAAGCCTCCCTCGCTTCCAGGCAGAATTTTTTCCCTACAAAATTAAATTCTGTTTAAAGAATTCCTTTTATTTTGATTACAGGCGAAAAAGAACAACCTGGCAGCCTTATTGAAAACTCTCCATTCATTGTTGCCTTCACTCAATGCAGAAGACTATCCAAGACCTCATTGGTCACTCCTACTGCAGTAGCAATGAGTTCCATTGCCCAAGCATCACACCCAAAGCATTTATATTTGTGTTTCTAGGAGACACACTATATCTGGCCTCTTACAATCTATTAGAAAAGGAGCATTGATCCTGATTCGTTCCTTGCGTGCTCGAATGAAAAGAAAGTGGAGCTTCGTTTTCGGCTCTCACCGAGCAGTAGTGGTGACTGGGTTTAGAAAGAGGAAGGTTGTCGTGCTGTGTAATTTGGCAAAAAAAAAAAAATTCCTTTGAATAATTTTGGGGAGAAAGCATTTGAAACCACCAGCTGATATTTGGGACATTTCGTCTCTGACTGCCTAACATTGGAAAAGATCACATCAAGTGCAGGAAGCTCTTTTTATCAAATAACATCCAGCACATGGGCCGGATTCCTTTGCCACCCCAACCCCGGAATAAAGACACGAGACAGTAGATTGGATTAAATGCGGGCCACACTTTATTTAAATAATGAATTCCGTAAAATTGCCTTTCGGCCAGTAAAAGAATACGGGGGCCTGCTGTAGTGCGGAAAGCAGGTTAACTGGGGGTATTCCCATACCCCCTGATCAATAAATGGGCGAGTCCCCGGCCCCCAAGGTCCGGCGGTCCCAAGACCAGAGGATCCTGGCTAGCCGCTAATAAACACCCCCAGACCTCAAGACATCTTTGACTGATGACTGTTGGTCCGGAAGTGGCCCAGCGCATCCTCCCCCCCACAGGCACTGTAATCACACGATCCTAAATACCGGAAGGTCAGATGTGCTGTTGGCTTACCTGATTTTACAAATTGGGACACACCGAAATACCGGTTATTTCCGCACTATCCGCCAGTGTGACCAAATTAATTTCCACCAAAAGCCAGTGTGCGATAGGCGAAAAATCCCCCCATCCACAGCCAATCAGGACGAAGGTCAGAAATTCCTATCCGGCCCCAAAATAGGCGACCAGAAAACTCACACTAGATTTTAGGGAGGGCGGGTGGGTGCCCGGAAAGAAGAGGAAAGCGCGGGGTGGAGCAGCTCCTTATAAAGAGGTAACTCTCCACCCCTTTGCGCTGTTGGTCCCGCGATGTCTCGTTCCTTTCCAGGGTGGGCGGCAAATGACGCTCGCTCGCTCAAAGTCCTTGGACTTAGTGGCGAGCTAAATCATCTGTGTTCATGGAAAGTTTGCATAATTTGTTGCAGTTAATTGTGTCTAATTAAAAAGGCTCCAGGGGGTAAACTCATCTGAGTAATGGGATGTCTGTCCAGACAATTGCCCGGGACGTCTCCCAGCGCCTTTTCAATGAGTCGCAGTAAGTTAAAGAACCCTTATGAAAATACCAATTGGCAAGCATTATCATGGTGTGATTAGACAAGAAGGCTGTACCAGATCTATCTGAAATTTGGGAGACATTAGCTGGAGGTGAGCCTTGGCAGTCGCACTGGAGGTAGTGATCGGTCGGGGGAGGCAGCAGCAAGAGGCGCCCGAGCGCATGTGAATGCTCCTTTGCCTCCACCTCCTGCTGCTGCTGCCTTGGGGTCACCAGAGGGGATAAGCTGTGAGCTCTGGAAGATGCAACTTGGCAGCCGCGACAGCAGCAAGAACGCGCATGACTGCTTCTTTCCATGTATAAAACAACACTCAATTTTTCCTCTAATTGTTTTAGGAAAAAAATATCATTTTATACATGGAAGAATATGGCACTTCTAAATATTTCATCTTAAAGTAGAAACATGCTGCTTACATACTGCCCCGTAGTGCATAAAGCATTCTCTGGGAGATTTAGAAGTTAATTATGCAGGCTGCGCATGAATTACACCCCTCCACCCAGTGAGCTGGGTACTCATTTTATGAACCTCGGAAGGATGGACGGCTGAGATTCCACGTAACTTACATGCAACATGACAGACGTAGCTCACAAACTTTGTCACCAGCTCTCTTGTAAAGAGGGTCAAAATTCTTCACATTCATACACTCAGTATATCTGCATAATTCAAGATGATTGTTTGAAGACAACTCATTTGATTCCAAGCATTTATTTCTGTTTCAAGGCAGTTTTCATAAAAAGGTGCCGTTAAAATCATGTAAAAACCATCCCAGTGAAGCAAACAATTCATATAGCCAAAGAATAACAGAACAATTAGCCAGGGTGTTTCAGATATAACGTCCTGCTTTTATAATGGTCTTCTCACACTCAAAAGTTCAAAAAGGAGAGTGTGGATCAGTTTGAGGAAAAGAAGATTTCTATGAAACTGAGGGCATTCGCACATTTGAAGCCACAGTTTAAGAAGGCCATGTCATTCAGGTTTCAAAGTTTCTCCCCTCTGTGCCTCTGTCGATGTCTGATACAAATATTTTAAAAAAATTTACTCTGGGGAGAAACCATATAAAAGTGAAGAGTGTGGGAAGAGATTCTGCCAGAGCAAAGATCTTGGAGAACATAAACAAATTCACTCCAGAGAGAATCCTTTTAAATGTCAAGAATGTGGAGAAAACATCTGTTGTAGAGGTATACAGGGGTTTTCTCCTGAGTGAATCCTCCCACATTATTCACGACAATAGGGCTTCTACCTTGACTGTGTTTATGTCTCTTGAAATGTGGAAGCTGCCTAAAGCTTCTCCCACATACTTCGCAATGATAGGGTTTTTCTCCTGAATGAATTTGTCCATGTATTATAAGGTTTCCGCTTTGTTTGAAACCCCTCCCACATTCTTCACATTTATATGGTTTCTCTCCTGTATGAATTCGCTGATGTACTACAAGGCCTGACTTGTGGCTGAACTTTTTCCCACATTCATTGCACTGATGAGGTTTCTCTCCCCTATGAATTCGCTGGTGTACTTGAAGATCACCGCTCCGGCAGAAACATTTCCCACAAGAATATGGTTTCTCCCCTGAATGGGAGCGCTGATGTACTCTAAAATTTGAGGGATAACTGAAACATTTTCCACATTCTTTGCATATATAGGGCTTTTCTCCTGAGTGAATTTGTTGATGTATTACAAGATTTGCAATTTGGCTGAAACTCCTCCCACATTCTTTACACTCATAAAGATTCTCTCCTGTATGAATTTGCTGATGTTCTTGAAGATGTGAATTGTGCCTTAAGGCCTGTCCACATTCATGAGATTTGTACGCTTTCTGTCCTGTGTGTATTCTTTGGTGGCTTTCAAGTTCTGAACTTCTCTTGAAGCTCATGCCACACTCTATGCACGTACAGCCTTTCCCTTCAGAATGCATTGGTTGAGGTGCTTCAAGGTCAGAGCTAAAGCATTTGTGTTTCTCCCCTGTGTGAAATCCTGTATCTTCTGGGCTCCAACTGAAACTTTCTCCATCCTCCAAACAGTGACACAGATTTATCTCATTGTGACATGTTGGACATTTCACTGTACTTTTCCTCAGAGGGATGTTTTGTTGATACTCTGAGCTTTGAAGAGCACTGATGCTCCAGTTTGTTGTTTTTCCCATTTTGTCTTCAGAGGCAACACCGCTCGGATATTTTCTCCTCTGGTCTGCATGATTCTGCCACAGTGATTCATTTCCTTCCCAACAGATCTCATTTTCATCCTGCCATCTTTCTGGCAATGTCCCATCTGCTCGAATTAGAGAATTAATAGTGAATTGAGGATCTAGTGGGTTTAAGGGGGAAAAGGTGCCAGAGAAGGAAGTTTATTGCATTCATCAACCTGCTTTGTAATCAGGAAATATTTCTCATATTCCTTTCCTAAAATTTGTTGCTGTTGTTTAGTCATTAAGTCGTGTCTGACTCTTCGTGACCCCATGGACCAGAGCACGCCAGGCCCTCCCGTCTTCCACTGCCTCCCAGAGTTTGGTCCAGGAGGCTAATTTTTAAATTTAGCTAAAGACACAAGAGGTTCAGTGGCTAACAAGTGGAAGACGGGAACAAAATTCAAAAAGATCTTCATCAGCTCAAGCATTGGGCTGAAAACAACAGAATGAATTTGGACAGGGATAAGTGCAAAGTTCTCCACCTAGGGTAAATAAACCCTACAAATGAACATTTACAAAATGGAGGATACTTGGCTTAGTAATATAATGAGTGAAAAGGATTTTGGAATTGTTGTAGATCACACGCTAAATATGAACCAAGAGCACAAGCTGGCTGCATAAAAAGGCAAATGCTCTTTTATCCTGCAAGTATAGTCTCCAAATCGCATGAGGTACTAGTTCTCCTCTATTCAGCACTGGTTAGGCCTCATCTTGAGATCCGGCTCCACTTTCTGTACACTGCACTTTAAGAGGGATGCCAAAAAGCTGGAGCCAATTGGGAAGAGAGCAACAAGTGTGATCAGGGGATATATACCTTGTAAATCCTCAAGGCCTTCTAAAAGGAGAAGAAAAGCTTCATCTGCATCATCCTCTTTTTGGTTGGCTCCTGCTTGTAGCTGCTTCTGTTCATCCTTAAGAGGAGCCTCTCCTTCCATGGGTGTTGATCAAAGGTCGACCTTCATCTGTCACCTTTAACAACAGAACAGAAGCTTTTTAGAGTAACAGTTGGAACACCAGCCCTAACCTCAGTCATGAGTTCCATTGCCTTCAAAGGGAGGATCTAATTCACCTGTTTATAGATGAAGTCATAATGCTACCATCTCACCCCGTTCAGAGAAAATAATGACGTGGCATTTGGATTTCCTGCACTCCAACTCCCCAATTTATCCCAGAATTCCTCCTCTGGGGGAATTTTGGTAGTCCCAGTCTAGAATTTTAGACACCTTGTATTTTCCCTCAAGGCCTAGTCTTCAGAGGCTGCAGTAGAGATCTCCTATTCGTGCCCCTCAAATCCCAGGGCAGTGTAGTTTTTGGAAGGCACAGTCTATATAGAACCGAAAGAGCTGTAAGATTACACCAGGAGGCATTGCAACAGAAAATGAATGATGTAAGAAGCCCTGCTAGAGAAGAAGAAAAGGTGTGTATCTCTGAAAACAAAATCTCAGATTCAGGAATTCTGCGAACTGGCACCCAAAAATAATCCGAAGGGGACATCTCTAGAAGAAAACTCTCTCTCCAGCCCCACCACAAGGATGTGGTGCATAGAGACCGTCTCCGTCTGGCAATATTTGCCCATTGCAAAATTATCTCCTCTGTTTCACCATTTTTTCTCTCTCGGAGGCCCCATATTTTTTCCTCTTACTTACCAAGGTGACGCCCAACTGCCTAGGAAAGCTCACAATCCAGCTGTAGAAATGCAGAAAATATGGGGGAAAGGAATCAGAAGAGGAGTATCCAGTGGGAGAATTTCTAGCAGGAAGAAACACAGCAAAAGCCAGCCCCCAAAACTGGCTAAGGTGGTGATGGTGGTCGGGAAGTCTTTGTTTCCTTCGGCTGGTGACTCATTACTAACCGCAACTCTTCCCTTCTCTTTTTCCATTTATCATGCCCACATTCCCGCCTTGAAAATGAACCACCTGCCAAGAATTTGTAAGGAAGTCTGGAGTATGTAGTTCAAAGCAAAAGGGAGATTCCGGTATAAATAAAAAAAAAATTGAGAAGGGTTTTTTAAAAATATCTTCATTTTCATGTTTTTATCCCTAACCTTCCTGGTTTTATGCATTCATTTTCTGAGCTTCCACATGTTGTCCATGTCTGAGGGGATTTCAAAAATTAAGGAGCACAAACGCACACAATGGCTTAAATCTTTTGGCTTAGTGTAGTAAGTTGTGTTAGAGTAGGCCCATTGAATCAGTAGGGTTTTGGTGAGTCAACTGCATAAGTTCCATTGATTCGAGTGGTCCTACTCGAGTACTCTAGTTGCTACTTCCTTTGCTAAAACAAGTAGCATCTCAAGTAGATACGTCTGAATCCATTGGCCCTACAGAGGAGTTGCCTCTCCTGATCCCCACTGGCTTCAATGAGCCACTGTAGTGCAAAATACGATGTTGAGCAACAGAATTTCAGCCATCCACTGGAAATTGTGTTTGACGTTTGAGTTCTGGTCACAGTATGTTTCCCAAGGTAAGTACAGTAGGTGAGTTGCAGCTGTCATGCTATCCCTTGCCCCAGAGAAGGTTCTCAGCATGTTCTGGGCTCAGTATATTTAGCTCACTCCAGGATTTGTTGTTCTCGTAGTAGTTATTGTTATCTGCATCACCCTCATGGCAACACGTTGAATTAGAGACCTTCAAAAAGTCTTCTAATCAATGGTTGCTGCTGAGCACTGCAAAAGCAAGACCGGGGTTTCCTTTATGGGCTCCATCTCGCTCTCATTTGGTCTTCCTCTTTTCCAGTCAGCCTTGTCTCCTCTTTGAAGGGGTTCCGTTAATACAGTGCATATAAAATATATCTTAGCCTAACAGTAGCCATTTCGCTTTCTGTAACTTGCTTTGCTATACGAATGTTTTGCTTAGGCAGTCAAGAATGAACAAGGGAGGCGGAGGGGGTGACCGTCAAAGTTTCTTCCAATGTACGATTAAGGTATTTCTAAATGGGAAGTCTGTCCTTGGGAAGGAGAGTATCTGACATGGAGAAGTGAATTAGCAGGAATGTGTACCAATTATAGAAACCCCTTCCATTTCTCCACCTCCTCCCAACCCCCTTGGTCCCTCTTTCATGTTATGCCTTATAAAAATGTATACTGTTGTATTGCGTGTGAAGTTTGCGCCTATTTTCAGCTGCAAATAAATATTTATTGGATCTCTCTGTCTCTGGCTGATGGATTAATGTGTTAGAGACAGGCAAAAAAACCAGGAATTGGTCCTGTGGACTCTTGACCTTCAAATCTATTTATTAATTAGGTGAACCCACCTGTCAAGAGAAGCCTCTCTTTCTATGGGTCCTGATGAAAGATGGCCCTCATTTAGCACCTGCAACGGTAGAGTAGAATCCAACAGTTGGGACTCCAGGACTCACCTTGGTGAACCAGTCCCATTGCTTGGAATCCTAGAAAAGTCAAGTTGGAAGGGGCCTACAAGGTAATCCAGTCCAACCCCCTGCTCAAGGCCGGAGTACAATCAAAGCATATCTGCCAAGTAATTATCTAAGGGACAGTCTAAACAATGTGCTTGCAGAGGTAGGGGCTAAGGCTTCCTCACCCCACTGAATTCTTTAATAGGGATGGGGCACTTGAATTTCTTACACTCCAGCTCCCCAAATTATCCAAGAATTTTCTTCGCAGAATTTTGGGAGTTCCGTTCCACAAACTCAGACTTTCAGACAGCTGTCTATCCTTCCCTTAGGGCAGGGTCTAGCCTTTCAAGGCTGCAGTCTAGGTTTCCTGTTTCTGCCCCACTCGTTGCTGGGCTTTGTAGTTTTTGAGAGGCACTCTCTCTAGAATCAAATGAGCTATGAGACTACAAAACCCAGGATGCATTGTGACAGGAAACAAAGAGCTAGGAACACAACCTGAGTGGCCCTGAAAGAGATGAGGGAAATATACATGTCCGAAAGGGTGGGTCTCTGGTCCGGAATTGGGGAATGCTGAGAGCTGGAGTCCAAAAAATTCAAAGGATGAATCTCTCAGAAGATAATTCATTTGCTCCTGCTTTTGCTAAGGAGTTTAGAAATTCAAGACAGAATGTATTCACAAAGGCTTTCACGGCCGGGATCTAATGCGTGTTGTCGGTTTTTCGGGCTCTTTGGCCATATTCTGAAAGTTGTTCTTCCTAACGTTTCACCAGTCTCTGTGGCCAGCATCTTCAGAAGACTGGAGTAGGAAGTTGCCGTCCACAGAGACTGGCGAAACGTCAGGAAGAACAACCTTCAGAACAAGGCGAAAGAGCCCGAAAAACCCACAACAACCATTAGAGACAGAATGTTTATCCATCATCTGGCCAGGATTCCACAGGATTCTGACCAGTTTGAAGAGAGACAGTTTCTCACTGTGACAAACCCAGACCTACTGGGATATGTCACACAGTTACACTAAGCTGCCACCAACCATTCCCTTTAATAAGTCACACAGACCAGGGATGGATTTTTAAACAATAAAAAGAATAAGGTTTATTTTAAAACAACACACAGGAAAATAAACAATCAGGTGAATAGGATAAAGTAACGTGGCTTATTCTCACTAATACATACACACAGTTTGGTTCACACAGAACCCTTAACTTGAAGCACAGACCCTGAACCTATCAGTTCTGGCTAACCAACAGACACCTGAACCTATCAGGTTGGTACTCTGACACACAGTAGTACCCTGTCTGACACACAGACTCCCACAACAGCTTCTTCTTCCCAGCTGCTGCTTCGTCACAACCCAGTGTCTCCCAGTGTCTCCCCTTCACCACACAGGCATCACATATTTATACAGTACAGCCCCTCCTCCTGATGTCCCGCCTTCCACTCCCCATAGGATGGAACTTTCCCTCCAAACCCATGACAGACAGGTAACATCAGTGCTGTATGTAACACCTCCCCTCTTTATAAGTTGTTTTGTAGGGGGAAAGCTAACGTGCTTTTCACCAAAAAACAACCTGTATAAAATACACAACAACAGTTATACATACAATATCATACTTACTTATACTTACATTCTAAGTTAACCATAGCAATTAAGCATTTAAACATTTACCATATACATTACATCAATTTACCTTTATTCATACAAACCAAATTCAAAAAAAACAGGTACATTTTACTTTTTGTCATCATTATATACACATAGTCCATGTTCTTTCGCCGTCTTCAACCTTCAGGTCTTCTTGATAAGGCGTCAGCAACACAGTTCACTGACCCTCTGACCACCTTCACTTCAAAGTCATAGTCCTGTAGGTTTAAAGCCCACCTCATAAGTTTGCTATTGTGGGTTTTCATTGTCTTTAACCATTGCAATGGTGAATGGTCAGTACACAGAATAAAATGTCTTCCCCAGATGTAAGGCTTGGCCTTCTGGATCGCGTAGACTATGGCCAAACACTCCTTCTCCACGGTTGCCAAATGTCTCTCACCTTTTTGAAGTTTCCTACTCAGGTAGGATACTGGATGCTGGTCACCATTCTCATCCTCCTGGCACAGAACTGCTCCTACCCCGCTGTTAGACGCATCGGTGTAGATGATGAACTCCCGGTCGAAGTCTGGAGCCCGCAGCACAGGATAGTTGATTAACGCCTCCTTCAACCTCTGGAACGCCGCCTCACAGTCGCCGGTCCACGGGATGCGGTCATCAGCCTTCTTCCTCGTCAGATCGGTCAGCGGAGCCGCAATCTCGCTAAACCTCGGGATGAACTTCCTGTAGTAGCCCACCAACCCAAGAAATGATTTGACTTTTTTCTTGGTGTTGGGTCTAGGCCAATCACGAACAGCTTCTATTTTGGCCTCCAGGGGTTTTATCATTCCTCCCCCTACCATGTGACCCAAGTATTTTATTTCTGGGCTACCCAGCTGACACTTGCTGGCCTTTACTGTTAGCCCTGCTGCACTTAACCTCTGCAGCACTAACTCCAGGTGTATCAGGTGATCTTCCCAGGTATTACTGAAGATCCCTATGTCGTCAATGTAGGCCACTGTAAAGTCACTGAGCCCTGCCAAGGTCTGGTCCATCAGCCTTTGGAATGTGGCTGGTGCATTTCTGAGACCAAAGCTCAGGACCCGAAACTCATAGAGACCAAAAGGGCTGCAAAAGGCAGTCTTTTCTTGATCCCTGGGATCAATTCTTAATTGCCAATATCCCTTTACCAGGTCCAATGATGAGATGAACCGACAACCCCCTATGGTTTCAATCAGGTTGTCTAGCCTGGGCATTGGGTAGGCATCAGGAGTGGTTACACGGTTTAATTTCCTGTAATCAACACAAAACCTAATGCTCCCATCAGGCTTGTCCACAAGGACTATCGGAGAGGACCAAGGACTAGAAGAGGGGACGATTATGTTCTCCCTCAGCATCTCGTCCAGCTCCTTCCGCACCTTGTCCCTATAGGGTCCCGTTACTCGGTATGGGGATACTGCCTGCGGGGGTGCATCCCCTGTGTGGATCCGATGCATCACTCCCTTCACTATCCCCGGCTTGTTGGAAAACACCTGTTGATATTTACTAAGCAGCATTTTTAGTTCGTGCTGCTGGTCTTGGGTGAGTGCAGGACTGATCTTTACCTCCTCTGGGTTGTATTTTACTTCCCCTCTACCCTCCCAGAAGGGTAATTCCGCTTCCTCACTCTCAGCTGCTTTTATCGCGAATAAAACCCTCTGTTCCCCTCTGTAGTAGGGTTTTAGGGCATTCACATGAACCACCCTCCTTGCTTGGTTCTCCTCCTGCTCTATTAGGTAGTTCAGGTCTGACATCTTGGAAATGACCCTATATGGTCCTGCCCATTTGAGCTGCAGTTTGTTCTCTCTGCAGGGCCTAAGCCAAAGCACTTCCTCCCCTGGGTCAAAGTGCCTCTCTCTAGCTTTGTGGTCATACCATGTTTTCTGTCTGACCTTCTGAGCTTGCAGGTTTTCTGCTGCCAGCTCTAGATTTCTCCTTAGGTCATTCATCAAGGTGTCTATGTATGTCACAACGTCTTGTGGGTCATCCTGGGTGATCTGCTCCCAATTTTGTTTGATCAAATCAAGGGGCCCTTTCACCCTTCTCCCAAATAAAAGTTCAAATGGACTGAACCCGGTACTGGCTTGTGGCACTGATCGATACGCAAACAAAAGGGATTGCAGCTTCTGGTCCCAATTGTTTGGATTCTCTGCCAAGTAAGCCCTAATCATGCGCATTAGAGTCCCATTGAACTTCTCAGTTAACCCATTACTTTCAGGATGATAGGCAGTGGTTTCCTTGTGCTTTATTCCACAGATTTGCCATAAGCGTTTCATGAGCTTTGATGTGAACGATGCGCCCAAATCTGTGATTATCTCTGAGGCAAATCCCATCCTGGACATATACCCCACCAAAGCATCGGCCACGGTGTTAGTTTCAATGTTAGTCAAGGGTATGGCTTCAGGATACCTTGTGGCATGGTCCACAATTGTTAGAATGAACCTGTTCCCCCTCTTTGTGGCCTTGGGCAAAGGTCCCACAATATCCACCCCTATGCATTTGAACGGAGTGTCAATCACAGGTAAAGGGCACAACTTTGCTTTGGTCCTGTCGCGGTTATTCCCCTGCCTTTGACACACATCACATTGTTTACAGAACTCCCTGATCTGCTTCCCTATGTCAGGCCAGTAGAAATTCTGTGTGATTCTCTGCTGTGTCTTGTTCACTCCTAAGTGCGCAGCAAACATGTCAGAGTGCCCCCTTTGTAAGATCATGGGGCGATACTTTTCAGGCACCACCAGCTGACTTCTGATCCCATCTCCCCCTTTTGAGATATTCCTCAGGGTTTCTCTATATAAAATCCCCTTTTTCTCCAGAAATCTCACTGGGGTTTCAGGTGTTAGCTGGGCGTCAGTCACCTGTTCAAAACACTTTTGGAGAGTGGCGTCTGCCTTTTGCTCCTGTCCAAATCTGCTGTCTGTGGTTAAGGTTTCCACCACGGCTTCTGAACTCCCCTCTGCTTCCGTCTCTGGCTCATCATTACCCCCCTGAACTGTCCCTGTGGTGGCTTGTGAGCGTGTAATCACTAGCACCCGTTTCACATGTTCAGCCAGGTCATTTCCCACGAGCACGGCTGCTGGCAGAGTCGATGAAATCGCTAGCCGCCAATCTCCCCTCCAGCCTTGAAAGTTGACAGGTACCTCTGCTACTGGCAGAGAGATTACCTGCCCCTCAATCCCTGCCACCTTTATGCTCTCATTTGGGATTATAAACTCCCTAGGAATAATATCTGGATGGCACAGGGTTACCTGGGAACAAGTATCCCTTAGCCCCCTATACTGATGGTCAAGTATTCCTACGTCCACCCCTGCGGTTTCAAACAACTGCGAATCTGTTCTCACAAGTAAGCAGCGCTTGACCTCCACAAGAGGACCATTTTCCTCAGCCTGATCAGCAGAGGTAGCTGTTCCAGACTGAGTAGCCATGGCAACAGGCTCCCTCAGTGACACTGAGCCTTGCTCTTTCTGGACACAGAACACAGCTTTTGGCTTGGTCCCACTAGACTCCTGAGGCACCATTCCTTTTAGCTGCTTTAATTTCTCACACTCTGAGATTAGATGACCCTTTCCCTGACAGAAATAGCATTTTCTGGTGTATTTTGATTCTCTCTCATCTTGTTTTGGTTTTCCCTCCAAAATCTGAGGTCTTGGTTTCATGTCTGAGGGCTTCCCTTCACCATGGGCCCCTCCCCCTTGCTGGCTTTTCCCTGGTCCCTGAGAGTACTTGCTGTAGGTTTCTTTGGGTTTACCTACAGATTTCCCCTCACCCAAGGGCTTTCTTATTTGGGAAATAAAATCTGCGATCTCTGCGGCTGCTGCCACAGATTTCGGTTTCCTTTCCCTCACCTGGAATTTCAATTCCCCATGCAGGACTGAATAGAACTGTTCCAGTGCTATCAAGTCTTTAAGCTGCTCATAGGTCTCTGTCCCCTCCTGCGATAGCCATTTCTCAAGCAGCCTCACCAATTGGGCCCCCACTTGGGTAAAAGTTTGTTCTGGTTTCTTGGTGAGGGACCTGAATCTTTGTCTCAGCTGCTCTGCATTTATCCCATGTCTGGCAAACACCAGTTTTTTAAACTCTGCAAAATCTTTCATCAGTTCCTCAGGCATCTCGGCATAAACCTCAGCCAGGCTACCACTGATTAAAGATCGCATGATGGTCATCTTCTCAGTTTCCCTCACTGAGAAGTCCACAAACGCTCTTTCCACTAAGGAAAAGAATACCTCAGGACAATCTCCCTTGTGGTACACAGGGAATTTCTTCAGGTCAGCCTTAGACAAATGGCCTCCCTCAGAATCCCTGTTGTTATTATTGTTCTTGTTCATCAGTTCCAGTTTTCTTAATTCAAACGCCATTTTCTCTCTCTCCAATGCCAATTCAAATTGTCTCTGTTTCTCCCTTTCCTCCCTTCTTTCTCTCTCTAATCTTTCTTCTCTTTCCCTTTCCTCCATTTCAAATTGCCTCATCCTCAGTTCATGCTGTTGGGCTATGAGCAATTTTCTGAGTTCTGGGTTCTGCTCTCCTGTGCTGTCACCCTGCACTGAGCCAAATTCATCCTCAGAACCTTGGTCAATCTGGGGGTCTTTCACTTCACTCATGTCGGCCATCTGGCTTCGAGTCAAGGGCATAATCCCCCCTCAGAACAGGCTGCTTTAAAAGTCAAGCCTCAAAATAAAACGACCACTTTTTTCCTTCTTGCCTCAGAACCAGCTCTCCCTAGAGATTGCTGCTGTTCTTCAGCACTAAACTTGCAACAGTATCGAGTCAGAGCCTACCCCCCTCTGCTGGGCCTCTCAGCTGGCAAGCTAGATCACTGTTACTACGCAGTTTTGCCTCAGCTTTTTCCCACCAAAACCAGGTTGCCTCAGAGCACCTTAATCTAAGTCTCCCCAGTTGGCACGTTCTTCTACTAGCGCACCTCCCCGTGAGGTACACCTAGAAGATTACCTACGCGCCTCAGACTGTCCCTGACTAGACCCCCCTTGCTCTGGGCACACTTGCCAAGGCTTTGCTGGACCACTGGACAACTGGACCAGTCGTATCCCACACGCTGGACACCAATCAATGTGACAAACCCAGACCTACTGGGATATGTCACACAGTTACACTAAGCTGCCACCAACCATTCCCTTTAATAAGTCACACAGACCAGGGATGGATTTTTAAACAATAAAAAGAATAAGGTTTATTTTAAAACAACACACAGGAAAATAAACAATCAGGTGAATAGGATAAAGTAACGTGGCTTATTCTCACTAATACATACACACAGTTTGGTTCACACAGAACCCTTAACTTGAAGCACAGACCCTGAACCTATCAGTTCTGGCTAACCAACAGACACCTGAACCTATCAGGTTGGTACTCTGACACACAGTAGTACCCTGTCTGACACACAGACTCCCACAACAGCTTCTTCTTCCCAGCTGCTGCTTCGTCACAACCCAGTGTCTCCCAGTGTCTCCCCTTCACCACACAGGCATCACATATTTATACAGTACAGCCCCTCCTCCTGATGTCCCGCCTTCCACTCCCCATAGGATGGAACTTTCCCTCCAAACCCATGACAGACAGGTAACATCAGTGCTGTATGTAACACTCACTTTCTGCCTTTATTCCCCATTGCGTAAGCCATCTTCTCTCTAAGAAACTTCCAATATTCCTTTAACTCACCCAGATTCATCTCAATAGTCAAGGAAATCTCACAGACCAGCATCCAGTTAGGGGAAAGGAATTGAAAAAGTGCTGAGGCAGTGAGATAAGTTCTACGAGGAGAAACAGAGCAGAAGCAAACACTGGAATTTTGTCATCTTGAGTGGGAAGTCCCTATTTCTTTCTAGTACCTTGTTACTAATCACAATTTCCAGCTTTCCCTCCTTGTTTTATCACTCCCAGCTTCAACTGAGCCAGCTGCAGAGAATTTTTCTCTAGGATCTGCAAGTGGTTCTGGGATTTGTAGTTCAGAACACAGCAATCTCAGGCATAGAGAAAGTCTGTGGCTGAAGAGGAAAGAGCTGTTGGGTTTTTTAAAATGTATTTTTGGTTTCATATGTTTACCCACAAACTTCCTGTCTTATTCATTAGCTTTCTCAGCTTCCCCATGTTGTCCATGTATGAGACTGCAGGAAAAAAAAATAAAGAGCATTGATGTATACCGTAGTTGAAACCTTTTTTCCTTTCCATTGTAAGTTGCATTAGAGTAGACCAATGAATCCCTTGGAACTGAGTGAGTCAACTCCTCCATAAGCTTCAAATGTGTTGACTTAAGTTGGAACATCTTAGTAGGCCCATTTTAGGGAACCTTGTGACGAGGTTCTTCTGCAGCCAGAGGCGCGCTCGTGGTGAAGGCAGGAAAAAGATTAGGAGGCTGATCTTGTTTTTCATTATAAACTTCTTTATTCTTAACAGCATCTAATTCTATTGTGTCAAAAGTGTCCAATAAACTCGTTTCCTTCATAACATTATATTTTTTTAACTTTAATCCCTGCACCACCTTGATTCTCCCTCAGAAGGGAGTTGGACCAAAGCGCTCCCTGTCCGTCAGAGGTCTCAGGGGGGTACTCCGAACTGTGCAAACCGTCCCACAGCATGGGTGAGGAGCCCAATCCCGCTCTGGTGGCTTCTGAAGAAAAGAGGGACCAGGACGGATCACCCTCCATCCCCCACGTTGGTTCCTGGGGTACACGACTACGGTCCATTCTAGGGGATCTAGGTCTCGTATTTTCATACCAGTTAACGTCCTTTCTGGAAGCAATCCACCGCCTATCTGCAGGTTCGGGAATTACTGTAGGAGCCCAGTTACTCCTCTCATGTCGCTCTTGGGCTCGGTTTGTACTCCGCGGCTTACTGTTCCGCCTAGCTCTTCATCTGTGCTACGAGATACAACACCCAGGATGCATTGTGATAAGAAACAAAGACCTAGGAACACAAATTGAGTGGCCCTGAAAGAGATGAGGGTAATATAATATATCTCCTCCCAAACTATTAAATCTAACTCCTCCCCTCCTTCATCCACTAAACACATTTCCGCGGGTATCGATGGCACCACCTCTTCCTGGTCTATTTCTATCAAGATTCCTTCTGCACATCCGCTTTCTGTCACCGTATTTTGGATCGTGGAGGATGGCACACTTGTCTTATGATTGTCACAAACCTACAGAGCAGTTGACTCACCAAATCTCTGTTGTTTCAATGAGCCCACTATAGTGTGACTTATTTATTAACAGCATTTTAGCCACTGATTTGCCAGTTGACCCCCATTACAGTTATGGCCTCTTTCCAAGGGTGACCAACTAAATATCTGATGCCACTCCATTTCTGGGTCCAGGCCAGGTTTTAGCATGGCCTGAATTCCACCTAGTTCTGCCCACTCCAGAATTCATTGTAGCAGGGCTACTTATGTGGAGTCTGCTAGAGTAGGCAGATCAATTGTGTTCCAGTATGCAGTGGGTGATTCTGCCAATCTGATTCTTAATTTGGTGGAAAGCCTTGGACTGCAGGATGCCAATCCTGTATCCACTCCCATGGATCCTGACTTTCATAAACAGAGAGAACCAGGTGAACTCTTGCCCAACAAGCATGGCTGTAGAGAAGCCATAGGAAAGATGCTGTATCTTGGCACGATGACAAGACCAGATAGTGCAGCAGCGGTGGGCATTCTTTGCCAAAGGACCAGCTCAGTGACCCAAAGGGACTGAACTGGGATTAAGTGGGTGGTGAGAAATCTAAAGCAGTTTGGGAAGGCAGGGCACCATGCTCACGTACATGAGCGACGGGGTGTGGGCATGCTTGCGCGGGTGATCGCTTGCACATATGCGTGAAGGGTGTGGGTGCTCACATGCATGTGCGAAGGGCACTCGGGGGCACTCGGGGGCATGAAAGAGGGTGGGGGTGCTCACACTGGCGTGTATGCACTCACATACATGCACAAAGGGGCTGTGCAGGGGGAGTGCGTACGGGGTTGGGTGGGTAGGAGATCTGTCTCTGCAGCCAGGTCCAGCTCAGGCCACAGACCGGCACTGGGCCATGGAACGGGGGTTGCAGACCCCTGATCTAAAGAGTCCTGCACATTTAAATCTTAAATTACCATCCACAGAAAATCCTAGAATAGTCAGGTTTACTGATGCAGATTGGGCAGAAGACATAGCCGACCAGAAATCCACTAGTGGTTATGCATTTTTCTATGTTAAGGTACCTGTCTGTATATAACTGTAAATACGTGTAAATACAACTGTCTTGTAACACAAGAAGAACTGGTAAAGTGTCTTCAATAACTCTGCGTATTTTACTGTTGCCAAAACCCTAACACAATACCTATGTCCTTGCTTGCTCTCTGGTTCAATAGTTCATTCTGGCAATCGTGATACCACACCTTAAATATCTCCTATACTTGAAAACCCTTTTAGGGTTGCTATAACTTACACAAACTTTGTTCTCCTGTAAATCGGCGCAAGATTATTCACATTCATCCACTCAGGATCCCTATTTGCAGAATTCAGGCTGATAATCTGAAGATGCCTCATTCCAGTCTGAACATTTATTTCAGTTCCAAGGAAACTTTCATAAAATGATGAGGTTAGAATCATGTTAAAACCATTTCAGTAAAATTAAAACAATCCAAGATTAAAACAATGAAAACATCACAGAACACAAGGAGGGAAGTTGCACAAATCATGACTTCTTAATGTAACGGCGTTCCCACCGTCAAAAGCTCATCCAGAGCATCATGCTTGTTAATTATCCACTTATTGTTCTAAAATGCCATTAGGAATGTGAGTTTTGTGGCGTCATCAAAGAAAGCGAATTCAATGAAGCTGAGGGGATGATGCCCTTTGAAGCCACCATAAGGTTTCTTTCTGAGGTACATTCATAGGGTCACAATAGCTTCATTCAACACCAGAGCTCTCCCTGTAGAATGACCCTCCGTATGTTTTCTTCCCTGACTGGACATATGGATGAAGATCAAGAAGTTCATTTCCTGCACGTTTCAAAGTTTCTCCTCTCTGTGCATCTGTTGATGTCTGATGTTTTGAGCATTACAACAGAAGCTTACTCCACATTCTTTGCACGGATAGGGATTCTCCCCAAGGTTAATTATTTGTGTTCTACAAGATCTTTACTTCTACAGAGATTTTTCCAATATTATTAACATTTATCTGATTTCTCCCCAGCATGAATTTTTCGATGCCATGTAAAGGCTGAACGAGTTCTGAAGCTTCTCCGACATTCTTTGCAATGATAAGGTTTTTCTCCTGAATGAATTCGTCGATGTATTATAAGGTTTCCGATTTGGTTGAAACTCCTCCCACATTCTTCACATTTATAGGGTTTCTCTCCTGTATGAATTCGCTGATGTACTACAAGGTTAGACTTATGGCTAAACTTTTTCCCACATTCACTGCACTGATGGGGTTTCTTTTGTGTATGGTTTTGCTGGTGAAGGCTAAGATCACTGCTCTGGCAGAACGTTTTCCCACATTCTTTACAAGAATATGGCTTCTTCTCAGAATGACAGTACTTATGTACTTTAAAATTTGAGGAACGACTGAAAGATTTTCCACATTCTTCACATCTATAGGGCTTTTCTCCTGAGTGAATTCGTTGATGTATTACAAGATTTGAAATTTGTCTGAAACTCTTCCCACATTCTTTACACTCATAGGGTTTCTCTCCTGTATGAATTCGCTGGTGTACTTGAAGATCACTGCTCCGGTAGAAACATTTCCCACATTCTTTACAAGAATAAGGTTTCTTCGCTGAATGGGAGCGCTGATGTACTCTGAAATTTGAGAAATGACTGAAACATTTCCCACATTCTTTACACTTATAGGGTTTCTCTCCAGTATGAATTCGCTGGTGTACTTGAAGTTCACTGCTCTGGAAGAAACATTTCCCACATAGATTACAAGAATATGGCTTCTCCCCTGAATGCCGGCGCTGATGTACTTTAAAAGCTGAAGGATGACTGAAACATTTCCCACATTCTTCGCATATATAGGGTTTCTCTCCTGTATGACTTCGTTGATGTATTATAAGGTTTCCGATTTGGTTGAAACTCCTCCCACATTCTTCACATTTATAGGGTTTCTCTCCTGTATGAATTCGCTGATGTACTACAAGATGTCCCTTCTGGCTGAACTTTTTCCCACATTCATTGCACTGCTGGGGTTTCTTTTCTGTATAAATTTGTTGCTGAAGGCGCTGGAAGTAGCATTTCCGAACTTCTTCACCAGAATATGGTTTCTCCCCTGAATGTTGGCACTCATGTACATTAAAAGCTGAGGAACGACTCAAACATTTCCCACATTTTTTGCATATATAAGGTTTCTCTCCTGTATGAATTTGCTGATGAACTTGAAGACGTGAATTGCATCTGAAGACCTGTCCACATTCAGGACATTTGTATGCTTTCTCTCCCGTGTGTATTCTTTGATGGCTTTCAAGTTCTGACCTCATGCCACACTCTCTGCACATACAGCCTTTCTCTTCAGAAAGCATTGGTTGAGGTGATTTAAGGTCAGAACTAAAGCATTTGTGTTTCTCCCCTGTGTGAAATCTTGTATCTTCTGGGCTCCATCTGAAATTTTCTCCATGCTCCAAACAGTGACACAGATTTATCTCATTGAGACATGTTGGACATTTCACTGGACTTTTCCTCAGAGGGATGTTTTGTTGATACTCTGAGCTTCGAAGAGCACTGATGCTCCTGTTTGTTGTTTTTCCCATTTCGTCTTCAGAGGCAACACTGCTCAGATCTCTGTGAGATCTGTCTATCCTCTGGTCTTCCAGATTCTGCCTCAGGGATTCATTTCCTTCCAAACAGCTCACATTTTCATCC
This sequence comes from Pogona vitticeps, assembly GCF_051106095.1. Lineage (NCBI taxonomy): Eukaryota > Metazoa > Chordata > Lepidosauria > Squamata > Agamidae > Pogona > Pogona vitticeps. The sequence continues at coordinate 15,773,361 of NC_135784.1, forward strand.
TTCCCTCTTTCTGGCAATGTCCCCTGGAGCCTTACTTCCTCCTCTTTTCCCTCATCTGCTTAAAGGAGAGAATTAATAGTGAATTGAGGATCTAGTGGTGAAAAGGGGGAAAAGGTGACACAGAAGAAAGTTTATTGCATTCATCAACCTGCTTTGTATTCAGGAAATCTTTCTCATATTCCTTTCCTAAAATTTATTGTTGTTGTTTAGTCGTTAAGTCGTGTCCGACTCTTCGTGACCCCATGGACCAGAGCACGCCAGGCCCACCTGTCTTCCACTGCCTCCCAGAGTTTGGTCCGGGAGGCCAGTTTTTAGGTTTAGCTAAAGACACACGAGGTTCAGTGGCTAACAAGTGAACTGTAACCTGAAAGACAGGAACAAAACCTGAAAGACAGGAACAAAATTCAAAAAGATCTTGATAAGCTCAAGAGTTGGGCTGAAAACAACAGAATGAACTTTCACAGGGATAAGTGCAAAGTTTTCCACCTAGGGTAAATAAACCTTACAAATGAACAGTTACGAATTGGGGGATATTTGGCTCAGTAATATTATGAGTGAGAAGGATTTTTGAATTGTTGCAGATCACATGCTGAATAAGAGGGATGCCAACAAGCTGGAGCTAGTTGAGAAGAGAGCAACAAGGGTGATCAGGGGACTGGAAACCAAGCCCTAGGAGGAAAGACTCTATATATATACCTTCTAGATTCCGAAGGGCCTGTATAAGGGGAAAAAAATAATCATTTGCATCATCCACTGTTTGGTTGGCTCCTGCTTGTAGCTGCTTCTGTTCATCCTGAAGAGGAGCCTCTCCTTCCATGGGTGTTGATCAAAGGTCGACCTTCATCTGTCACCTTTAACAAGAGAGCAGAAGCTTTTTAGAGTAACAGATGGGACACCAGCCCTAACCTCAGTCATGAGTTCCATTGCCTTCGAAGGGAGAATCTAATTCAGGTGTTTATAGATGGAAGCCAGAATGCTACCATGTTACCCCATTAAGAGAAAATGTGGCATTTGGATTTCCTGCACTCCAACTCCCCAATTTATCTCAGAATTTCTCCTCTAGGGGAATTCTGGTAGTCCCAGTCTACAATTTCAGAAACCTTGCATTTTCCCTCAAGGCCTAGTCTTCAGAAGCCGCACTATAGATCTCCAGTTCCTGCCCCCCAAATCTGAGCTCAATGTAGTTTTTGGAAGGCACTGTCTATATAGAACCAAAAGAGCTATAAGATTACGCCCAGGAGGCATTGCAACAGGAAATGAATGATGTACAAAGCCCTGCTAGAGATGAAGAAAACACATGTGTCTGAAGGTGTGCGTCTCTGAAACAAAAATCTCAGGTTCAGGAATTCTGGGAACTGGCATCCAAAAATAATCCGAAGGAGACATCCCGAGAAGAGAACTTTGTCTCCAGCCCCACCACAAGTATGGGGAACATAGAGACGGTCTCCGTCTGGCAACATTCACCCATTGCAAAGTTATCTTTTCTGTTTCACCTTTTGTTCTCTCTCAGAAGCCCCGTATTTTCCTTTTACTTACCAAGGTGATGCCCAACTGCCCAGGAAAGCTCACAATCCAGCTACAGAAAAGCAGAAAATTTGGGGTAAAGGAATCAAAAGAGGAGTCACCCAGTGGGAGAATTTCAGCAAGAAAAAGAGCCAAAGTCAGCCCCCATATCTGGCTAAGGTGGTGATGGTGGTCTGGAAGTCTGTGTTTCCTTCTGCTGGTGACTCATTACTAATTGCAACTCTTCTCTTTTTCCTTTTATCATGCCCACATTCCCGCCTTGAAATTGAACCACCTGCTAAAGACCTTCCTGTCTTTATTCACTCATTTTCTCAGCTTCCACATGTTGTTCTTGTTTGATGTGGTTTCAAAAATTAAAGAACACACAAGCACACAATGGCTTAAATCCTTTGGCTTAGTGCAGTAAGTTGTGCTAGAGTAGGCCCATTGAATCAGTAGGGGTTTGGTGAGTCAACTGCAAAAGTTTCATTGATTCAAGTGGTCCTACTCGAGTATTCTAGTTGCTACTTCTTTTGCTAAAACAAGTAGCAACTGAAGTAGATCCATCTGAATCCATTGTCCCTACAGAGGGGTTGACATTCCCGATCCCCACTTGCTTCAACGAGCCACACAAGTGCAACATACGGTGTTAAGAAACAGGATTTCAGCCATCCACTGGAAACTGCGATTGATGTTTCAGTTCTGCTCACAGTCTGTTTCCCAAGGTAAGTAGGCAAATATAAGCCGGCATGCTATCCCTTGCCCCAGAGAAGGTTCTCAGCATGTTCTGGGCTCAGTATGTTTAGCTCACTCCAGGATTTGTTGCTCTTGTAGTAGTTGTAGTTATTGTTATCTGCTTCACGCTCATGGCAACACGTTGAATTAGAGACCTTCAAAAAGTCTTCTAATCAATGGTGCTGCTGAGCATTGCAAAAGCAAGACCGGGGTTTCCTTTATGGGCTCCATCCCTCTCTCACTTGGTCTTCCTGTTTTCCAGTCAGCCTTGTGTCCTCTTTGAAGGGGACCAGTTAATCCAGTACACATAAAATATATCTTAGCCTAACCATAGCCATTTTGCTTTCTGTAACTTGCTTTGCTATATGAATGTTTTGCTTAGGCAGGGAAGAATGAACAAGGGAGGTGGAGGGGGTGACCGTCAGAGTTTCTTCCAATTTACGATTAAGGCCTTTCTAAATGAGAAGTCTGTCCTTGGGAAGGAGAGTATTTTGACATGGAGAAGTGAATTAGCAGGAATATGTACCAATTATAGAAACCCCTTCCATTTCTCCACCTCCTCCCAACCCTCTTGGTCCCTCTTTCATGTTATGCCTTATAAAAATGTATACTTTTGCATCAGGGGGCATGCTTCTTCTCAGCATGATTTCAGCGTGAGAAGTTCACTCCTATTTTCACCCAGGAATTGGTCCTTAGGACTCCTGACCTTCAAATCTATTTATTAATTAGGTGAACCCACCTGTCAAGAGAATCCTCTCTTTCTCTGGGTCCTGATGAGAGTTGGCCCTCATTTCGCACCGGCAACAGTAGGGTAGAATCCAACAGTTGGGTCTCCAGGACTCACCTTGGTGAACCAGTCCCATTGCTTGGAATCCTAGAATCCTAGAAAAGTGAAGCTGGAAGGGGACTACAAGGTCATCCAGTCCAACCCCTTGCTTAAGGCAGGAGTTCAATCAAAGCATATCTGCCAGGTAATTATCTAAAGGTCAGCCTAAACCAGGTGCTTGCAGAGGTAGGGGCTAAGCCTTCCTCTCCCTACTGAATTCTTGAATAGGGATGGGGCATTTGAATTTCTTACACTTCAGCTCCCCAAATTATCCAAGAATTTTCTTGGCAGAATTTTGGGAGGTATTTTTCTATGGGAACAGAGCAATGAGTTGGATTAGCTGCAAGCAAGGTCGCAGAGCTCACTCACTCCAGAAGTGGAGAACATCTCAGCTGCAGCAGCTTGTGACGAGCCTGCAAGGCTCAAGCTCTTACTTGCAGTGAAGCAAAAAAAGGGGAACAAGAGAAAGTAACTTGGCTTCCCTCACCGCGCACACACCGTTTCTCCACAATTTGGGAGAACTTATTTGGAGGCTGAAATTCATTTTTACGTTTTCTTAATGCTTTGATTATTTTGAAGGTCTGTGTTTTGATCCAGCGCTGCCCATCGTGTGCTCTCTGTGCATCGCTTTGTAGTGTTAGGATGATTGCGGGGGGGGGGGTTAAGTTATTGCAGAATAGAAATGTCCTAATATATGAATCGTTAAATCTTCCCTGGCACACCTTAAGGGATGGAGAGGACACCGAAATGGGTGTGAGGTGGCCTGTTCTTCTCCACACTCACAAAGGAGGGCGTGGGAGCAAAATCCCCATATCTTTAGGTTTACACGGCTTCCGTCTGTCACCTAATTTAAGGGATGGGGAGAAGGCAGGCAGAAAAGGGCTCCAGGAGATGATGGCCTTCTCTTCAGGGAACGTTCTTCACCAAAGGCTGGAATAAATATCCTCAGTGAGAGGATCTTTTTGCACCCCATAAGGAGCCTGTGGGCTCAGAATCATCTTTTCCTTTTGCATCTCCATCTTTTGCATCTTCATCCCCAGCATTTACTTCTGGGGTTTCCCTGTCCAGCAGGTCTCTTTGTAAAGCGAATGGCTCTACATTGTCCCTTCCAGACCAAATCATCCTCAACTACTGTATTTTGCGCTCTCCCTGGCAGTGAGACCCCCACAGTCTGCATGTCTCCCAACTCCAGTGAGGGTAGAGGGTGAGCTCAGAGGGAAGAGAGAAGCCTCAGCAGGGCGTGGGTGGCAAGAGTGCAGGCGAGGCTCTCCCTGTTGGGGAGAAAAGTCCCACGGAGAGGAGCCGTGACCACCCTTGCTCTGTGACCCCACTGCACCGGGCCTGCCTCTGCACCCCCTGGGCTTGGAGGGAGAGGAAGACATGCCGAGATTATCCGTGTATTGGCATCTTTCAGCGTCCAGAACAACGAGATGGCTTTCTTTCACGGCCCCGTGGCAAGAGAGAGAGGGAGTCCACAGAAACCTACCTTGGCAGTAGGGAGGGAGAGAGAGCCGTGTTAGATTCGTGGATGGTGACTTGGGGGCCAAATGCTTTTTTTGGAGTGGACGAATTACCGCCTCTTTCAAGGTGGTAGGGACAACTCCCTATGTTAAAGAGGCGTTCACAGCCTCCTGGACCCAGGTGCTAACCCACCTGGCAGATCTTCCAATTAGCCAAGGTGGGCAAGGGTCAGCTATGGTGGACTACCACAGACTGAAATTGCCAAGGGTATTCTAATACTCTCAGGTACTTGTTTGAGTGTCATACCTATGGCCTTGCTTGCTCTCTGGTTCAATAGTTCATTTTGGTAATCGTGATATCACTCCTTAAATATCTCATATACTTGAAAACCCTTTTAGGGTTGCTGTAAATTACTCAAACTTTGTTCTCCTGTAAATAGGCTCAAGATTATTCACATTCATCCACTCAGGATCCAAATTTGCATAATCCAGGCTGATAATCTGAAGAGGACTCATTCCAGTCTGAACATTTATTTCAGTTCCATGGCAACTTTCATAAAATAATGAAGTTAGAATCATTTTAAAACCATCCCAGTAAAATTAAAACAATCAAAGATTAAAATAAACAACACATCACAGAACACAAGGAAAGAAGTTGCAAAATCATGTCTTCTTTCTGTAACAGAGTTCCCACCCTCAAAAGCGCATTCAGAGCATCATGCTTGTTAATTATCGACTTATTGCTGTAAAATGCCATTAGGAATGTGAGTTTTGTGACGTCGACAGAGAAAACGAATTCAATGAAGTTGAGGGGATTATGCCCGTTGAAGCCACCATAAGGTTTCTTTCTGAGGTACATTCATAGGTTCACAACAGCTTCATTCAACACCAGAGCTCTCCCTGTATTATGACCCTCCGTATGTTTTCTTCCCTGACTGGACATACGGATGGAGTTTAAGAAGTTCATTTCCTGCACATTTCAAAGTTTTCCCTCTCTGTGCATCTGTTGATGTTTGATTTTTTGAGCATTACAACAGAAGCATTCTCCACATTCTTTGCACGGATAGGGATTCTCCCAAGAGTCAACTATTTGTGTTCTACAAGATCTTTACTTCAAGAGAAGTTTTTCCCATATTATTAACATTTATTTGATTTCTCCCCAGCATGAATTTTTCGATGCATTCTAAAGGCTGAACGAGTTGTGAAGCTTCTCCCACATTCTTTGCAATGATATGGTTTTTCTCCTGAATGAATTCGGCAATGTATTATAAGGTTTCCGATTTGGTTGAAACTCCTCCCACATTTTTCACATTTATAGGGTTTCTCTCCTGTATGAATTCGCGGATGTAGTACAAGGTGTGACTTATAGCTGAACTTTTTCCCACATTCATTGCACTGATGGGGTTTCTTTCCTGTATGAATTTGCTGCTGAAGGCTAGGATCACTGCTCTGGCAGAAGCTTTCCCCACATTCTTTACAAGAATATGGCTTCTTCTCAGAATGACAGTACTGATGTACAGTACTTTAAAATTTGAGGAATGACTGAAACATTTTCCACATTCTTAGCATATATAGGGGTTTTCTCATGAGTGAATTTGTTGATGTTTTACAAGATTTGCCATTTGTCTGAAACTCTTCCCACATTCTTTACACTCATAGGGTTTGTCTCCTGTATGAATTCGCTGGTGTACTTGAAGTTCAGTGGTCCGGGAGAAACATTTCCCACATTCTTTACAAGAATAAGGTTTCTCCCCTGAATGCTGGCGCTGATGTACTCTAAAATTTGAGGAATCACTGAAACATTTCCCACATTCTTTACAAGAATATGGTTTCTCCCCTGAATGCTGGCGCTGATTTGCTTTAAAAACTGAGGAATGACTGAAACATTTCCCACATCCTTTACACTCATAGGGTTTCTCTCCTGTATGAATTCGCTGATGTACTTCAAGGTGTGCATTGCACTTGAAGGCCTTTCCACATTCAGGACATTTGTATGCTTTCTCTCCTGTGTGTATTCTTTGATGGCTTTCAAGTTCTGAACTTCTCTTGAAGCTCATGCCACACTCTATGCACTTATAGACTTTCTCTTCAGAATGCATTGGTTGAGGTGCTTTCAGGTCAGAGCTAAAGCGTTTGTGTTTCTCCCTCGTGTGAAATCTTGTATCTTCTGGGCTCCATCTGAAACTTTCTCCATCCTCCAAACACTGACACAGATTTATCTCATTGAGACATGTTGGACATTTCACTGGGCCTTTCCTCAGAGGGATATTTTGTTGATAGTGTGAGATTTGAAGAGCATTGATGCTCCAGTTTGTTGTTTTTCCCATTTCGTCTTCAGAGGCAACGCCACTTGGATATTTGTGAGATATATCTCTCTTCTGGTCTGCCTGATTCTGCCACAGTGATTCATTTCCATCCCAACAGCTCTCATTTTCATCCTCCCATCTTTCTGGCAATGTCCCATGGAGTCTTTCTTCCTTCTCTTTTGCTCCATCTGCTTGAAGGAGAGAATTAATAGTTAATTGAGGATCTAGTGGGTTTAGGGGGGATAAAGTGCCAGAGAAGAATGTTTATTGCATTCATCAACCTGCTTTCTATTCAGGAAATTTTTCTCATATTCCTTTCCTAAAATTTCTTGTTGTCGTTTAGTCGTTAAGTCGTGTCTGACTGTTCGTTATCCCATGGTCTAGAGCACTCCAGGCCCTCCTGTCTTCCACTGTCTCCCAGAGTTTGGTCTGGGAGGTCAGTTTTGAGGTTTAGCTAAAGATACAAGAGGTTCACTGGCTAACAAGTAAGTAATAATACCCTGAAAGACATTAACAAAATTCAAAAAGATCTTGATAATCCCAAGCTTTGGGCTGAAAACAACAGAATGAACTTTCACAGGGATAAGGGCTAAGTTCTCCACCTAGGGCAAATAAACCCCACAAATGAACAGTTACAAAATGGGGGATACTTGGCTCAGTAATATTATGAGTGAAAAGGATTTTGGAATTGTAGTAGATCACATGCTGAATATGAACCAAGAGCGTGAGCTGGCTGCAAAGAAAAGGCAAACACCATTTTATCCTGCAAGTATAGTCTCCAAATCCCATGAGGTACTAGTTCTCCTCTATTCAGCACTGGTTAGGCCTCATCTTGAGTTCCAGCTCCAGTTTCTGGACACCGCACTTTAAGAGGGATGCCAACAAGCTGGAGCTATTTGGGAGGAAAGCAACAAGGGTGATCAGGACATATATACCTTGTAAATCCTCAAGGGACCCTAAAAGGAGAATAAAAGCTTCATCTGTACAACCTTCAGAGCAAGGCCAAAGAGCCTGAAAAACCCACAACAACCATTAGATCCCGGCCGTGAAAGCCTTCACAAAAACAAGAAAGGGTTCATTTTCCCATCTATTTATAGCAAGAAACGGATGTTTGGGGGGGGGGGCAGATTCTCTGGCAGAAGCAAAGCTGAAAGGAATGAGAGTGCATTCCCAGGAGGTCTCCCTCTCCCCCCCCCCAGGCCTGTTTTTCCCCTCTTCTCCCTTCCTCTTTCCTACCCCCATTCATTCGCCCCCCTTTTCTTCCTCTCCACCTTTTGCAAAACAACAGGCGGGGAGGGGGGAGAGGCTAGAGCTAGGAAGGTTTCAGAGGAGCTCCTTCCTTTGGCAAATATAAGGGAATGTATTTGTTCAGAGAAGATGAAGGAGAGAGGGAAATCTTATTCCTCGGATCCATCCCGCCCTTTTGTTCCTGCAGTTCATTCCCCCACGCCCGCCTCGCTGTTCATCCATGAAAACATCCATTAGGCGAAACGGGGGGGGGCAGCTAGAGGTCTGAGGGTCGTCTTCTCTTCAGAGCGCCTCAAAGACGAACGAGAAGCGGTGAGGGGGCCGCGTCTGTCTCCTCCCGTCTCTATGGTCCCCGGCGAAGGGGACTGCAGGGAGATAAAGAGTTTCCCGCCTCAGGGCCTGGAAGGAGGTGCGCCATTCTGTGGAAGGGGTGCACAGTATGGGGGGGGGCGTTATTTCAAAAAAGAGGAAGGAAACCCTCCCCCACCTGAGGGTTTTGGATGGAGGTGGGTCTTCTCCGTGCAATCCGGATTGCCAATCAGGCCCCCTCCCCCCCCCCGTCTGCATTACAGCAATGCCTTGCAAGGCAGGCTTTTACTTGCTTCTCTGATTAGGGGATGTTCGGGGAAGAGAGGTGGGATTCTCTGGGTCCCGATCCCACCTCTGGAGACAGGACAACTCCACCCCCTTTTAGGAGCGTGGCTCCTAAAAGGAAGGCACACATGATCTTCTCCCCCCCTCTCTCTCACACACAGAGACACAAACAGACACACAACCCTTTGCTTGAATCCTGGAGGCCCCGGTGGTGGTAAAAAAGGGGGGGGGGACAAGAGAAAGGAACTTGGTTTCCATCACCACGCACCGCACCCTTTCTCCAAAACTTGGGAGAACTTATTTGGAGGCTGCCGTCCATGTTTATGTTTTCTTAATGCTTTGATTATTTTGAAGGTCTGTGGTTTGATCAAGCGCCGTCCATCCTGTGCTTTCTGTGCTACTGTTAGGATGATTGGAGCGGGGAGGGTATTGCAGAATAGAAATGTCCTGATCAATGAATCATTAAATTTTCCATGGCAAACCTTGAGGGACAGAGAAGACACCGAAATGGGTGAGAGGTGGCCTGTTCTTCTCCACACTCACAAAGGAGGGCGTGGGTGCGAAATCCCCGTATCTTTAGGTTTACATGGGATCCGTCTGTCACCTAATTTAAGGGATGGGGAGATGTCAATTTCGTCCCTGTTTACCTTCGAAGCTTCCCTGAAGTGTTGCTTCTGAGCAGGAAAAATCTTTTTTCTGAAATGAAGGCAGGCAGAAAAGGGCTCCAGGAGATGATGGCTTTCTCTTCAGGGAACATTCTTCACCAAAGGCTGGAATAAATCTCCCCAGGTAGAGGATCTTCTTGCACCCCATAAGGATCCTGAGTACTCAGAATCATCTTTTCCTTTTGCATCTCCATCCCCAGCATTTGCTTCTAGGGTTTCCCTGTCCGGCAGGTCTCTTTGTAAAGCGAATGACTCTGAATTGTCTCTTCCAGACCGAATCATTCTCAACTACAGTACTTTACGCTCCCCCTGGCAGCGAGACCCTCACGGTCTGCATCTCTCCCAGCTCCTGTGAGGGTGGAGGGTGAGCTGAGAGGGAAGAGAGAAGCCTCAGGAGGGCATGGGTGGCAAGAATGCAGGTGAGGCTCTCCCTGCTGGCGAGAAAAGTCCCACGGAGAGGAGCCATGTCCACCGTAGCTACGTGACACCACTGCACTGGGCCTCCCTCTTGGCCCACTGGGCTTGGAGGGAGAGGAAGGCCCACCGGGATGGTCCATGTGTTATCATATTTCACCGCCCAGTACAACGAGATGACTTTCTTTCATAGCCCCATGGCAAGAGAGAGAGAGAGGGAGTCCACAGAAACCTACCTTGGCCGTAGGGAGGGAGAGATAGCCACGTGAGGTTCATGGATGGTGATTTGTGGGCCAAATGTTATTTTCGGAGTGGCCAAATTACCGCCTCTTTCAAGGTGGTAGGGACCACTCCCTCTCTTAAAGAGGCGTTTGCAGCCTCCTGGACCCAGCTGCAAACCCACCTGGCAGATCTTCCAATTAGCCAAGAATGGGGAAATGTCAGCTGTGGTGGACTACCACAGACTCAAACTACCAAGAGTTTTCTAATACTCTCAGGTACTTGTTTGAGTGTCATACCTATGGCCTTGCTTGTTCATTTTGGTAATCGTGATGCCACTCCTTAAAAATCTCATATACTTGAAAACTCTTTTAAGGGTTGCTGTAAGTTACTCAAACTTTGTTCTCCTGTAAATGGGCTCAAGATTATTCACATTCATCCACTCAGGATCCCAATTTGCATAATTCAGGCTGATAATCCGAAGAGGCCTCATTCCAGTCTGAACATTTATTTCAGTTCCAAGGAAACTTTCATACAGTAATGAAGTTAGAATCATGTTAAAACCATCCCAGTAAAATTAAAACAATCCAAGATTAAAACAATCAACACATCACAGAACACAAGGACGGAAGTTGCACAAATCATGTCTTCTCTCTGTAATGGTGTCCCCACCCTCAAAAGCTCATTCAGAGCATCATGCTTGTTAATTATCCACTTACTGCTGTAAAATGCCATTAGGAATGTGAATATTGTGGCGCCGTCGGAGAAAACGAATTCTTTCTGAGGTACATTCATAGGTTCACAACAGCTTCATTCAACACCAGAGCTCTCCCTGTAGTATGACCCTCCGTATGTTTTCTTCCCTGATGGGACATATGGATGGAGTTTAAGAGTTTCATTTCCTGCACGTTTCAAAGTTTCCCCTCTCTGTGCATTTGTTGATGTTTGATGTACTGAGCATTACAACAGAAGAATTCTCCACATTCTTTGCACGGATAGGGATTCTCCCTAGAGTCAACTATTTGTGTTCTACAAGATCTTTGCTTCAACAGAGGTTTTTCCCATATTATTAACATTTATTTGATTTCACCCCAGCATGAACTTTTCAATGCATTCTAAAGGCTGAACGAGTTGTGAAGCTTCTCCCACATTCTTTGCAATGATATAGTTTTTCTCCTGAATGAATTCGTCGATATATTATAAGTTTTTCCATTTGGTTGAAACTCCTCCCACATTCTTCACATTTATAGGGTTTCTCTCCTGTATGAATTCGCTGATGTACTACAAGGTGTGACTTATAGCTGAACTTTTTCCCACATTCATTGCACTGATGGGGTTTCTTTCCTGTATGAATTTGCTGCTGAAGGCTAAGATTACTGCTCTGGCAGAAGCTTTTCCCACATTCTTTACAAGAATATGGCTTCTTCTCAGAATGACAGTACTGATGTACTTTAAAATTTGAGGAACGACTGAAACATTTTCCACATTCTTTGCATATATAGGGCTTTTCTCATGAGTGAATTCGTTGATGTATTACAAGCTTTGCAATTTGTCTGAAACTCTTCCCACATTCTTTACACTCATAGGGTTTCTCTCCTGTATGAATTCGCTCATGTATTACAAGGTTTGCCTTGTGGCTGAACTTTTTCCCACATTCATTGCACTGATGGGGCTTCTCTCCTGTATGAATTCTCTGGTGTACTTGAAGTCCAGTCTTCTGGGAGAAACATTTCCCACATTCTTTACAAGAATAAGGTTTCTCCCCTGAATGCTGGCGCTGATGTACTCTAAAATTTGAGGAATCACTGAAACATTTCCCACATTCTTTACAAGAATATGGTTTCTCCCCTGAATGCTGGCGCTGATTTGCTTTAAAAACTGAGGAATGACTGAAACATTTCCCACATCCTTTACACTCATAGGGTTTCTCTCCTGTATGAATTCGCTGATGTACTTCAAGGTGTGCATTGCACTTGAAGGCCTTTCCACATTCAGGACATTTGTATGCTTTCTCTCCTGTGTGTATTCTTTGATGGCTTTCAAGTTCTGAACTTCTCTTGAAGCTCATGCCACACTCTATGCACTTATAGACTTTCTCTTCAGAATGCATTGGTTGAGGTGCTTTCAGGTCAGAGCTAAAGCGTTTGTGTTTCTCCCTCGTGTGAAATCTTGTATCTTCTGGGCTCCATCTGAAACTTTCTCCATCCTCCAAACACTGACACAGATTTATCTCATTGAGACATGTTGGACATTTCACTGGGCCTTTCCTCAGAGGGATATTTTGTTGATAGTGTGAGATTTGAAGAGCATTGATGCTCCAGTTTGTTGTTTTTCCCATTTCGTCTTCAGAGGCAACGCCACTTGGATATTTGTGAGATATATCTCTCTTCTGGTCTGCCTGATTCTGCCACAGTGATTCATTTCCATCCCAACAGCTCTCATTTTCATCCTCCCATCTTTCTGGCAATGTCCCATGGAGTCTTTCTTCCTTCTCTTTTGCTCCATCTGCTTGAAGGAGAGAATTAATAGTTAATTGAGGATCTAGTGGGTTTAGGGGGGATAAAGTGCCAGAGAAGAATGTTTATTGCATTCATCAACCTGCTTTCTATTCAGGAAATTTTTCTCATATTCCTTTCCTAAAATTTCTTGTTGTCGTTTAGTCGTTAAGTCGTGTCTGACTGTTCGTTATCCCATGGTCTAGAGCACTCCAGGCCCTCCTGTCTTCCACTGTCTCCCAGAGTTTGGTCTGGGAGGTCAGTTTTGAGGTTTAGCTAAAGATACAAGAGGTTCACTGGCTAACAAGTAAGTAATAATACCCTGAAAGACATTAACAAAATTCAAAAAGATCTTGATAATCCCAAGCTTTGGGCTGAAAACAACAGAATGAACTTTCACAGGGATAAGGGCTAAGTTCTCCACCTAGGGCAAATAAACCCCACAAATGAACAGTTACAAAATGGGGGATACTTGGCTCAGTAATATTATGAGTGAAAAGGATTTTGGAATTGTAGTAGATCACATGCTGAATATGAACCAAGAGCGTGAGCTGGCTGCAAAGAAAAGGCAAACACCATTTTATCCTGCAAGTATAGTCTCCAAATCCCATGAGGTACTAGTTCTCCTCTATTCAGCACTGGTTAGGCCTCATCTTGAGTTCCAGCTCCAGTTTCTGGACACCGCACTTTAAGAGGGATGCCAACAAGCTGGAGCTATTTGGGAGGAAAGCAACAAGGGTGATCAGGACATATATACCTTGTAAATCCTCAAGGGACCCTAAAAGGAGAATAAAAGCTTCATCTGTACAACCTTCAGAGCAAGGCCAAAGAGCCTGAAAAACCCACAACAACCATTAGATCCCGGCCGTGAAAGCCTTCACAAAAACAAGAAAGGGTTCATTTTCCCATCTATTTATAGCAAGAAACGGATGTTTGGGGGGGGGGCAGATTCTCTGGCAGAAGCAAAGCTGAAAGGAATGAGAGTGCATTCCCAGGAGGTCTCCCTCTCCCCCCCCCCAGGCCTGTTTTTCCCCTCTTCTCCCTTCCTCTTTCCTACCCCCATTCATTCGCCCCCCTTTTCTTCCTCTCCACCTTTTGCAAAACAACAGGCGGGGAGGGGGGAGAGGCTAGAGCTAGGAAGGTTTCAGAGGAGCTCCTTCCTTTGGCAAATATAAGGGAATGTATTTGTTCAGAGAAGATGAAGGAGAGAGGGAAATCTTATTCCTCGGATCCATCCCGCCCTTTTGTTCCTGCAGTTCATTCCCCCACGCCCGCCTCGCTGTTCATCCATGAAAACATCCATTAGGCGAAACGGGGGGGGGGGCAGCTAGAGGTCTGAGGGTCGTCTTCTCTTCAGAGCGCCTCAAAGACGAACGAGAAGCGGTGAGGGGGCCGCGTCTGTCTCCTCCCGTCTCTATGGTCCCCGGCGAAGGGGACTGCAGGGAGATAAAGAGTTTCCCGCCTCAGGGCCTGGAAGGAGGTGCGCCATTCTGTGGAAGGGGTGCACAGTATGGGGGGGGCGTTATTTCAAAAAAGAGGAAGGAAACCCTCCCCCACCTGAGGGTTTTGGATGGAGGTGGGTCTTCTCCGTGCAATCCGGATTGCCAATCAGGCCCCCTCCCCCCCCCCGTCTGCATTACAGCAATGCCTTGCAAGGCAGGCTTTTACTTGCTTCTCTGATTAGGGGATGTTCGGGGAAGAGAGGTGGGATTCTCTGGGTCCCGATCCCACCTCTGGAGACAGGACAACTCCACCCCCTTTTAGGAGCGTGGCTCCTAAAAGGAAGGCACACATGATCTTCTCCCCCCCTCTCTCTCACACACAGAGACACAAACAGACACACAACCCTTTGCTTGAATCCTGGAGGCCCCGGTGGTGGTAAAAAAGGGGGGGGGGACAAGAGAAAGGAACTTGGTTTCCATCACCACGCACCGCACCCTTTCTCCAAAACTTGGGAGAACTTATTTGGAGGCTGCCGTCCATGTTTATGTTTTCTTAATGCTTTGATTATTTTGAAGGTCTGTGGTTTGATCAAGCGCCGTCCATCCTGTGCTTTCTGTGCTACTGTTAGGATGATTGGAGCGGGGAGGGTATTGCAGAATAGAAATGTCCTGATCAATGAATCATTAAATTTTCCATGGCAAACCTTGAGGGACAGAGAAGACACCGAAATGGGTGAGAGGTGGCCTGTTCTTCTCCACACTCACAAAGGAGGGCGTGGGTGCGAAATCCCCGTATCTTTAGGTTTACATGGGATCCGTCTGTCACCTAATTTAAGGGATGGGGAGATGTCAATTTCGTCCCTGTTTACCTTCGAAGCTTCCCTGAAGTGTTGCTTCTGAGCAGGAAAAATCTTTTTTCTGAAATGAAGGCAGGCAGAAAAGGGCTCCAGGAGATGATGGCTTTCTCTTCAGGGAACATTCTTCACCAAAGGCTGGAATAAATCTCCCCAGGTAGAGGATCTTCTTGCACCCCATAAGGATCCTGAGTACTCAGAATCATCTTTTCCTTTTGCATCTCCATCCCCAGCATTTGCTTCTAGGGTTTCCCTGTCCGGCAGGTCTCTTTGTAAAGCGAATGACTCTGAATTGTCTCTTCCAGACCGAATCATTCTCAACTACAGTACTTTACGCTCCCCCTGGCAGCGAGACCCTCACGGTCTGCATCTCTCCCAGCTCCTGTGAGGGTGGAGGGTGAGCTGAGAGGGAAGAGAGAAGCCTCAGGAGGGCATGGGTGGCAAGAATGCAGGTGAGGCTCTCCCTGCTGGCGAGAAAAGTCCCACGGAGAGGAGCCATGTCCACCGTAGCTACGTGACACCACTGCACTGGGCCTCCCTCTTGGCCCACTGGGCTTGGAGGGAGAGGAAGGCCCACCGGGATGGTCCATGTGTTATCATATTTCACCGCCCAGTACAACGAGATGACTTTCTTTCATAGCCCCATGGCAAGAGAGAGAGAGAGGGAGTCCACAGAAACCTACCTTGGCCGTAGGGAGGGAGAGATAGCCACGTGAGGTTCATGGATGGTGATTTGTGGGCCAAATGTTATTTTCGGAGTGGCCAAATTACCGCCTCTTTCAAGGTGGTAGGGACCACTCCCTCTCTTAAAGAGGCGTTTGCAGCCTCCTGGACCCAGCTGCAAACCCACCTGGCAGATCTTCCAATTAGCCAAGAATGGGGAAATGTCAGCTGTGGTGGACTACCACAGACTCAAACTACCAAGAGTTTTCTAATACTCTCAGGTACTTGTTTGAGTGTCATACCTATGGCCTTGCTTGTTCATTTTGGTAATCGTGATGCCACTCCTTAAAAATCTCATATACTTGAAAACTCTTTTAAGGGTTGCTGTAAGTTACTCAAACTTTGTTCTCCTGTAAATGGGCTCAAGATTATTCACATTCATCCACTCAGGATCCCAATTTGCATAATTCAGGCTGATAATCCGAAGAGGCCTCATTCCAGTCTGAACATTTATTTCAGTTCCAAGGAAACTTTCATACAGTAATGAAGTTAGAATCATGTTAAAACCATCCCAGTAAAATTAAAACAATCCAAGATTAAAACAATCAACACATCACAGAACACAAGGACGGAAGTTGCACAAATCATGTCTTCTCTCTGTAATGGTGTCCCCACCCTCAAAAGCTCATTCAGAGCATCATGCTTGTTAATTATCCACTTACTGCTGTAAAATGCCATTAGGAATGTGAATATTGTGGCGCCGTCGGAGAAAACGAATTCTTTCTGAGGTACATTCATAGGTTCACAACAGCTTCATTCAACACCAGAGCTCTCCCTGTAGTATGACCCTCCGTATGTTTTCTTCCCTGATGGGACATATGGATGGAGTTTAAGAGTTTCATTTCCTGCACGTTTCAAAGTTTCCCCTCTCTGTGCATTTGTTGATGTTTGATGTACTGAGCATTACAACAGAAGAATTCTCCACATTCTTTGCACGGATAGGGATTCTCCCTAGAGTCAACTATTTGTGTTCTACAAGATCTTTGCTTCAACAGAGGTTTTTCCCATATTATTAACATTTATTTGATTTCACCCCAGCATGAACTTTTCAATGCATTCTAAAGGCTGAACGAGTTGTGAAGCTTCTCCCACATTCTTTGCAATGATATAGTTTTTCTCCTGAATGAATTCGTCGATATATTATAAGTTTTTCCATTTGGTTGAAACTCCTCCCACATTCTTCACATTTATAGGGTTTCTCTCCTGTATGAATTCGCTGATGTACTACAAGGTGTGACTTATAGCTGAACTTTTTCCCACATTCATTGCACTGATGGGGTTTCTTTCCTGTATGAATTTGCTGCTGAAGGCTAAGATTACTGCTCTGGCAGAAGCTTTTCCCACATTCTTTACAAGAATATGGCTTCTTCTCAGAATGACAGTACTGATGTACTTTAAAATTTGAGGAACGACTGAAACATTTTCCACATTCTTTGCATATATAGGGCTTTTCTCATGAGTGAATTCGTTGATGTATTACAAGCTTTGCAATTTGTCTGAAACTCTTCCCACATTCTTTACACTCATAGGGTTTCTCTCCTGTATGAATTCGCTCATGTATTACAAGGTTTGCCTTGTGGCTGAACTTTTTCCCACATTCATTGCACTGATGGGGCTTCTCTCCTGTATGAATTCTCTGGTGTACTTGAAGTCCAGTCTTCTGGGAGAAACATTTCCCACATTCTTTACAAGAATAAGGTTTCTCCCCTGAATGGGAGCGCTGATGTACTCTAAAATTTGAGAAATCACTGAAACATTTCCCACATTCTTTACAATAATATGGTTTCTCCCCTGAATGCTGGCGCTGATGTACTTTAAAAGCTGAGGGATGACTGAAACATTTCCCACATTCTTTACACTCATAAGGTTTCTCTCCTGTATGAATTCTCTGATGTACTTCAAGGTGTGCATTGCGTCTGAAGGCCCGTCCACATTCTGGACATTTGTATGTTTTCTCTCCTGTGTGTATTCGTTGATGGCTTTCAAGTTCTGAACTTCTCTTGAAGCTCATGCCACACTCTGTGCACTTACAGACTTTCTCTTCAGAATGCATTGGTTGAGGAGCCTTAAGGTCAGAGCTAAAGCGTTTGTGTTTCTCCCCTGTGTGAAAACTTGTATCTTCTGGGCTCCATCTGAAACTTTCTCCTTCCTCCAAACAGTGACACAGATTTATCTCGGCGTGACATGTTGGACATTTCACTGTACTTTTCCTCAGAGGGATGTTTTGTTCATACTCTGAGTTTTGAAGAGCACTGATGCTCCTGTTTGTTGTTTTTCCCATTTCGTCTTCAGAGGCAACGCCGCTCGGACATCTGTGAGATCTGCCTCTCCTCTGGTCTTCCCGATTCCGCCTCAGTGATTCATTTCCATCCCAACAGTTCTCATTTTCATCCTCCCCTCTTTCTGGCAATGTCCCATGGAGTCTTTCTACCTTCTCTTTTCCCTCATCTGCTCAAAGGAGAAAATTAATAGTGAATTGAGGATCTAGTGGGTTCAAGGGGAAAAGGTGCCACAGAAGAATGTTTATTGCATTCATCAACCTGCTTTGTATTCAGGAAATCTTTCTCATATTCCTTTTCTAAAATTTGTTGTTGTTGTTTAGTCGTTATGTCGTTTCTGACTCTTCAATACCCCATGGACCAGAGCACACCAAGCCGACCCACTGCTTCCCAGAGTTTTGTCCGGGAGGCCAATTTTTAGGTTTAGCTGAAGACACACAGGTTTAGCTGATGGACATGATAAAGGACAAAAATGGAAGGGACCTCACAGAAGCAGAAGACATCAAGAAGAGGTGGCAAGAATACACAGAGGAATATTATCAGAAAGATTTGGATATCCCGGACAACCCAGACAATGTAGTTGCTGACCTAGAGCCAGACATCCTGGAGAGTGAAGTCAAGTGGGCCTTAGAAAGCCTGGCTAACAACAAGATCAGTGGAGGTGATAGCATTCCAGCTGAACTATTTAAAATCTTAAAAGATGATGCTGTTAAGGTGCAACATTCAATATGCCAGCAAGTTTGGAAAACTCAACAGTGGCCAGAGGACTGGAAAAGATCAGTTTACATGCCAATCCCAAAGAAGGGAAGTGCCAAAGAATGCTCTAACTACCATACAATTGCACTCATTTCACACGCTAGCAAGGTTATGCTCAAAATCCTACAAGGTGGGCTTCAGCAATATGTGGACCGAGAACTCCCAGAAGTACAAGCGGGTTTCCGAAGGGGCAGAGGAACTGGAGACCAAATTGCTAACATGCACTGGATCATGGAGAAAGCCAGAGAGTTCCAGAAAAACATCTACTTCTGCTTCATTAATTATGCAAAAGCCTTTGACTGTGTGGACCACAGCAAACTATGGCAGGTCCTGAAAGAAATGGGTGTGCCTGACCACCTTATCCATCTCTTGAGAAACCTATATGTGGGACAGGAAGCAACAGTTAGAAGTGGATGTGGAACAACTGACTGGTTCAAAATTGGGAAAGGAGTACGACAAGGCTGTATTTTGTCCCCCGGCTTATTTAATTTATATGCAGAATACATCATGCGGAAGGCTGGACTGGAGGAATCCCAAGACAGAATTAAGATTGCTGGAAGAAACATCAACCACCTCCGATATGCAGATGATACCACTATGATGGCAGAAAGTGAGGAGGAACTAAAGAACCTTGTAATGAAGGTGAAAGAGGAGAGGGCAAAAAACAGTCTGAAACTCAACATTAAAAAATCTAAGATCATGGCCACTGGCCCCATCGGGTCCTGGCAAATAGAAGGGGAAGATATGGAGGCAGTGACAGATTTTACTTTCTTGGGCTCACTGCAGATGGAGACAGCAGCCATGAAATTAAAAGACGCCTGCTTCTTGGGAAGAAAGCGATGACAAACGTTGACAGCAACTTAAAAAGCAGAGATATCACCTTGCCAACGAAAGTCCGCATAGTCAAAGCTATGGTTTTTCCTGTAGTGATGTATGGAAGTGAGAGCTGGACCATAAAGAAAGCTGACCGCCGAAGAATTGATGCCTTTGAATTGTGGTGCTGGAGGAGGCTCTTGAGAGTCCCCTGGACTGCAAGGAGAACAAACCTATCAATTCTAGAGGAAATCAACCCTGAGTGCTCACTGGAAGGACAGATCCTGAAGCTAAGGCTCCAATACTTTGGCCATCTCATGAGAAGGGAGGACTCCCTGGGAAAGACCTTAATGTTGGGAAAGTGTGAAGGCAAGAGGAGAAGGGGACGACAGAGGATGAGATGGTTGGAAAGTGTCACCGAACAACCAACATGAATCTGACCCAACTCTGGGAGGCAGTGGAAGATAGGAGGGCCTGGCGTGCTCTGGTCCATGGGGTCACGACGCGTCGGACACGACTAAACGACGACGAAGACACACAAGGTTCAGTGGCTAACATGTGAGTGTTAATACCCTGAAAGACAGGAACAAAATTCAAAAAGATCTTGTTTCAGCTCAAGTATTGGGCTGAAAACAACAGAATGAATTTTCACAGGGATAAGTGGAAAATTCTCCACCTAGGGTAAATAAACCCAAGAAATGAACAGTTACAAAATGGGGGCTACTTGCCTCAGTAATATTATGAGTGAGAAGGATTTTGGAATGGTTGTAGATGACACACTGAATAAGAGGGATGCCAACAAGCTGGACCCAGTTAGGAAGAGATCAAAAAGGGTGATCAGGGATTATATACCTTGTAAATCATCCTCAAGGGCCTCTAAAAGGAGAAGAAAAGCTTCATCTCCCTCATCCTCTTTTTGGTTGGCTCCTGCTTGTAGCTGCTTCTGTTCATCCTTAAGAGGCGCCTCTCCTTCCATGGGTGTTGATCAAAGGTCGACCTTCTTCTGTCACCTTTAACAACAGAGCAGCAGCTTTTTAGAGTAATAGTTGGGACACCAGCCCTAACCTCAGTCATGAGTTCCTTTGCCTTTGAAGGGAGAATCTAATTCAGGTGTTCATAGATGGAAGTCATAATGCTACCACCTTACCCAATTAGGTAATGGGACAAGTCAGCATCTCTGTCTCCCAAATTTAGAGGGATGAGAAAGAAAAAGATCCAGAAAATGGAGCAACAGCCAGCTTTGGGACTGGCAAGTTTTCCCCATTTTCAGACAGAATTTTCTATTAGTACTAAATCCTCTTGAAAGAGTATTTTTATTTTGATTACAGGTGCCTCACCTGGATTGGTGGGAAACAAGAGGTACAGCTGGGTGTCATAAGCATATTGCTGACTCCTCAGCCCAAACCTCCAAGCGGTTCCATGTAGATGTTAAACAGCATGGGGGACAGTATCAAGCCCTGAGGAACTCCATGACACAAGAACCATGTGACAGAGCAACTGAGCCTCGTGGCGCAGTGGTTGAACCGCTGTACTGCAGCTAAAACTGTGCTCACGACCTGGGGTTCAAATCCCAGGTAGCCGGCTCAAGGTTGACTCAGCCTTCTATCCTTCTGAGGTTGGTAAAATGAGTACCCAGCTCGCTGGGGGGAGGGGCAATGTGTAGCCTGTATAATAAAATTGTAAACCGCCCAGAGAGTACTTAAAGCGCTATGGGCCGGTATATAAGCAGCACGCTTTGCTTTTTTGCTTTGCTTTTGTCCCCCAACACCACTCTCTGGACACAGTCAGCCAGGAAGGAGCGGAACCACCGTAAAACAGTGCCCCCAACTCCCAACACAGCCAGGCTATCCAGAAGGACACCATGGTCGGTGGTGTCGAAAGCTGCTGAGAGGTCCAGGAGTATCAACAGGGTCACACTCCCCCTGTCTCTCTCCCTGCAAAGGTAATCATACAGGGCAACCAAGGCAGTCTCCATACCAAAACCTGGCCTGAAACCCGGGTGAAATGGATCCAGAAAATCCATTTGATCCAGCAGCTCCTGGAGTTGGCCGGCCGTAACCCACTCCAACACCTTGCCCAATTAAGGGAGGTTCGCTACTGGTTGGTAGTTAACCACTAGCCTTGGGTCCAGGTTAGGTTTTTTTTTAGGAATGGCCGAATTACCACCTCTCTCAAGGTGGTAGGGACCACTCACTCTCTTAAAGAGGCCTTCACGGCCTCCTGGGCCCAGGTGCGAACCCACCTGGCAGATCTTCCAAGAAGCCAAGGTGGGCAAGAATCGATGGGCAAATGTCAGCTGTGGTGGACTACCACAGACTCAAACTACCAAGGGTTTTCTAATACTTTCAGGTACTTGTTTGAGTGTCATACCTATGGCCTTGCTTGCTCACTTGTTCAATAGTTCATTTTGGTAATCGTGATACCACTCCTTAAATATCTCATATACTTGAAAACCCTTTTAGGGTTGCTGTAACTTACACAAACTTTGCTCTCCTGTAAATAGGCTCAAGATTATTCACATTCATCCACTCAGGATCCCAATTTGCATAATTCAGGCTGATAATCTGAAGAGGCCTCATTCCAGTCTGAACATTTATTTCAGTTCCAAGGAAACTTTCATACAGTAATGAAGTTTGAATCATGTTAAAACCATCCCAGTAAAATTAAAACAATCCAAGATTAAAACAATCAAAACATTACAGAAAAGGAAGGAAGTTGCACATATCATGCCTTCCTTCTGTAACGGCGTTCCCACCTTCAAAAGCTCATCCAGAGCATCATACCTATTGCTGTAAAATGCCATTAGGAATGTGAGTTTTGTGGAGAAAGCGAATTTAATGAAGTTGAGGGGATTATGCCCTTTGAAGCCACTATAAGGTTTCTTCGTGAGGTACTTTCATAGGTTCACATTCAACACCAGAGCTCTCCCTGTAGTATGACCCTCCGTATGTCTTCCCTGATTGGACATATGGATGGAGTTTAAGAAGTTCATTTCCTGCACGTTTCAAAGTTTCCCCTCTCTGTGCATCTGTTGATGTTTGATGTACTGAGCATTACAACAGAAGCTTTCTCCACATTCTTTCCATGGATAGGGATTTTCCCCAGAGTCAACTATTTGTGTTCCACAAGATCTTTACTTCAACAGCTTTCCACCATATTATTAACATTTATCTGATTTGTCCCCAGCATGAATTTTCCGATGCCTTCTAAGGGCTGAACTAGTTGTGAAGCTTCTCCCACATTCTTTACACTCATAGGGTTTCTCTCCTGTATGAATTCGCTGATGTACTACAAGGTTTGCCTTCTGGCTGAACTTTTTCCCACATTCATTGCACTGATGGGGTTTCTCTCCCGTATGAATTCGCTGGTGAACTTGAAGATGACCACTCTGGTAGAAAGATTTCCCACATTCTTTACAAGAATATGGTTTCTCCCCTGAATGGAAGCGCTGATGTACTCTAAAATTTGAGGAATGACTGAAACATTTCCCACATTCTTTGCATGTATAGGGTTTCTCTCCTGTATGAATTCGCTGATGTAATTGAAGATGTGCATTGCGTCTGAAGGCCTGTCCACATTCAGGACATTTGTATGCTTTCTCGCGTGTGTGTATACTTTGATGGCTTTCAAGTTCTGAATGTCTCTTGAAACTCACGCCACACTCTTTGCACTTACAGATGTTCTCTTCAGAATGCATTGGTTGAGGTGCTTTAAGGTCAGAGCTAAAGCATTTCTGTTTCTCCCCTGTGTGAAATCTTGTATCTTCTGGGCTCCATCTGAAACTTTCTCCATCCTCCAAACAGTGACACAGATTTATTTCGGCGTGACATGTTGGACATTTCCCTGGACTTTTCCTCAGAGGGATGCTTTGTTGATACTCCGAGCTTTGAAGAGCACTGATGCTCCTGTTTTTCTCTCTCCCCATTTCGTCTTCAGAGGCAACGCCGCTCGGATATCTGTGAAATCTGTCTCTCCTCTGGTCTGCCTGATTCTGCCACAGTGATTCTTTTCCATCCCAGCAGTTCTCCTTTTCATCCTCCCCTCTTTCTGGCAATGTCCCCTGGAGTCTTACTTCCTTCTCTTTTGCCCCATTTGCTCGGAGAGAATTAATAGTGAATTGAGGATCTAGTGGTGAAAAGGGGGAAAAGATGCCAGAGAAGAACGTTTATTGCATTCATCAACTTGCTTTTTTATTCAGCAAATCTCTCTCATATTTCTTTCCTAAAATTTGTTGTTGTTGTTTAGTCGTTAAGTCGTGTCTGACTGTTCGTTACCCCATGGACCAGAGCACGCCAGGCCCTCCCGTCTTCCACTGCCTCCCAGAGTTTGGTCCGGGAGGCCAATTTTTAGGTTTGGTCAAGTTTCAGCTCATGCATTGGGCTCAAAACAACAGAATGAACTTTTACAGGGATAAGTGCAAAGTTCTCTACCTAGGGTAAAGAAATCCCGCAAATGAACAGTTACAAATTGGGGAATACTTGGCTCAGTAATATTATGAGTGAGAAGGATTTTGGTATTGTTGTAGATCACACGCTCAATATGAACCAAGAGCACAAGCTGGCTGCAAAGGAAAGGGAAACACTATTTTATCCTGCAAGTATAGTCTCCAAATCCCATGAGGTACTAGTTCTCCTCTATTCAGCACTGGTTAGGCCTCATCTTGAGTTCCAGCTGCAGTTTCTGGACACTGCACTTTAAGAGGGATGCCAACAAGCTGGAGCTAGTTGGGAAGAGAGCAACAAGTGTGATCAGGGGATATATACCTTGTAAATCCTCAAGGCCCTCTAAAAGGAGAAGAAAAGCTTCATCTGCGTCATCCTCTTTTTGGTTGGCTCCTGCTTGTAGCTGCTTCTGTTCATCCTTAAGAGGAGCCTCTCCTTCCATGGGTGTTGATCAAAGGTCGACCTTCTTCTGTCACCTTTAACAACAGAGCAGAAGCTTTTTAGAGTAACAGTCGGGACACCAGCCCTAACCTCAGTCATGAGCTCCATTGCCTTCGAAGGGAGAATCTAATTCAGGTGTTTATAGATGGAAGCCAAAATGCTGCCACCTTACCCAATTAAGAGAAAATAATGACGTGGCATTTGGATTTCCTGCACTCCAACTCCCCAATTTATCCCAGAATTCCTCCTCTGGGGGAATTTTGGTAGTCCCAGTCTACAATTTCCTTGTATTTCCCCTCAAGGCCTAGTCTTCAGAGGCTGCACTATAGATCTCCAGCTCCTGCCCCCTCCCACAAATTCCAGGGCACTGTAGTTTTTGGAAAGCACTGTCTATATAGAACCGAAAGAGCTGTGAGATTACACCCAGGAGGCATTTCAAGAGGAAATGAATGATGTAAGAAGCCCTGTTAGAGATGAATAAAACACATGCCTCTGAAGGTTTGGGTCTCTGAAATAGAAATCTCAGATTCGGGAATTCTGGGAACTGGCACCCAAAAATAATCCGAAGGAGACATCCCTAGAAGAGAACCCTCTCTCTAGCCCCACCGCAAGTATGTGGTACATAGAGAGACCATCTCCGTCTCGCAATATTCGTCCATTGCAAAGTTATCTCCTCTGTTTCACCTTTTGTTCTCTTTCGGAAGCCCCATATTTTCCTCTTACTTACCAAGGTGACGCCCGACTGCCCAGGAAAGTTCACAATCCAGCTACAGAGAAGCAGAAATTTTGGGGGAAAGGAATCAAAAGAGGACTCACCCAGTGGGAGAATTTCTAGCAGCCAGGAACAGAGCAAAAGCCAGCCCCGATATCTGGCTAAGGTGGAGATGGTGTTCTGGAAGTCTGTGTTTCCTTCTGCTGGTGACTCATTACTAATTGCAGCTCTTCTCTTTTTTCCTTTTATCATGCCCACATTCCCACCTTGAAATTGAACCACCTGCTAAAAGTTACCCTAAGATTTGCAAGGAAGTCTGGAGTTTCTAGTTCAAAGCAAAAGAGAGATTCAGGTATAAAGAAAATCTTTTTTCTAAGGCAAAAAATTTGAGAAGCGTTTTTTCCTTTCATGTCTTCATTTTCATATTTTTATCACTAACCTTCCTGTCTTTATTGATTCATTTTCTTAGCTTCATCATGTTGTCCATGTCTGAGGAAATTTCAAAAATTAAATAGCATAAAGGCATTCAATGGCTCAAATCTTTTGGCTTAGTGTAGTAAGTTATGGTAGAGTAGGCCCATTGAATCATTAGGGTTTTGGTGAGTCAACTGCATAAGTTCTTTTGATTCGAGTGCTCCTAGTATAGAATTCTAGTTGCTACCTCCTTTACTAAAACAAGTAGCAACTCAAGTAGATCCATCTGAATCCATTGGCCCTACAGAGGAATTGACTCTCCGGATCCCCACTTGCTTCAACGAGCCACACAAGTGCAACATATGATGTTAAGCAACAGGATTTCAGCCATCCACTGGAAATTGCGACTGACATTTCAGTTCTGGTCACAGTCGGTTTCCCAACGTAAGTAGGCAAATCCCAGCCGGCATGCTGTGCCTTGACCCAGAGAAGGTTCTCAGCATGTTCTGGGCTCAATATAATTTAGCTCACTCCTGGATTTGTTGTTCTTGAAGTAGTCGTAGTCATTGTTATCTGCTTCATGCTCATGGCAACACGTTGAATTAGAGACCTTCTAGGACTACTCTATTTGGAACTTTGTCCTGCCAGGTGATACCAATAATGTGTCGATGACAACGCATATGTAAGTTGTTCAGCTTCCTCTCCTGCCGTGCACAAAGGTTCCAGGACTCACTGCAGTACAGGAGTGTGCTCACGACACAGGCTCTATAGACCTGGATCTTGGTATATGCCATCAGCTTCTTATTAAGCCACACTCTCTTTGTGAGTCTTGAGAACGTGGTAGCTGCTTTGCCAATGCGTTTATCCAGCTCGACATCTATGGAGAGGATGTCAGAGATTGTTGAGCCAAGCTACATAGAATCATGAACACCTTCGAATTCTTGTGTGGAGATGGTAATAGAGGGAGGTGAGTCCACACCCTGGCCCATGACTTGTTAATCCAAAATCTTGGCAGGCCTTGCTAAAACGATTCATGAGTTGTTAGAGGTCTTCAGCAGAATGGGTAACAATAGGTACACCATCAGCAAAGACTAAGTCCGGCATGCGTTTCAGCTGCAATTTGGTCTCTGAAATGAAAACAAAACAAAACAAAACATCATTTCTGGTCCTTGTTTGAGAGGCGCTAAAGGAAGAGCTCTACTGTCTCGTAGCTCTACGTTCCTCTTTTCTCCTCCTAATGAACATTTTCATGAATTGCAGGGAGAAAAGTTATAGAAACAAAGCGGGGGGGGGGGGTGGACCTGGATAGAGAAGCAAGAGGTCAAACTAAAGAGTCCACTTCCACCCATGGTTTCCTCCTCTTCTCTCTTCCTCTCTCCCCATTAAAGGTAAAGTTTCCCCTTGACAATTTGTCCAGTCCTGTCGGACTCTAGGTGACGGCGCTCATCTCCGTTTCCAACCCATAGAGCTTAGCCTTTCGTCCGCAGACAATCCTCCATGGTTACGTGGCCAGCATGACTAGGCATGGAATGCCACCATTTGCTTTCCCACTGAGGTGTTCCCTATTTATCTACTCGGATTTGCATGCTTTCAAACCGCTAGGTTAGCGGGAGCTGGGACAAGCGACGGGCATTTACTCCCTCACGTGGATTCAATCTTACAACTGCAGGTCTTCTGACCTTGCAGCACAGAGGCTTCTGCGGTTTAACCCAGTGGTTCTTAACCTTGGGTTACTCAAGTGTTTTTGGACTTCAACTCCCAGAAGCCTTCGCCACTAGCTGTGCTGGCTGGGGTTTCTGGGAGTTGCAGTTCAAAAACACCTGAGTAACAAAGGTTAAGAACAACTGGACTTTAACCCGCAGCGCCACCACGTCCCTCCCCCCATTAGCCCCCTCAATCTCCCCGCCAGCTTCCTTTCCTTGCTTTTTCGGTTCCCATTTGAAACGTGAAAAGGGAGGAGCTCCCTCTTTATCCTTCGTAGCTCTTTGTTCTCCGCGTTCCCCTGAAGGGAGGTTGACATGAATAAAGAGCCCAGAGGAGGGGAGGGGTTGAGAGCAGGCGACAGAAGATGAGGATGATGAAGGGGGGGGGGGGGGAGGAATTCCTGCCCTTTGACCCCCAGCTTTGCTTTGAAGTCCAACCCAGGAGTTCCTCTCCCCCTCCTCTCCCTCCCCCCCCCGGGTTTCCTTTCCCATGTTTTGCAAGAAGATAAAAGCTACGAAGTGTGCAGAGAAGCGCCTCTCATCAATCTGTGCCAAGAAGATGATGGGGGGGGTGAAAGAGAGAATCTTCTTTATTATTCCCCCCCCAGACCCTCCGCTCTTCTCTTTCTGCAGGTTCCCCCCCATTAATGGGTTAGAGGGGAACCTAGAGCTACGAAAAATGTATAGAAGAGCTCCTCCCCTTTGGCACGTCTCGAGAAGAGGAACCGGAAGTTGTAAAATGGGTGCAACTCCTTCTTCCCGACTCTATGGTCTCGGGGGGGGGGAAAGGCGCTTGCAAAGGGTGGTCTCCTCCGGGAGTTTCCCTGCATCAGGACCTGCAAGGAGGTGAGCCATGGGGTCAAAGGGCAGGAATTCCTCCCCCCCCCCATCATCCTCATCATTCCTGCAAAATATTAGGGGGGGGGATTCGAAGAAGGAAGGCAAAAAACCCCGGGACGTGGGAGGATGGGGGTCTTTTGGGGAGGATTTTTGTAAAAAAAAGGAGGGCAACCCCCCCCCGGACGTGAGAGGAGGGAGGGGTAATTCCAACCCCCCCCGCCGCCTTTTGGTCTCCGTTGCAGGGACCCAATTTGGTCTTGCAAAGGAGGCCTCCCCCCCCCCCACTGTGTCATATTTGCAGATGATGGGGGGAGAGCGGATGTTGGGGAAGCAGATCCCACCCGTAGGGATGGGGAGACGCTCCGTTCCCCCCCCCCCCAGGAGCCATCAGAGCAAGGCGCCTGTGGGTGTGGTTGTGTTTTTTTCTCTCTCTGTGTGTGTGTGAGGCAGATCCTCCTTCGCATCTCCTGCAAGTGAATCAAGGATTTCGGGAGAGGGAGGTTTCCATCATCCTTCTCCCTCCCAGTCCTTCCCCCCCCTCCTCTTTCATGGGAAAAAAATCGTTCTAGAATGACACGGGAGGGAGGAAACATGTGAGTCCGGGAAGGGAGGGATCCTGCAAGCAAGTGGGGGGGGGCAGGAGAGGAAACACTTTCCCTGGATTTTAATCTGGAAAGTATTAGAAAAAGTACAAAAAAGAGTGTATGCAAATTCCAGGTAGATACTCTGAGTCTTTCACTCTTAACGGATGTGTCTTTACGTGACTGGGTGCCATGTCTGTCACAAAAAGTTGACTATATGTGTGAATTTATTTATTTATTTATTTATTTATTTATTTATTTATTTATTTAACTTATATGCCGCCCACTCTACCCAAAGGCCTCTGGGCGGCTTACAACAATTAAAAGTCAATTAAAATACAACAAAAGATTAAATGATAAAAATACCATTAAAATTGCCATGAGGACCCACAGTTGATGTTATTTCAATTAAAAGCCTTCTGGAACAGGAAGGTTTTGACTTGGTGCCGAAATGTCATTAATGTCAGCGCCATAGTCTGGGGGCAGCTGCCGAAAAGGTCCTTTGTCTACAAGCCACTCCTCTTACCCTGGCTAGATCTTAACGGCTGGGTAGGCTCATATGGAAGGAGGCGGTCCTTCAGGTATCCAGGGCCCAAGCCGTTTAGGGCTTTATATGTCAAAACAAGCACTTTGAATTGGGCCCGGGCAGCAACTGGTAACCAATGTAACTTGAACAGAATTGGCTTGATGTGTTCTCTAGCGGCCCCACCACTCACCAGCCGCGCAGCTCGATTCTGGACCAGTTGCAGTCGCCTGACCGTCTTCAGAGGCAGCCCCATGTAGAGCGCATTGCATGTGTGACTGACATGAGACTCCGCTCATCCAGGTAGGGGCGTAGCTGAAGGACGGCGCCCCTGGCCACCGAGTCCACCTGGGCTTCCAGAGTTAGACCTTCTCACCCCCTCATTTCCTCCCTTGGGAGCTGCAAGGTGGCTGCATTGATCCCTCTGAAACGGTCCCCCGCCTTCCACAAGAGATACCCTCCTCCCCTCATGAAAGAAAAAAAGTATGTAAAAGTGAGAGTTTTGGAGTCTTGGTGGTGGAATCTGATTTTGGAATCTGAAGTCTGAACAGGAAAATGCCCTCTGCATAAACGGTCTCTCTGCTTCCTGGTTTTCTCCCCAGGGTTCCAGTTTCACTCTGTTCCCACAAGTGAGCCCCGCAAACCCTTGGAGCCGAGCCACCTCATCGCTGCTCAGCAGGGGCTCAGTCTACTGTACCTGGTAAATGACTTTTTTCTGACTTTTTTTTTTCATTTCTGACTTTTCCCCTGACTTTTCCCCCATAGGAACACATTAATTAAATTTCAATCCATTCCTATGGGAAACTGCGCCTCACAAGATGAATTTTTTTGCAAGATAACACATCTTGTGAGGCACCGAAAAACTTGGAAGACTCTTTTATCTTGCGAGTTTTTTGTCCTGCGAGGCATTCTTCTTGTGAGGCACCATTGTATAAGGCTTTAAACTCATAACATATCATTGTTTTTGTTGTTTAGTCGTTAACTTGTGTCCGACTCTTCGTGACCCCATGGACCAGAGCACGCCAGGCCCTCCTGTCTTCCACTGCCTCCCAGAGTTTGGTCAAATTCATGTTGGTAGCTACGATGACACGGTCCAGCCATCTCGTCCTCTGTCGTCCCCTTCTCCTCTTGCCTTCACACTTTCCGAACATCAGGGTCCTTTCCAGGGAGTCTTCTCATGAGATGGCCAAAGTATTGGAGCCTCAGCTTCAGGGTCTGTCCTTCCAGTGAGCACTCAGGGTTGCTTTCTTTCAAAATGGATAGGTTTTTTTCTCCTTGCATTCCAGGGGTCTCTCAAGAGCCTCCTCCAGCACCCCAAATCAAAAGCATCAATTCATTGGCGGTCAGCCTTCTTTATGGTCCAGGTCTTGTTTCCATACATCACTACTGGAAAAACCATAGCTTTGCCTATGCAGACCTTTGTTGGCAAGGTGATGTCTCTGCGTTTTAAGATGCTGTCGAGGTTTCTCATCACTTTCCTCCCAAGAAGCAGTTGTCTTTTAATTTTGTGGGTGCTGTCATCATCTCCAGTGATCATGGAGCCCAAGAAAGTAAAATCTGTCACTGCCTCCGTATCTTCACCTTCTATTTGCCAGGAGGTGATGGACCAGTGGCCATGATCTTATTTATTTTTTTTTGATGTTGAGCTTCAGACCATGTTTTGCGCTCTCCTTTTTCACCCTCATTAAGAGATTCTTTAATTCTTCCTCACTTTCTGCCATCAGAGTGGTATCATCTGCATATCTGAGGTTGTTGATATTTCTTCTGACAATCTTGATTCTGACTTGGGATTCATCCAGTCCTGCCTTTTGCATGATGTATTCTGCATATAAGTTAAATAAACAGGGAGACAATACACAGCCTTGTCATACTCCTTTCCCAATTTTGAACCAATCAGTTCTTCCATATCCACTTCTAACTCTTGCTTCCTGTCCCACATATAGATTTCTCAGAAGATAGATAAGGCACTCCCATTTCTTTAAGAACTTGCCATAGTTTGTTGTGGTCCACACAGTCAAAGGCTTTTGCATAGTCAATGAAGCAGAAGTAGATGTTTTTCTGGAACTCTCTGGCTTTCTCCATAATCCAGTGCATGTTAGCAATTTGGATTCTAGTTCCTCTGTCCCTTCGGAATCCAGCTTGTACTTCTGGGAGTTCTCGGTCTACATACTGCTGGAGCCTACCATGTAGGATTTTGAGCATAACATGTGAAAATGAGTGCAATTGTACAGTAGTTGGAGCATTCTTGGACACTGTCCTTCTTTGGGATTGGGAGGCCCTCTTGTTTCTCCTTGCTATTCTTTGGACGTCCGCATTCAATTTTCTTTAATTTTCCCCATCTCCCTTACATTTTATTTCCCTTCTCTTCTCTGCTATTTGTAAGGCCTTGTTGGACAGCCACTTTGCTTTCTTGCATTTCCTTTTCTTTGGGATGGTTTTTGTTGCTGCCTCCTGAACAATGTTACGAGCCTCCATCCAGAGTTCTTCAGGCACTCTGTCCACCAAATCGAGTTCCTTAAATCTGTTCTTTACTTTCACTGTGTTTTCATAAGGAATTTGGTTTAGATTATACAGTACCTGAGTAGCCCAGTGGTTTTTCCTTCTCTCTTCAGTTTAAGCTTGAATTTTGCTATGAGAAGCTGATGATCAGAGCCACAATCAGCTCCTCGTCTTGTTTTTGCTGACTGTATAGAGCTTCTCCATCTTTCGTTGCAGAGATAAATCTGATTTCAGTACTGCCCATCTAGTGATGTCCATGTGTAGAGTCGCCTCTTGTGTTGTTGGAAAAGGGTGTTTGTGATGACCAGCTTGTTCTCTTGACAAAATTCTATTAGCCTTTGCTCTGCTTTGTTTTGAACTCCAAGGCCAAATTTACCTGTTGTTCCTTTTATCTCTTGACTCCATACTTTAACATTCTAATCCTCTATAATGAGAAGTACATCTTTCTTTGGTGTCAGTTCTAGAAGATGTTGTAAGTCTTCATAGAATTGGTCAGTTTCAGCCTATTCAGCATCTGAGGTTGGTGCACGAACTTGGATGACTGTGATGTTGAAAGGTCTGCCTTGGATTCGTTTTGAAATCATTCTATCATTTTTGAGATTGTATCCCATTACAGCTTTTCCCACTCTTTTGTTGACTATGAGGGCTACTCCATTTCTTCTATGGGATTCTTGCCCACAATAGCAGATATGATAATTGTCTGAATTGAATTTACCCATTCATGTCCATTTTAGTTCATTGATGCCCAGGATGGCAATGTTTATTCTTGCCATCTCCTGTTTGACCACATCCAGCTTATCAAAGTTCATAGATCTTACATTCCAGGTTCCTATGCAGTATTTTTCTTTGCAGCATCAGACTTTCCTTTTACTTCCAGGCACGTCCACAGCAGAGCATCCTTTCGGCTTTGTCCCAACCGCTTCATTAGCTCTTGAGCTACTTGTACTTGTCCTCCACTCTTCCTCAGTAGCATGTTAGACACCTTCCAACCTGAGGGGCTCATCTTCCAGTGTCATATCTTTTAGCTTTTTGTTTCTGTGCATGGAGTTTTCCTGGCAAAGGCACTGGAGTGGCTTGCCAGTTCCTGCTCCAGGTGGATCGCATTTAGTTAGGATTCTCCACTATGACCTGTCCGTTTTTAGTGTCCCTGCACGGCATAGCCCATAGCTTCTCTGAGTTACTCAAGCCCCTTCGCCATGACAAGACAGCAATCCATGAAGGGGATTATCTATATATGTGACTGCAAAATATTGTACAGGTGTTAACATTTGGTCCATAAGATGTTGGTATGTAGCCACTGCCACATGCAAGCCAAAGGGCATGTAAGTGAATTGGTAGGGCCTGATTTTTTTTGGGGGGGGGGTAAAAGCCATCTTCCTATCGGTCTCTTGGAGGGGGATTTGACAATACCCCTTTTCCTAATCTCTCAATTTGTCCACACTGGGTATGGCGTAGGCATCGAAAATTCACTCAGAAAATTCACTGCATTCACTCAGTGGAAACCAGTGCAAAACCTAGTGTTGCCATCGGGTTTGGGAACTAGAACTGGGTGGCTGTACCATGGGCTGCTGGAGGGCTCAGTAGCCCCCAGATGAAACATGGAGTTGGCTTAAAATTAACTTCTAACCATATTTTTTGTAGATAGAAAATAGACTAAATAATAAGAGATACATTTTCATTTGTTTTGTCCAGTTACATCACTTCTGGTCTATCTTCAATCTCCATCCAATTAACCTATTGCTGTTCGGTTAGATAAACACAGTAAACTGGTCCTGACATCCAAAAACGTTCCATCTTTCTCTTCTAGTTTGGACACAAGGATTTGGGAAATTCCCACACATTCACTTTTCATTCCGCAAGCTATGTAGAGCCAATTTTTAAAAGCAAAGGAATTCTGAAAGGTTTCCTGAGTGTTGCGTTTTATTTGAAAAATATAAAGATATTTTAGGATTTTCACTAAAAAAAGTTTTATTTTATTTAACCCTCCTGCTTTTCTGTCTCGACATGCAAATGAAATGGAATTAAGCAAGAAGGATCCTTTCCTTTTTTGGCTGCCCTTGGTGCATCTATCGGCTGATTTTCCCATGACCATCAATGAGAAAAACAAATCCCTTGCTTGATCTCCAATCAGATGGCCTTCTGTGCTTTACTCCTTCTTCTCTCTTTTTTTCCTACTTCAGGTCAGAAACAGGAGAACCAGAAATTGATGGAACCACCCGTTCTCATAATGAAAGCAACCAATTAAGAAGTAGGAAAGAAGAAAATCCAATTCCCACAAGGAGGAAAAAAGGCAAAACGGAAGGCAGATAATGGTAGAGCAAAACAAATCTCCAGGTGATTTTTATAAACTCCTGACAATCCAAATGTAATACTAGGAATAAGGAAAGTGAAATTGTTCCTTTGGCAGAAAAACTTGCAAGAGTGCCTAGAAGTTGTTGAGTCCACCTAGAGGAAAAGCCATGTCAATTCATGGAGAAAATGTCACTATGAAGAATATTTCACATGAAAAACTCCTTGGCGGGGAGAAAAGGTATAACTGTCTGCAGTGTGGAAAGAGCTTCAGGAGAAGGCAGTACCTAAATAAACATCAAAGAACTCACACAGGGGAGAAACCATATGAATGCCTGGAATGTGGGAAGAGCTTCA
Organism: Pogona vitticeps; assembly: GCF_051106095.1. Classification (NCBI taxonomy): domain Eukaryota; kingdom Metazoa; phylum Chordata; class Lepidosauria; order Squamata; family Agamidae; genus Pogona; species Pogona vitticeps. The sequence continues at coordinate 15,807,494 of NC_135784.1, forward strand.
GTTGGGGAGATCAACTTAATGACCATCAAAGAACTCATACGGGAGAGAAGCCATATAAGTGCATAGAATGTGGGAAAAGCTATAGCCGAAAGAGTGCCCTACGTTTACATCAAAGGACTCACACAGGGGAGAAACCATATAAATGCTTGGAATGTGGAAACAGCTTCACTTGGAAAGATCAACTTAGTTCCCATCAAACAACTCACACAGGAGAGATGCCAAATAAATGCACAGAATGTGGGAAAAGCTTTAGTCGAAGGAGTGCCCTACATTTACATCAAAGAACTCACACGGGAGAGAAACCATATAAATGCTTGGAATGTGGAAAGAGCTTCAGACACAGCGGTAGCCTAACTGCACATCACAGAAGTCACACAGGGGAGAAACAATATAAATGCCTGGAATGTGGACGGAGCTTTAATCGTAGTGATAGTCTAAGAACACATCAAAGAATTCATACAAGGGCAAAATCATATAAATGCATAGAATGTGGAAACGTCTTTGGTTCCACCAGTAGCTTAAGTAAACATCGGAGAAGTCACACAGGGGAGAAATCATATGAATGCCTGGAATGTGGACAGATATTCAGTCAGAGCAGTTCCCTACGTTTACATGAAAGAACTCACAAAGGGGATAAACCATATGAATGCATGGAATGCGGAAAGAGATACAGTAAGAATTGGTACCTTAGAGCCCATCAAAGAATTCATACAGGGGAGAAACCATATAAATGCCTGGAATGTGGAAAGAGTTTCAGGTTCAGCAGTTCCCTAAGGTTGCATAAAAGAATTCACACTGGAGAACAGCCATATAAATGCATGGACTGTGGGCGGAGCTTTAATCACAGTGGTAGCCTGAGAATGCATCAAAGAATTCATACAGGGAAGAAATCATATAAATGCTTGGAATGTGGAAAGAGCTTCAGACACAGCGGTAGCCTAACTGCACATCACAGAAGTCACACAGGGGAGAAACAATATAAATGCCTGGAATGTGGACGGAGCTTTAATCGTAGTGATAGTCTAAGAACACATCAAAGAATTCATACAAGGGCAAAATCATATAAATGCATAGAATGTGGAAACGTCTTTGGTTCCACCAGTAGCTTAAGTAAACATCGGAGAAGTCACACAGGGGAGAAATCATATGAATGCCTGGAATGTGGACAGATATTCAGTCAGAGCAGTTCCCTACGTTTACATGAAAGAACTCACAAAGGGGATAAACCATATGAATGCATGGAATGCGGAAAGAGATACAGTAAGAATTGGTACCTTAGAGCCCATCAAAGAATTCATACAGGGGAGAAACCATATAAATGCCTGGAATGTGGAAAGAGTTTCAGGTTCAGCAGTTCCCTAAGGTTGCATAAAAGAATTCACACTGGAGAACAGCCATATAAATGCATGGACTGTGGGCGGAGCTTTAATCACAGTGGTAGCCTGAGAATGCATCAAAGAATTCATACAGGGAAGAAATCATATAAATGCTTGGAATGTGGAAAGAACTTCAGCCACAGCAGTAGTCGAAATGCACATCAGAGAACACATAGAGGGGAGAAACCATATGAATGCCTGGAATGTGGTAAGAGCTTCAATCAGAGCAGTTCCCTACATTTACATGAAAGAATTCACACAGGGGATAAACCATATGATTGTATGCAATGTGGAAAGAGCTTCAGTCAGAGAGCTCACCTTAGTTCCCATCAAAGAATTCACAGTGCAGAAAAACCATATAATTGCACGGAATGTGGACTGAGCTTTAAACGGAATGATAACCTGAGGTTACATCAAAGTATTCATACAGGGGAGAAATCATATAAATGTTTGGAATGTGGAAAGAACTTCAGTCACAGCAGTAACCTAAATGTACATCAGAGAACTCACACAGGGGAGAAACCATATAATTGCATGGAATGTGGGAAGGGATTCAGTCGGAAAGATTACCTTCGTTCCCATCAAAGAATTCACACAGGGGAGAAGCCATATAAATGCATAGAATGTGGGAAGATGTTCAGTAAAAGTAGTGCCCTACGTTACCATCAAAAAACTCACACAGGGGGTCTAGAAATTATAAAATGACAATGGCAACATCTTATAAAGAGAACTGATATAAAATGTTTATAGATGCCATTTACCATCTGATAGAATGTACTAGAATGTGCTAAAATGTACTCTGGTCTAATAGGTTAAGTAAATGCTGGAAATGTCATAAAAAACTGGAACTTACGATCATCTTTGGTGGACCTGTGATAAAGCAATTTTTTTGAAAAAATAATAATAAAAAACATTTAGATTTTAAGCCAGAACTCTTTTTATTAGGTAAAATACCAGAAAGTGTTGATAAAATGTATATTTAATACTGCATATTTTAACAGCCACAAGGATTATATTTTCACAATACTGGAAAAATGAAGAAACACCTACAGATCAAGAAATAATTAAAAAGATATTGGACTGTGCTGAAATGGATAGACTGACACTGAAAATCAAAGGAAAGAAAGATGCAGAATATTATCAAATATGGAACTTGTTTTATCAATGGTTAGAAGCATGTTGTATAGATTAAAAACTTAATATGTATTATTGTTGTATTAATAAATAATTGTAAGCTGAGCCCAGGTGACACAATGTTAAATAAGCATAGATGGATTTTATAAATAATAATAATAAAAAGAAAAACCTAAAAAAGCTCACTCAAGGGAGAAGCCATATAAATGCCTGGAATGTGGAAAGTGTTTCAGGGACAGCAGTCATCTTAGTTCACATCAAAAAACTCACACAGGGGAGAAACCATATACAGTGGTGCCCCGCATAACGGGAGCCCCGTTTAACGACGAATCCACATAGCGATTAAGTTTTTGCGATCGCAAAAGCGATCACATTGTGATGTTTTAAATGGTAAAACATCACTTTGCGATGATTGGTAAGCTGTTTCGCTTACCGATTTTCACATAGCGATGTTTTTAGAACAGCTGATTGGCAGTTCCAAAATGGCCACCGGGTTAAAAAAATGGCCACCCGCTGTGTTTTCGCACTGATTCCTCGCTTACCGGGCAGCGAAAATGGTGGCCGTATGGAGGATTTTCACATAACGGTGAGTTTTTTGCCTATAGGAACGCATTAAACGTGTTTTAATGCATTCCTATGGGCTTTTTTGTTCCATATAGTGACGAATCCACATAGCAACGATTTTTCCGGAACGGATTATCGTCGCTATGCAGGGCACCACTGCAAAGCATTACCCTATTTTTTCCATCAAAGAACTTACACAGAGGAGAAACCATATGAATTCATGGAATGTGGAAGGAGCTTTAATCACTGTGGTAGCCTGAGATTGCATCAAAGAATTCATAAACTCATAAATCATATATATATGGAATGTGGAAACAGCTTTTGTTCCCGCAGTAGCTTACGTAAATACACATCAGAGAACTCCCACAGGTGAGAAAACATATGAATGCATGGAATGCGGAAGGAGATCCAGGCTCAGCAGTACCCTAAGTTTACATCAAAGAACTCACACGGGAGAAAGTGAATGAATGAATGAATGAATGGAATGTGGAAAGGGCTTCCGTCACAGCAGTAATCTTAATTCACACAACTGAATTTACACCATATAAATGCATGAAATGTGGGCTCAGCTTTAAACAGAATAGTAGCCCGAGTTTACATTAGAGAATTCATACAGCAGAGAAATCATATAAATGAATGCATAGAATATGGGAAGAGCGTCAGTCATAACAATACCCTACATTTACATGAAAGAACACACAGGGGAGAAACCATATAAATACATGGAATGTGGAAAGAGCTTCATTCAGAGCAGCCATCTTCACATGAAAGTACTCACACTGGAGAGAAACAATAAGCTCTTCATTAGCAGAAATCTTCTTGCTTCACATGAGAGAAAATTCTCGGTGCATAGCTACATAGAATGTGGAAGGATGTACAATAATACTGATCACCTTATTAAAAATGAAAATAGTAACTATTCTAATCTGTGGAAGGTGTTAATTTTGAAATATACAAAGTTAGAAATATACAAAGTTACTCCTTGAGTAAAGGAAAAACGTATTTTATATCAAAGAACCAACATTACAGAGAATCTCTATAGATTGATGAGGTTTGGCTAGACATTTGGTAGAACAACGATGGTGTCACCTTCCATTTTGTCTTTCAGGGGAAACCAAAATTTTAATCTAAGTGTGAGATCTGTAAAATCTTGAAGATTTTTCAAGAATTTTATCAGAAATTATATAAAGGAAATAACATACCGAAAGAGAATATAATAATCATATAAATGAGAATTTACAAATTAAATTATTGGAATGTGATAAAAGAATATTAGAAGAGATTAAAGAAGAAGAAATTGCTGAAGTTATTAATAAACTGAGAAATGGTAAAACATCAGTCCCTGATGGATTGGGTCCAGAATATTATAAATATTTTAGTACCATTTTGATACCTAAGTTAAAAATATTTTACAATAAAATATTGGAAGGAGAGACAATGCCGTCTTCTTGGAAACATTCATTAATGATTCTTATCCCAAAACCCAACAAGGATCTAATCCGGGATCTTATACGCCTGTATCTCTAATAAATCAAGATGCCAAGATTTTTATTGCTATACTAGCAAATAGATTAAACAGATACATGGCAAATTATATTAAAAATGATCAATGTGGTCTTATAAAGGGAAGACAAATGGACAATCTAGACAAGTTTTAAATATATATGAGATAGAAAAGGAAAAATAAAGACAACTGTTTTAACATTAGACATATTTAGAACCTTTGATTGTGTTGAATGGCCAAACTGCTTATAAAGGGTTGGAGATTTGGTAAAAGATTTATAGGGTTATAGACCAATTATATTCAGATAATACTTTAAAATTAATAGTTAACGATGGTTTAACAGAATGGATTTTTCTAGGCCGAGGTACAAGACAAGGCTGTCCACTTTCACCAATATTGTTTTGTAGGGTTATAGGACTACTAGCTAATGCAATAAGAAATGATTAATTAATTAAAAGATTAGGAAAAAAAGGATACAATTAAGATTGATCTATTTGCTGATGAGTCATTATTAAAAACCCACTAAAAAGTATGGATATTATTAAAAATAATTTATAAACATTTGGATAAATAACAGGATTAACTATCAACTGGCAAAAAACAAATAATGTTTAATCATAACAGACATGAACAAGAAATGTTTGTAAATAAATATAGTTTTAAAATCTGTAATTACATTAAATACCGTATTTTTTGCTCCATAAGACGCACTTCCCCCCCAAAAAAGTGGGGGGGGAGTCTGTGCGTCTTATGGAGAGAAGCTGGCAATTTTGTCCCCAATGGCCCTGTGGGGGGGAGCCTCGCAAGGGTCCAAGAGAGCCCTCCAGGACCCTTGTGAGGCTCCCCCCACCCCCATTGGGGCCGGCGGGGGCAAAATCGCCAGCTTCTAGGACCTTTTCTGAGCCTTTCAAGCTTCTAGGACCTTTCTGAGCCTTCCAGGACCCTTGCGAGGCTGGCCCCCGCGGGGCCAGTGGGGGCGAAATCACCAGCTTCTAAGACATTTTCTGAGGCTTGAAAGGCTCAGAAAAGGTCCTAGAAGTTTGTGATTTCACCTCTGCTGGCCCCATGGGGGTGGGGGAAGCCTCGCAAGGGTCCTGGAACAGACCCTTGGACCCTTTGTCGGCTTACCCTGCCCCCCCTGCTGGGCCAGAGGGGGCAAAATCGCCACCTTCTGGGACTTTTTTGAGGCTTTGTAAGCTTCAGAAGAGTCCCTGAAGGTGGCGATTTTGCCCCCTCTGGCTCCGGGGGGGCGAGTAAGCCTCCAAAGGGTCCTAGGGTGTGTTTCATAAAACGGACCTCTCCCTAAGGCTCACCAAATTTTTAGAAGAAAACAGATTATTATTTTCCTGTTTTCTTCTAAAAATTTGGTGCATCTTATGGAGAGGTGCATCTTATGGAGCAAAAAATACGGTATTTAGGTATAAACGTAGTTAAAGTGATTCAGAAACTAAAAGAGCAGAATTTTAATAAATTAACAAGTGATATTAAAGATAAATTACAGGAGTTTTCTAAATTGAAACTGTCGTGATTTGGGAGAATTGCTATGATCAAAATGAAAACACAGTGGTGCCTCGCTTAATGGGCGCCCCGTTTATCGACGAATCCGCATAGCGATTAAGTTTTTGCGATTGCAAAAGCGATTGCATTGCGATGATTTAGATAGTAAAAAATCGCTTTGCGATGATCAGTAAGCTGTTTCGCTTACCGATTTTCACATAGCGATGTTTTTAGAACAGCTGATCTGCGGTTCCAAAATGGCCACCGGGTTAAAAAAATGGCTGCCCGTTGTGTTTTCGTGCTGATTCCTCACTTACCGGGCAGCGAAAATGGTGGCCGTATGGAGGATTTTCACATGTGAGTTTTTTTGCCCATAGGAACACATTAAATGGGTTTTAATACATTCCTATGGGCTTTTTTATTTCGCATAGCGATGAATCCATATAGCGACGATTTTGGCTGCATGGATTATCGTCGCTATGCGGGGCACCACTGTATTACCAAAAATTACCTTTTTATTCAGAATGCTCCCAGTACAATTAGAAGAAGAAGATTTCAATGTGTTTCAATGGGTTTTTTTTCGCTTTACAATGTTTTCGCTTAATGGCGATTTTCCTGGAATGGATTATCGCTGTTAAGCGAGGCACCACTGTACCCCAAAACCACTGAGACATGTTAGATATCAATCACATAAAAATAGCATGCACATACAGCATATCCTTTTAATGGGATTTGATCCTGAATAGGGAATGGGGAGATGGTTTAGCCCCCAAAGGTTTGTCCGGGCGGCTTCCTGCAGGCATCACCTCTCAGCACCCTTCCAGTTGAAATGAGCAGAATTAGATGTGGGAGTAGGGGAGGGTTTTTGTTCCTTTTGGCATTTCTTCTTCACTACTTCTGTATGATGTTAGACTGATACTTTCAGGAATCTATCTCTGTCACTTCTTCCCCTATTTGTCTAAGGAGTAGACATGCAGTTGATGTTATCCCGTATTTACCTAGTTATGAGTAGAGCATAGATTTTTGTCATGAAAGCAACTTCCTTATTAGAGGATAGAAGACAGAGGGGTGATATGATAACACTTTTCAACTATTTGAAATGCGTTACTTTATTTTTATTTGATTTATACCCCGCCCCCCCCTAGACAAAGTTTACTCGGGGCGGCTGACATACATAAAAATAGCAAAACATCTTAAAACATGTCATACTGTCATACAAAGTCTGTCATACAGAGGAGCGTCAGAATCTGTTCTCAGCATTCGGAGGTAACAATAGGCTCAAGTTCCAGGAAGCCAGATTTTGTTTGAATATCAGAAAAACTTCCCTACTGTTAGAGCAGTACAACAGTGGAACCAAGTACGTCTAGAGGAGGTGAGCACTCAAACACTGAAGGCAGTCAAGAGAAATTTGGAGAATCACGTGGCAGATATCCTTTGATTCTTCTCCGTGGTCTCTGTGAATGCACACTAATGAGTTAATCTGGGCCTGTGCAGAGATCTCTGGAATATTCTAGAGCTCAAACACGCGTTTGCCAGGACCGCCCCCCTAACACACGAGGTCCACCTGTCCTGGCGATTGCCTCAGTTCCTTTTTGCCGCCGCTGAGGTCTCATCTCTTGACGAGTTCTCCTTTCACACCTCTTGGTTCTTTTCTCTAGAGAAAGAAATGACAAAACAAATTGATTCTATAGAATAGACTTTTAATCTGTCAGATTTGTAAGAGACTTGATCCCATTTTTTCCTACCTCCCCACCCCTTTCCCCTTTCCTGCCCTTTATAGCCCCTGGAGGACCATTTCTTGCCCTAACTGCCTCTCATGGATGGCCACGATTCTTGTTTGTTTTGCTTGGGGGAATCTCACCAACTGATTACTTGCTCTTTTTGTAAAAAAAATTCACTAAACAAGCCATCAAACTTCGTCAGCAGTGACTTAAGTCTTTTTTGTGGGAGCGATCCCTATGTCCACCAGCTACTATGGACAAGGTACAAGCCTCACAATCATCCCCGACATCTTGTACCATTAACTATCTATTACCGACAACCACCAAAACAAAATCAAAATTACCAAAATCGAAGTCCTTGCTATCAACATCCCAATCCACCCTGACATCGAAAGCCGTTCCAAAACCGGTTTCTTCCAAACCAAAGAAAAATTAAAGAAATCTTCCATCGAGTCTCAGCCTCCTGTTCCACAGCCCGCAATGCAAGATCAACCCACCATACAACTAGATTCTGACTGTGACTCTATTCCACCTCTGTCCGGCCAACCACTTTCTCCTCTACTGGCCCAATCATCTTCACAGGCGGATACCTCGGCTGAGGTAACCATTTTACCACATTTGGCCTGTTCAAGCGCCAAATCTTTGGGTTGCTCAGAGTCTGTATGTGAGTCTGACCTAGTATCAGCATCTATCCTTCCTGACCTGTTGCCCTCCCATAAAAGGAAGGCGAAGATTCACCATGTACAAGATACCGGCCGTTCTGATACTGGTCACGTACAGCCTCCAACTCATTTGGGACTGTTGGTATCACAGGGCTCTCGGGCTCGACACCACCAGTCTAAAAGAGTTACTCTCTACGAGCCTCCAGTCTATTACGAGCCTCCACCCAAAGGAGGGCATCGACATCACCCATACTGCTATTGGGAGCCCAATACTGGGCATTATATTGAGCCCAAGCGTCTGATACGTGTATTATTACCCATTTGACTCTTCAGACTCTCCATCACCTCCTCAATACTATCAGAGGCAGTCTTACCATCAGTCATCGGATGGTATCATCCATCCTCTACCTTCCCCAGTACCAAAAATACATAAGGCTCATAAATGACGCCATGGTCAGGCTACTTTGACTCAGCCAGCCTCGGTACAAATGTCTTCGGTATCGAAGAAACGACCATCAACTAAGGTGTCTGTACCGCCTGCTGAATCGGCGACACTCTCCCATACTCAACCATCCTCTCTACAAGTTACTATGACTTATACCGGGCCTTCATCAGGACCCACAAAGAACACCAAGCCTCACAGGCATCACAAATCGAACCAATCTACTCAATCAGTACCATTAAAGCATGGTACCGTAGTGTCAAAACACCACTCACCAGAGGCTCTTCCAGATACATCAGCCTCTTCATATCAACAGGGATCCTCACCATCACCTATACAATTTTGTGATACTGAATCTTCAGATTCAATGGTACTGCACCTCCCAATCTCCTAACACCTGATTCGGATGTGGCTGATACCAAATCTCCATCTCCATCGGAGGATTTCTTCTCATACACTCAATTAGTTCTGCGCATTGCAAAGGTCATGGATCTGGATGTGCAACAACCTGTCCAATCAAAATCAGACAAGGTGTATGAGGATATCAATGAGGCTCAAACTCCTCCACTTCGGATGGGGTTGATTCCATTCTTAAACTGATTAAACAATCGTGGTCCAAACCATCCTCGGTACCACAAATCTCTCAAAGAGTCGAGAACTATAAGACCTATGGCCAAAATACTGAATTTCTCTCCAAACATCCACCTCCCAAAAAAGAATCCAAAAAGAAAAAGGACCATTGGGAAACTTGGCTGCCACTATATATAATTAAGAATGGGAATTACAAAATACCTGCCTGAATTTAGATTTTTCTGTGTAATGTATATATTTTTGTATAATAATTGGAATTACTCTTAGAAGATATTATTTAGAATTATTATGGGGAAAAATACCGATTTGTAATATGACCGTTCAAATCCATCCCCTCTAAATGTATCCTTATCCCAGTTATCCCTTACCCTACCATACCTCTATAAAGAGAAAAATAAATAAATTAATTAAAAAAAACTCCTGCATCATAAAGGCCACCTTTAGGACAGATTGCCCATATCAGCTCCTGCATCATTAGGGCCACCTTTAGGACAGACTGCCCATGTCAGCTCCTGCATCATAAGGGCCACCTTTAGGACAGACTGCCCATGTCAGCTCCTGCATCATAAGGACCACCTTTAGGACAGACTGCCCGTGTCAGCTCCTGCATCATAAGGGCCACTTTTAGGACAGACTGCCCATGTCAGCTCCTGCATCATAAGTGCCACCTTTAGGACAGACTGCCCATGTCAGCTCCTGCATCATAATGGCCACCTTTAGGACTGACTGCCCATGTCAGCTCCTGCATCATAAGTGCCACCTTTAGGACAGACTGCCCGTGTCAGCTCCTGCATCATAATGGCCACCTTTAGGACTGACTGCCCATGTCAGCTCCTGCATCATAATGGCCACCTTTAGGACAGACTGCCCGTGTCAGCTCCTGCATCATAAGGGCCACCTTTAGGACAGACTGCCCGTGTCAGCTCCTGCATCATAAGTGCCACCTTTAGGACAGACTGCCCATGTCAGCTCCTGCATCATAATGGCCACCTTTAGGACTGACTGCCCATGTCAGCTCCTGCATCATAAGTGCCACCTTTAGGACAGACTGCCCGTGTCAGCTCCTGCATCATAATGGCCACCTTTAGGACTGACTGCCCATGTCAGCTCCTGCATCATAAGTGCCACCTTTAGGACAGACTGCCCATGTCAGCTCCTGCATCATAAGTGCCACCTTTAGGACAGACTGCCCATGTCAGCTCCTGCATCATAAGTGCCACCTTTAGGACAGACTGCCCGTGTCAGCCTCTGCATCATTAGGGCCACCTTTAGGACAGACTGCCCATGTCAGCTCCTGCATCATAAGGGCCACTTTTAGGACAGACTGCCCATGTCAGCTCCTGCATCATAAGTGCCACCTTTAGGACAGACTGCCCGTGTCAGCCTCTGCATCATGAGGGCCACCTTTAGGACAGACTGCCCATGTCAGCTCCTGCATCATTAGGGCCACCTTTAGGACAGACTGCCCATGTCAGCTCCTGCATCATAAGGGCCACTTTTAGGACAGACTGCCCATGTCAGCTCCTGCATCATAAGTGCCACCTTTAGGACAGACTGCCCATGTCAGCTCCTTCATCATAATGGCCACCTTTAGGACTGACTGCCCATGTCAGCTCCTGCATCATAAGTGCCACCTTTAGGACAGACTGCCCGTGTTAGCCTCTGCATCATTAGGGCCACCTTTAGGACAGACTGCCCGTGTGAGCTCCTGCATCATAAGGGCCACCTTTAGGACAGACTGCCCATGTCAGCTCCTGCATCATAAGGGCCACCTTTAGGACAGACTGCCCGTGTCAGCTCCTGCATCATAAGGGCCATCTTTAGGACAGACTGCCCGTGTCAGCCTCTGCATCATTAGGGCCACCTTTAGGACAGACTGCCCATGTCAGCTCCTGCATCATAAGGGCCACCTTTAGGACAGACTGCCCGTGTCAGCTCCTGCATCATAAGGGCCATCTTTAGGACAGACTGCCCATGTCAGCCTCTGCATCATTAGGGCCACCTTTAGGACAGACTGCCCATGTCAGCTCCTGCATCATAATGGCCACCTTTAGGACAGACTGCCCGTGTTAGCCTCTGCATCATTAGGGCCACCTTTAGGACAGACTGCCCATGTCAGCTCCTGCATCATAAGTGCCACCTTTAGGACAGACTGCCCGTGTCAGCTCCTGCATCATAATGGCCACCTTTAGGACTGACTGCCCATGTCAGCTCCTGCATCATAAGTGCCACCTTTAGGACAGACTGCCCCTGTTAGCCTCTGCATCATTAGGGCCACCTTTAGGACAGACTGCCCATGTCAGCTCCTGCATCATAAGTGCCACCTTTAGGACAGACTGCCCGTGTTAGCCTCTGCATCATTAGGGCCACCTTTAGGACAGACTGCCCATGTCAGCTCCTGCATCATAATGGCCACCTTTAGGACTGACTGCCCATGTCAGCTCCTGCATCATAAGTGCCACCTTTAGGACAGACTGCCCGTGTCAGCTCCTGCATCATAATGGCCACCTTTAGGACTGACTGCCCATGTCAGCTCCTGCATCATAATGGCCACCTTTAGGACAGACTGCCCGTGTCAGCTCCTGCATCATAAGGGCCACCTTTAGGACAGACTGCCCGTGTGAGCTCCTGCATCATAAGTGCCACCTTTAGGACAGACTGCCCATGTCAGCTCCTGCATCATAATGGCCACCTTTAGGACTGACTGCCCATGTCAGCTCCTGCATCATAAGTGCCACCTTTAGGACAGACTGCCCGTGTCAGCTCCTGCATCATAATGGCCACCTTTAGGACTGACTGCCCATGTCAGCTCCTGCATCATAAGGGCCACTTTTAGGACAGACTGCCCATGTCAGCTCCTGCATCATAAGTGCCACCTTTAGGACAGACTGCCCATGTCAGCTCCTGCATCATTAGGGCCACCTTTAGGACAGACTGCCCATGTCAGCTCCTGCATCATAAGTGCCACCTTTAGGACAGACTGCCCATGTCAGCTCCTGCATCATAAGTGCCACCTTTAGGACAGACTGCCCATGTCAGCTCCTGCATCATTAGGGCCACCTTTAGGACAGACTGCCCATGTCAGCTCCTGCATCATAAGGGCCACCTTTAGGACAGACTATCCTTTCATTACTGGTAACACTGTACAGGTGACTACAGACAAGACCACAGCACTTTACTATATCAACAAGCATGGCAGAACACACTCACTACAGCTCCTGTACCTTGCCATTCAGGTTTGGAAATGGTGCCTAGCCTGCCATGTGTTTCCCATAGCGATCCATATTCCCTTCCCACACAACCAACTCGCGGATACTCTCAGCAGCCTTTGCTTGCAGATGCACGAATGGTCTCTCGACGATTCCATATTCCTCCAGCTCTGTGACAGATGGGGTGCTCCTGAAACAGATGTTTTTGCCACAGCACACAACACCAAATGTGCCCGATATTTCTCCAGGGCGGGCATAGGACCGGACTCTGTTGGCAATGCTGTCATGGTAAGGTGGACTTCCTTTACCTTTCCCCTCCAATTCCTCTTCTCTTATGAACCATTATCAGGCTGCAGCAAGATCGTGCCAATGCCATGCTCATAACCTCATGGTGGCCAAGACAGCCATGGTTCACCATGCTTCAGTCAATGGCATCCAACACCATTCGTCTCCTGCTCATACCCTGCCTTCTCACTCAACACCAGGGACAGACTTACCATCCTGACCTCCAATCACTCCACCTTACAGCCGGGAGGATCTACTCTCCCTAAAAAGTATTCTGGCTCATGCGAGGAAACCTTCTACTCAACAGCTTTACGAGTATAACTGGTCTGCATTTGCTAAATTTGCACATCAGAAGAACCTTCCTATGAACTCAACTACTCTTTCTACAGTATTGACTTTCCTTTCTCATCTTTTTGACTGTCACCTTTTATTATCTACACTTAAGGTTTATCTATCAGCAATTGTAGCACAGCAACCCAGGGACTCTGATGCTGCCTCGTTATTCAAGCATCTGACCTTAAAACAATTTCTACAAGGTGTGGCTAACTTATGACCGACCAGACATGTTCCACCACCACAATGGTCTTTGCATACCGCTGTCCAATGCCTTACACTACCACCCTTAGAACCTCTCGCAACCTCATCTGAATGGCTCCTCTTGTTTAAAGTTTTATTCTTGGTAGCTATCACATGGGCACGCAGAGCATCCGAACTTGCAGCTCTGCAAGTGGATCCCCCTTTTTTGCAACTTCACCCAGACAAAGTCACACTCTACCCTGATATTTCCTTCCTGCCTAAAGTTGTTTCTAATTCCCATGTCCGTCAGCCTATCATCTTACCTACCTTATTCCCGCAGCCATGGACAGATCTTGAGCAATCCCTCCATCTCAGATGTCAGGAGAGTCCTAGCATTCTATGTGAAAAGAATGGCACCTTTTCACAAGACTAAGAGACTTGTTTGTTTCCACGCATCCGCCACATAGGGGATCTCAGATTTCCCCCCAAACTATGTCACGTTGGATTGGCCACACCATACGTCTTGCTTATGAACTTGCAAAGAAACTGCTACCTCCTGACATTAAGGCACACTCCACCAGAACAGTGGCTACTTCTACTGCCTTTCTCAAAGGCGTTCCTGTTCCTGACATATGCAAGGCTACTACTTGGTTCACTCCATCAACTTTTGCATCCCACTATCGATTGGAGGAATTAAGGAACCTTGGAGTGAGGCGGAATTAAGGAACCTTGTAATGAGGGTGAAAGAGGAGAGTGCAAAAAACGGTCTGAAGGTCAACATAAAACAAAACAAAACAAAACAAAAACCTAAGATCATGGCCACCAGACCCATCACCTCCTGGCAAATAGAAGGGGAAGGTATGGAGGTAGTGACAGATTTTACTTTCTTGGGCTCCCTGATCACTGCAGATGGTGACAGCAGCCCCGAAATTAAAGAACAAGTGCTTCTTGGGAGGAAAGCAATTACAAACCTAGGCAGCATCTTAAAAAGCACAGACATCACCTTGCCAACAAAGGTCTGAATAGTCAAAGCTATGGTTTTTCCTGTAGTGATGTACAGAAGTGAGAGCTGGACCATAAAGAAAGCTGACCGCCGAAGAATTGATGCTTTTGAACTGTGGTGCTGGAGGAGACTCTTGAGAGTCCCCTGGACTGCAAGGAGAACAAACCTATCCGTTCTAAAGGAAATCAACCCTGAGTGCTCAGTGGAAGGACAGATCCTGAAGCTTAGGTTCCAATACTTTGGCCATCTCTTGAGAAAAGACTCCTTAGAGAAGACCCTGATGTTGGGAAAGTGTGAGGGCAAGAGGAGAAGGCGGTGACAGAGGATGAATTGGTTGGACAGTGTCATTGAAGTGAGCAACATGAATTTGGCCCAGCTCCGGGAGGCAGTGGAAGACAGGATGGTCTGGTGTGCTCTGGTCCATGGGGTCACGAAGAGTCGGACACGACTAAATGACTAAACAACAACAGCAATTGATTGGATGTGCGGGCTAAGTCAGATGTTGCCTTCGGATGAGCAGTATTGGTTTCTGTTCTTCCGTCACATCACTACATGATCTTATTTCTTAAATAAATGTGGGAACATTCTGTAATGAAGGCCCAGAGCAAAGGTCTCAAAGTTTGGTTCCTGCAAGCAGATCAGCAGAAGAGGATCAGATCCTGTCAGCAGAATGGGAAGACAATTCTTGCTGAAGTCAATAGGACCAATTGAGAAAGAGGAACGCTGAAATGGACAGTAAGCCGTGCTGTGCAAAATCAAGACTGTAGCTGGATACAAAAAAGAACAAAAAGACTCCTTCCAACTCAACAGTTCTGTGAATCTGTTCTTGTTTTATGCTTGAGTTGGAGACAAACTTTATGTCAACTTCCCCAAATACCAACCTTTCCAGATTTTAAATTGTTCTGATTTTATAGTGTTCTCAATAACGAATATCTTACTACTTGCGTGCTTTTATTTTACTTTATTATGCTTTTATAATGTGGTCTCTTAGTGCCTTTTCTTTAGTTGTTTTTGTTTCTCATTGCTGATTCTCGTTGTTCTTATGTTACAGTTTTATCCTGTTTTGTAAATTGCCTAGAGTGGCCTTGGCAGCCAGATGCGCAGTATAAAAATCACATTAATAAAGTTGAGGCTGAGACCTTTCTCCTCCCTGTTTTCCTCTCTTTTTAAATTTCTTGCGGGTCCTGCTAGATTGATCCCAAACAAAGAACATTCAGCACCAGATCAGAGGCACAATGTTAAGTCAAACTCTCTTTATGTTCAGGGATGAATGGGGTCTATGCTAGTTGAAAAGTGTGATGAACTGGGAGAATGGGGGGGCATGTACTTCCCCTTTATCCATTTCTAGGGTCTCCATGCACTTGGAGATGGAACTGGAAAGCATGTGGCCGAGGGATTGAAGGTGGAATGGAGGAGACTGGTGGGGTGGATAGACTCTGAGGAGGGATGGTTTGCAATATCCTGATAAGCCCCCTCCCCTGCAATGTAGGTCTAATGCATCTGGTGTCTAGTGGGGAAAAGGGAAGTGGGAATGAGGAAAAGCATCTGGGTGCTGAAAAAAACCCAGAGATCTCATATGGGGAAATCAAGACTCAAAACAATGCAAGTCTTCCTGGCTGAGAGGGTTCTGTGATTCAGGTGACCTTGCAACAGTCGGCAGGTCCTGAGCAGATTATTTGGAGAGCTAATCGAAGGACAAGAAGAAGAAATCTTTTTTTTGAAACCACATATGAACGGACACAAGTAGGAGGGTAGACTGCAGAGTCTCCCATTTTGGGGGAAAATACAGGGGTCTCCAAACTACAGCCTGTGGGCCACATCCAGATAGCCTTGTGTTTTTCTCTGGTCCATTTGTGTATGCTGGGGGGTCTGCGGCTGAAAAAAGGCAGTCTCACTGTTACATGGCTTGGTGGAGGCAAAAGGAAACCACAGCAGAAACCCACCATTCACGGGGGCCAGGGAGGAGGGAAGGAAGCAGAGAAATGTTGAGGTGTCCCTCCAGAGCAGTCACTCTGGGGCCACTCCACCAGCTCCCTCCCAGATAATGTGTGTCTTCTTCTGGGTCGTGTGCTGGCTGGCCTTGCCTGTGCTTCTACCCCATAGCAGTCTTCTGTCACAGACCCAACCACCTGACATGCCCCCTCCCAGCCCTATCTGGAAAGCACAAGCCAATCACCAGCCGCTCTGCCATGGGACTCACACAGGAGGCAAAACCGCTGAAGATTTGAGGAGACAATGGGAAGGATAAAGCTCACTGTCTCATACTCTCTCTCTCTCTGTGTGTGTTTTTCCCCTCCCTTTGGTCCTCAAAAATGTGTAAAATACATGATGTGCTTTGAAGTCCAAAACGGGTTCCCCTGCCCCCTCCCCTCTCCCCAGGGTTCCTTTCCCATCTTTTGCAAGAAGAGGGGGAACCTAGAGCTACGAAGGGGAATAGAGTGCCTCAGAGCTTCGCCAAGATTCAATCTCTCCCAGCCAGGAAAATGGGGGGGGGGGAGCTCTTCCTTATAGCTGCCCCGACCCTCACAACTCTTCTTTCTGCAGGTTCTCCCTTCCCTTCCCCCTCTCCACCTCTGTAAGTTATTTTTGGTGCTTCATGAGAGCAAAAAAGCCAGCAATTTCTTGGGACACGGAAACGGGTGTTTCATTGGGCTTTGTGGGAGAGGAAGGCCTGCCAGGATGGGCTGTGTGTCGGCATCTTTCACCATCCAGAACGATGACGTGGCTTTCTTTCATGACTCTGTGGCAGGAGAGAAAGGGAGTCCACAGAAACTTACCTTGGCAGTAAGGAGGGAGGGAGAGCCGTACAAGGTTCATGGATGGTGACTTGGGGGCTGAACGTGGAATCGAGGGTCGAACTTGTCTCTTTGTTTCTTCCTTTCCAAGTTTTGGAACAGAAACAGAAGCTTTAGCAAGATGTTCATCTCTATAGGTCTCTATAGTTCAATTGTGGGCAATATAAAGAGTATTGGGGGGAGCTGCCACCAGTGTTGGAGCTGATCCAACACTGTATTCTTAAGTTCACTTTGTCCGTGGGACCAGGGATTTGACTTTCCTGATTTTCCACCTATCGTAAGAGGTGGGTAGTTCTTTCCTCCTATATTATAGTTCTCTCCTGTTCCTTTAAGATTCAGAAATGTTCTTTAAAAATACTTTTTTTTAATCAAGGAGGAACAGGATGGGAGCCAAAGAGCGAGTGTAAATTTGATCTAGATGCTTGGAGTCTCTCAACATTAGCTGCTGTCTCCATATGTCAATGGGTTCACTGCCTACTAGGTAATCACCCATGATTGACTCGGATGGGGCTTCAGGCTTCCAGGTATGACTCCCCAGCTTTCCTGGAGTGCTCGGTCTGCCTCTTCCACATGGGCCAGACTACACCCAATTAGGCTGAAGTCTTCACCTCCAGGATAGCCTCAAGTCAAGGGTGTCATTCTTGGTGTTTGTGGTTGGGTGACCCCAGCGGGTTCCTGATATTGCTGAGATAATGTTGTTCCCTGTGGAGGCCTTCGGTTTGTAAAAGTGAGGTCTCCGAGGCTCCAACATTAGGCGATCTCTCCATGGAATGGATAAAGTAGCATTCCCACACCCACACGCTGAGAGTTTCCCTGGCTTAGTGGGTGTTTGACATGAGATTGCAAGAGTCCCTGTTTGGAAGTCTACCACACTTTGCTCTCTGAACATGGGCTGAGCGATTTATCTTGGTCCCAATCCAACTCGGTCAAGCCCACACTCCCAATGGGCCGGTGCTGTTGGTGAGATGGATATCCTGATCAGTTTGGTGTAGGGCTCTCCTGGATTTCTCCTTTCCCCTTGTATTGTCCGAAAGGAGAAATTGCTCCTGCAAACGAGTTTGTTTGGAGAGGAAAAGGTGAAAGAGAGATCTTGCCTTTCTGCTAATCTAGACCCCATTAATATATGGGCATAGAGAGGGCTTGAACTGACTCTGCCCCACTGACTCAAAAAAGGGATAAATGGATGTTTCTCAGCATAGAGACGATCACAAGCGAAATATGAGCCAACAGTGTGATGTGGCTACAAAAAACACCAAACGCTATTTTAGGCTATATTAATAGAAGTATAGTTTCCAAATCCCACAAGGCGCTAGTCCCCCTCTATTCAGCACTAGTTAGGCCTCACCTTGAGGACTGTGTCCAGTTCTGGACACCACACTTCAAGTAGGATGCTAACAAATTGGAACAAGTTCAGAGGAGGGCAAGAAGGATGACCAGGGGGCTATAAACCAAGCCTTATGAGGAAAAGCTGAAATAATTGGGTATGTTTAGCCTTGAGAAAAGAAGACTGAGAGGTGATACGATAGCTCTTTTCAAATACAGTGGTGCCTCGCATTACGACGTTAATTTGTTCCAGTGAAATCGCTGTAGAACGAAAACATTGTAATACAGTATTAAAAAGCCCATAGAAACGCATTAAAACCTGATTAATACATTCCTATGGGCTTGAAACTCACAGTCCAGTGAAGATCCTCCATAGCATGGTCATTTTCGCTTTCTGTGCAGCGAGGAATCCGTCCCAGAAAGGAGCGGGGAGCCATGATTTTTACCCAGCGGCCATTTTGAAACCGCCGATCAGCTGTTGTAAAATCATCGCTTTGCGATGATCGGTTCTCAAAGCAGGGAACCAATCATCGCAAAGTGAAATTCCCCCATAGGAAACATGGTAAAGCGATCTCTTTTGCGACCGCAAAAACATCAATGTAAAGGGATTTCGTTGTAAAACGGAGCGCTCATAATGCAAGGTACTACTGTACGTGAAAGGCTGTGATACAGAGGAGGGGCAAGATCTGTTCTCAATCATCCCAGAGTGCAGGACACGCAACAATGGACTCAAGTTAAAGGAAGCTAGATTTCAGTTTGTGGTGGAAAAGAGTGCACCGTCTCCGCTAGAGAACAAAAATATTGTGACAAAGAAAAAAGGGGAGAAAGAATTGAAGGAACCGAAAATCAAGGAGGAAAGGGTTAAAACAGAAATCTGCCTAGTGGAAGAAGGGGAGGGAAAGGAGGAGGAGTTAGAGATCAGTGTGTGGGAGGAGGAAATAAAAGGATCAACAGGGGAACAGGTTTTTTGGATTCCGACAAGGATAAGGAAGAAGGAAAAGACCTGAGAGAATGTGAGGGAATTGTTAAAAGACTTTCCTAATCTTAAAGTGGGAGGATTGTTACCTGACCTGCTACCTAGAGGAGTGGTCGATTACTGAAACTTCAGAATGGACAGTGGTTGTCTTCCTGAGAGGACAGGGTCACTGGAAGAAGGTGGTGTGCCCCAACCCTACCCACAACAAACCACCTCTCAAGGGGTATAGGGCACCCCACCCGTGTTGTGGCACAATATGCACTGTCAGGAGTGCCCCACTGAGGAATCCTACCGACAATATTAAGAAATAGTACCCATTATGGAGAACAGTTCAAAGGACAGTTACAAGAACTGAATTATGTGTATCCTACCAAGGTTATTGTTGACACCCCTGAACCCAAGTTTAATAAATCTGTTAATGGTTTGAATGAGCCGATGCTTTATTTTCCCAAGCGAAACTCGGAACTGTCAGGAATTTTCAAAGAACCCAATCGCACTGTTGAATATTAGGAAAAACGTCCTAACTGTTAGAGCAGTATGACAGACAGACAAACCTTTACTGGCATAAAGAGAAAAAACATAATCAAACTGGTTAAGTGCCCCACACATAGAAAATCCAGGAGGGAGGAAAGCAGAAGACCAAGCCCCCCCAAAGACATTTAACTGAAAACGAGGCTTCGCTTTCTCGCAATTGAGTTGATGAAATCTGCAATTCTTTCCAGAATGTCAGGCACCTTCACAGATAGCATAAAACAGACTTTGTCCACATCACATTTCCCCTCCAATTTTAACAGGACCGGTGCCACAAATTTGGAACTACATTCTGGTGGAGTGGACGCTGCAGAAACATGTGAGCAGGAGTTTTCAATTCACCCTGCTCACATGAGCAATGTCTTTTAAGGTACTGGATTCCTTTGAACCTACAGTATAGTAAGGCTGCAGGCATGACACTGCATCAGGCTAGGCAGAATACCCTGCATTTTTGTGGACACTTAAGCAGGGAAAAGAAGGCAGCTGGTTTTTCAATCTTAAAGGGGATGTGGGAAAACAGTGGTGAGCAGGTCTTATTGGCTGTGTTCCATAGCTCCTGAAACTTAATATCCAAAATTCTTCTTTAAATCATTTGGAACGCTTGCCCTTGATTAAGTGAGCCCAACGAGTCACTATCTAAGCCAATCAATTTGAGCTTTTTCAAAAAGAGCAACTGTCCCAAAGGGAGGTCTAGAGTCCAGCAATAGTTGATATAATAAACTATATAGGTCAGAGTTATAGAAAAGTCTTGGCCAGAATTGAATGATCCTAGCTAAGCCATCGTTTCCAAAGAAGAAAATCCGGTCTTTTGACAAAGTACCGAGTAGGGACCACAACTTGGTAGAATTGCGATTGTATGTACAATTGACCTAGGGACGTGGCTTAGGGACGTGGTGGCGCTGCGGGCTAAACAGCAGAAGCCTGTGCTGCAGGGTCAGAAGACCAAGCAGTCGTAAGATCGAATCCACGTGACGGAGTGAGTGCCCGTCGCTTGTCCCAGCTCCCGCCAACCTAGTGGTTCGAAAGCATGCAAATGCAAGTAGATAAATAGGGACCACCTCGGTGGGAAGGTAACAGCATTCTGTGTCTAAGTCGCACTTGTCATGTGACCACGGAAGATTGTCTTCAGACAAATGCTGGTTCTATGGCTTGGAAACGGGGATGGGCACCACCCTCTAGAGTCGAACACGACTGGACAAAAATTGTCAAGGGGAACCTTTACCTTTACCAATTGACCTATCCATGGCACTTAACCAGATTGGGATGCCATACAAAATGTGTGGGATAATTTTGGATTTAAAGACCTGTAAAGCCGCCAGAACATAACAATTACCAGAATTATAACAGAAACGAAGTACAGTGGTGCCTCGCTTAGCAATGTTAATTCATTCAGAAAAAATCGCTGCTAAGCGAAAACATTGCAAGGCGAAATAAAAAAGCCCATAGAAACACAATAAAACATGGTTAATGCATTCCTATGGGCTTAAAACTCACTGTTGAGCGAAGATCCTCCATAGCGCCACCATTTTCGGTGCTTCTAAAGCGAGGAATCCTTCCTAGAAAACAGCAGGTGGCCATTTTGTTTACCTGGTGGTCATTTTGAAACCGCCGATTAGCTGTGTGAAAAAGGGGGCTTTGCGATGATCGCTTCCCTGCGATCATCGCAAAGCGAAAATACCCCATAGGGAACATCGCAAAGCGATCGCTTTTGCAATCGCAAAAAGTCCATCGCAAAGCAATTTCATCACTAAACGGAGCGATCACTATGCGAGGCACCACTGTATTGCCTGACTAGTGAATCTAGCTACATTTACAACCATTTTGCAATGTAAAGACCAGAAATGTTTGTTAAGGGGGAGTCTGCTCAATCAAGGCGTGTCAGGATGGGTGAAGGGGCGCATTCATCCATCTTGCTTGCCTGTCTTTGCAGCCTCTTGCCTCGGCTGCCTGCAGCATTTTCCTTGCCATGCATTTATATGGTTTCTCCCGTGTGAGTTCTTTGATTTGAACTAAGGTTAGCTTCCCGACTGAAACTCTTTCCATCTTCCATGCATCTATATGATATTTCTCTAGTGTGAGTTCTTTGATGGGAACTTAGATGACTCCGACTGAAGCTCTTTCCACATTCCAGGCATTTATATGGTGTCTCTCCTGTGTGTGTTCTTCATTGTGAAGAAACAACATTACAACATTTTCATTTACCAATAGCTTTCAACTTTATATATTTCAACATTATCAACTTCCACAGATTATTTATTTATTTATTTATTTATTTATTTTATTTATATCCTGCCTACCTAGTCAATTAAGACCACTTCTAGATTAGAAGAAAACAGTTACTCTTTTCATGTTTAATATTATTGTAGATCTTTCCACATTCCATGCAGCTTATAAGGTGAATTCTGCTAATGAAGAGCTTCTGGTTTCTCTCCTATATGAGTTCTTTGATGTGAACTAAGGTGACTGCTCTGAATGAAGCTCTTTCCACACTCCATGCATTTATAAGGTTTCTCTCCAGTGTGTGTTCGTTCATGTACACTAAGTTCAGTGCTCCGAATGAAGCTCTTTCCACATTCCATGCATTTATAAGGTCTCTCTCCAGTGTGAGTTCTTTGATGTACACGTAGGCTCCTTCTGTGACTGAAGCTTTTCCCACATTCCAGGCATTCACATGGTTTCTCCCCTGTGTGAGTTCTTTGATGTGAACTTAGGGTATATTTGTGCCTGAAGCTCTTCCCACATTCCATGCATTCATATGGTTTCTCCCCTGTGTGCAATCTTTGATGATTACTGAAGTGACTGCTGTAACTAAAGCTTTTTCCACATTCCATGCATTGATATGGTTTCTCCCGTGTGAGTTCTTTGATGTGAACTTAGGTTATACTTGTGCCTGAAGCTCTTCCCACATTCCATGCATTGATATGGTTTCTCCCCTGTGTGGATTCTTTGATGTTTACTGAGATAAGTGCTGTATCTAAAGCTTTTTCCACATTCCATGCATTGATATGGTTTCTCCCCTGTGTGGATTCTGTGATGACTACTGAGATGAGTGCTGTATCTAAAGCTTTTTCCACATTCCATGCATTGATATGGTTTCTCCCCTGTGTGGATTCTTTGATGACTACTGAGATGAGAGCTGTATCTAAAGCTTTTTCCACATTCCATGCATTGATATGGTTTCTCCCCTGTGTGGATTCTTTGATGACTACTGAGATGAGCGCTGTATCTAAAGCTTTTTCCACATTCCATGCATTGATATGGTTTCTCACCTGTGTGAGTTCTTTGATGTCTTCTGAGTCGACTGCTATCACCAAAGCTCTTTCCACATTCCATGCACTGGTATGTTTTCTGCTTTGTGTGAGTTTTCTGATGTGAACTAAGACTACTGCTGTGACTGAAGCTCTTTCCACATTCCATGCACTGATATGGTTTCTCCCCTGTGTGAATTTTCTGATGTGAACTAAGATTACTGCACTGGCTGAAACTCTTTCCACATTCCATTCACTGATATGGTTTCTCCCCTGTGTGAATTTTCTGATGTGAACTAAGATTACTGCGCTGGCTGAAACTCTTTCCACATTCCATGCATTGATATGGTTTTTCTCCACTGTGAGTTCTTTGATGGGAACAGAGGTGTCCCCTCTGACTGAAGCTCTTCCCACATTCCAGGCATTTATATGGTTTCTCCCCTGTGTGAATTCTCTGATGGGCATTTAGGGTACTGCTGTGCCTGAAACTCTTTCCACATTCCAGGCATTTATATGATTTCTCCCCTGTATGAATTCGTTGATGTAAACTTAGCCTATCACTCCGTTTAAAGCCCAGTCCCCATTCCATGCAATCATACAGTTTTTCCCTGGTATGAGTTTTCTGATGTACAATTAGGGTACTTCTGTGCCTGAAACACTTTCCACATTCCAGGCATTTATATGGCTTCTCTCCTGTGTGAATTCTTTGATGGGAACTAAGTTGATCTCCCCAACCGAAGCTCTTCCAGCATTCCAGGCATTCATATGGTTTCTCCCCTGTGTGAGTTCTTTGATGTTTACTTAGATACATTTGGATTGTCAAGATTTATAAACATCAGCTGGAGATTTCTTTTTCTTTGTTATTTATTTATTTATTTATTTAATTTATATCCCGCCTATCTTGTCCACATTCGTTTTGCCTTTTTCCTCCTTATCGGTATCAATTTTTCTCCTTTCCTTCTTCTCAATAATTTCTTATCAGTAACAGAAAGGGTGGTTCCACTGACTTCTGGTTGTCCAGTTTGTGACCTGATGGAGGGAAAAAAGAGAAAAAGGAGTAAAACACCAAAGGCCATCTGATTGGGGATTAAGCAAGGTATTTTTAATTAATTTTTATTGATCATGGGGAAAGGACCCAATAGACCATTGACAGGGAACCTATGCCTCGCATACCACAGCTGGCATTCAGAGCCCTCTCTGTGGGCATGTGAGCTAAAAGTCACCATCAATAAATACTTATCTGTCCACCAATTCCAGATTTTGACACTCCCCCCTATTTATTTATTTTATTTATACCCCATCTATCTGGTTGATATGACCACTCTAGGCACCCCCTACTGGTGCAGTGGTCCAGTGGAGTGGTGCAATGGCACCATTACCAGTCTAAAGCAAAAGGCAAAGCGTGGTGCTTATATACCGCCCCATAGTGCTTCAAGCACTCTCTGGGCGGTTTACAAGTTAATTATGCAAGCTACACATTTTACCAACCTGGGAAGGATAGAAGGCTGAGTCAACCTTGAGCCAGCTACCTGGGTCCGAACCCCAGGTCGTGAGCACAGTTTTGGCTGCAGAACAGAGGTTTAACCACTGCACTATGAGTCTAGCCCAATGGGGGATTGGAGGACCAGTAAGTATTTCTCTGTTAATACCACCCCTAGGAGGAAAAAGACCATAAAGAAGGCTGATTGCTGAAGATGCTTTTGAATTGTGATGCTGGAGGAGACTCTTGAGAGTCCCCTGGACTGCAAGGAGAACAATCCTATCCATTCTGAAGGAAATCAACCTTGAGTGTTCACTGGAAGGACAGATCTTGAAGCTGAGGCTCCAATACTTTGGCCATCTCATGAGAAGAGAAATCTTGGGAAAGACCTTGATGTTGGGAAAGTGGGAAGGCAAGAAGAGAAGGTGAAGACAGAGGATGAGATGGTGGGACAGTGTCATTGAAACTACCAACATGAATTTGACCCAACTCCAGGAGGCAGTGGAACACAGGAGGGCCTGGTGTGCTCTGGTCCATGGGGTTACGAAGTGTTAGACATGACTTAACAACTAAACAACAACAGAGGGGAAGCATTTAACCCTTGCAGAGCAAGGGAAGTTGTTTTTTCTAAACTAAAACCTCAGCATTCAGGTTTAATTGCAGTGTTGGCACTTTGAAATAAATAAGTTGGTTTTGTGTTGCAGTTCGGTCACTCAGGCTCAAAAATGTCCGCCATCACTGCGATAGATGCACTAAGGTCAGCTGAAAAGGAAAGGATCCTTCTTGCTTAATTCCATTTCATTTGTGTGTAGAGACAGAAAAGGAGGGTCAGGATCATAAAACTGTGTATGTGAAAATCATAAAATGTCTTTATATATTTAAAATAAAATGCAACACTCAGAAGACTCTGAAAGGCTTTCATGGCCGGGCTCTAATGGTTGCTCTGGGATTTTTGGGCTGTTAGGCTTTCTGGGGTTTCACCAGTCTCTGTGACTGGCATCTTCAGTTTCACTTTTCTGAGAACACAGATAAAGTTCTAGTTCCTGTCCTCTGAAGATGCAGAGCACAGACTGCAGAAACATTAGGAAGAAAAACCTCCAGGACATGGTCAAAGAGCCCCCAAAACCCACAACAACCACTCAGAAAGTTCTTCAGAATTGTTTTGCTTTTGAGATAAAAATCGCAATCCAGTTAGGGAGGTGAGACCTTCGGATCGGAGCTTAGAATGTGTTTTGAATACTCAGCATATGAAATGTATGTCTTCTGATTTGCAAGGAGAGAGTGAATGTGAGACAGAGATAATATACATTTCGGTCTGTCAAAAAGGTTCAGAGAGTGGGGACGTTGCACAACAGTGATCCTCAAGCTTTTCCCAACCGTGGACTGGTTGAGGTGTGTGTGGCATGTTCACGGGGGCATGGCACGCTCATGGGGGGTGTTTGCGGGGAGTTCGTTTAAGGTCCACTATGGCTAAAGTATTAGGTAGATAACTGGTTCAAGTGTTTTCCAGACTAGGCTTCCCTAAATAAGTTTTCACGGATCAAGGAACTAACTTTATGAGTCAGACCTTCCGAGCAAAATGGTGGCTCTTAGAAGTTAAGCGAGTATATGCAGCTGTATATCACCCCCAGACTAATGGGCTGGGGGAGAGATTTAACAAAACTATGAAAGGGATGTTGAGGAAGCTAGTGTTAGAGAAACCCAAAAGATGGCATTTTATAGTAGCAACAATGATGTTTGTTATTAGAGAGATACCTCAGGCCTCTATGGGATTTTCACCTTTTGAGATTATGTACGGGTGGAACCCTAGGAGAGTATTAAATTTAGTAAAGGAAAAATGTGAGATTGGGAAGGCTGAAGCTTAAATAGTGGTTCAACAAGTGATAGAACTGAGAGATCATCTGAGTAAAGTAGCAGAAATGGCCAAGTAACAGGTATTTTCCATGTGAATTTGTTAAAAGAATGGAAAGAGAGAAGACTTGGGGCCTGAGGCATTAATTTGCAAGCGGACACCAGAGTAGATTTGCTTAGGAGAAGGGTTAAATACAGAACAAGTTAATCAGATGAGAGATTTAAAGAAAAGATTTAAGGATGTTTTTTCCAACAAACCTGGGTTAACATCTGTAGTGAAACATCAGATTAACACCCCACCTCAAGTAGTAGATAGAACTGAAGGACGTAATTGGCCTCATCACCTCAAAGAGACTATCAATAAGGAGGTGGAAGAAATGTTGAAATTAGGGGTGATAGAACCATCATTTAGTCCATGGAGGAGTTATCTCATAGTGTTCTTGAAACCAGATAGAACTGTGAGATTATGAATAGACTTCAGAAAAGTGAATGAAGTATTTACATTTGATGCCCAAGTGTGTGGGCCACTCTGAAGCCTCTGCCAACTCAGGCCTCCAGGAGTGCTCACTACTTTTCTTCAACTGCTGCCACCAAAGATTATTTAATATTCAAAAAGGACAAGTGTTTCTTCCAAACAAAACTTGTTTATTGATTTCACAAAATAAGTAAATCACAGGTAAATAATCAAGTTGTAAATCACGGTTTCTCATTCACTATAGCACACACAGACTTTTCCCTCACTGACTATTTGGCTCACAGGGCTACTAACATGTTAATCACTAACTCTCAGTCTCTCAATCTATCAATCTCCTCCCTCACACATCACATACCCCTATATATGTTCCAGCTCCTCCCCCTTCTGTACCACCTTCCGTCCCCTCATTGGCTGATGTTCCACTGCCCAGCTGTGACGGACAGGTGAGAGCAGGGCTGTATGTTACACCAAGGTAAAAGATTTACTAGAAAAGTTAGGGAATGCAAAATTCCTATCATTAGTACATCTGATGAAGGAGCTTTGTCATGGTGAAGCTAGCAGCTCTTGGGAATAGCTCCTGGGAGAAGCTAGAACAGATTCGGTCGGGGATTCCCCTAGAAAGGAGGATTTGAGGGGAGGTCAGGAGAGACCTTTCTGTAGCAGTTTTGTGAGCCGCAGAAGTTAGAAGATTGGGCAGCAACTCGATTTTTCTTTCTTCTGGAAATTCACATAAGCACGACCAAAGACGGGCGCCATTTTTGGCAACCAGCCAGGACAGCTCCGTTCACTGAGCATAAGAGAACAAGAAGCACAGAGAAAATATACAATAACAAGTAAGTGGAAGCCCTTGCTCTATGAAAAACCCCATTAAAATGAAGAGCAAGTGAGTGTGGAAATTTATGACCGAAAAGAGATAAGGAGCGACGTATTTAGCATGTTGGCTTGCATTGCAAATGTGAAAGGAAAATAGTTCTGTCTTCAGCAAGCTGTCCAAGGTCAAACTGATTCAAGGGAACAGAAATAGCTTATGTTTTTATAAAAGGAAAATTCCCGGAGAATCAGCACTGGACAGGCTTTGAGAGATTAAAACTTGGTGTAAGCTGTTCACTTTGGACCTTTTTCTCCCTCTGGACATATATTCTTACACTGTGTGGGACTCTGATCTTTTGTGGATAGTACACTTTGCGGGACTCTGACTGGGAAACTGAGTTGGACCCCCCTTTCTGGGGAAAGAGAAATAAGCCTTTGGAGTAAAAAGAAAAAAAACCAGACTGTGAGTTGTGAACTGAGAGCCATACAGTTTGAACTGAACTTAGGACTTTAATAAATGTCATTCTGATAACACAGCCCTGCTGGGTGAAGGTAATAATAAACTTTGAGAACAGGAAAGAAGAAACAGATGGTCTGGAGGCTGGCGGTGAGAGAAGGGATTAAACAAAACATCTGAGAAACTCATGTTTTAATTTTTTTTCCTGTATGAGTTTGCCTGCTATTTTTTGATAATACTGTAATAGTTATAATTTAACACATTGGACTTGAGGTGGATTTATATGTCATGTATATTTGGGCAAAAGGGAGAGGGAGCTCCAAGTGAGGGACTGATTTGTTGATAAAACAGTGGAGACTGAAGAGTGTATAGATCAGATAATTCTGGAAAGATGGAACTGCTCCCCAAGAAAACTAGAGATCAACGACCAGAGTGGTGGGTTTTTTTTCCAAATGTCTGTGTTGACACAATTTAAGCAGGTAAATTACTTTCTGGATCAGATGGCAGATTTAATTAAAGATTTCAAGGAAGAGAGAATAGTAGAGGTTAAATCACAGCCAAAAGAAATGCCAGAACCGTATGTACTGAAAGCAGTAACAGATAATATAAAGGGGATGAAGTGTCACCCAGCAGCGATAGCAGCTAGAAAAACTGAGGTTAAAAATCGTACTATTGATTTAGTTGTTGTCCCCCCTTACAAAGCACGGAAGAAAACAGAGTCACAGAAACAAAGAAGCGTATGGAGAAAATGGGAGAAGTGAGCGGAATTTATATTATTTCAGGCCTGTCGAGTGTATTTTTAAGACAAAAGGAGGAGAAAAGAGGGGATGTATCTTACAACTGGTCTTGGTGTTCTGATGGTGTTGGAATAACTTAGATCTAAGCTATGTTATAATTGCTAGTTGAAAGCCAAGGTGGTAAATTAATAGACAAATAGTTAAAAAAAGAGAAGAATCAGAAAGATGAGCTTTTATGGGAGATCTCTACACTCCCCTTTGAGATGTTCTGTAAACATGACAGTGGTCTCTATTTAAATACTTTTGATGTTTGATTTAAGTTGAAACATCGTGGTGCAGAGTTTTACCGTATATGCCGGCGTACAAGATGGGTTTTGGGCCCCCCAAAACATGCCTCCAATTGGGGGGCCCGTCTTGTATGCTGGGTGCCAGGAAGGAGGAGCTGCCGCCGCCGCCGCCGCGAGAGTGATGCGGGGCCGCGCTGGCCAGGAGGAAGGGATGGAGGGACGGAAGCGGCGCACGTTCGCCCGCCCGCCACCCGTGTTTCCCCTCTTCCTCCTCCTCTTCCTTCTGCAACCTGGGAGGAGCGCAGGCGGGCAGGCAGGCAGGTGGAGGGAGGGAGGCGGCGCTCGCTCGCTCGCAAACACCCCCCCACTTTCCTCTTCCTCCTCCTCTGCTTTCCCTCTTCCTCCTCCTCCTTGAGGCAGGCAGGCAGAGGGAGGGAAGCGGCACCCCCTCCTCCTGCCGCTGCCCCCCCAAGCCTCTTCCCGGCACCGCATTTTTTGGGGGGGTCGTCTTATACGGCCCATCGCCCAGTACGGTGGCATATACAGTAGCTCTCTTTAGAACATGAACCTTCAAAGAGTCGGGTTCCCTTGGGCATGCAATGTCAGCTGGACCAGAGAGATGTGTGTCGACTCCGCTTCCTGTTGAGATAGCCCTTAGTCAGGAAAATGCCCCCATTTGGAGTTACATCCTTAACACCATATTTGTGTAGCACATTCCGAATGACGGTTATATGCCTTTGCATTTAAAAATGTTTCATACAAAAATATTACAGAATATTGTATGAGCTCATACTCCTCATTTTTACCACACAGGATTACAGAATTATTAATGATTTGTCATGACAGGGGTGAGCAATTAATTTCTATAGGGGGCCACACGAAAAATCAGAACTGTGTTCGCGGGCTGAGCCAATTATACTTAAAAATAAAACGAAAGAGTGATGTTATGATTGTTTTTATTTTCAACTTGTTAATCTTCGCAAATACCAAAGATTTTTTTTTTTTTTTTGCAGTACGTTAAAAATAAGCAACTGATCAACTTTAGACAAAAAGCTATAAATGGTTTTGATGTTCAGCTTGATCAGTGAGAGAAATCCAGTCTGTCTTGGGCTTGAACAAGTGCTTGAACACCGGACTGGAGCGACGACCGGCAGGCCGGACAGGAGTGGCTCGCGGGCCGTATGTGGCCCTCGGGACGCACTTTGCCTGGGTCCGTGTTATGAGAACAAACAGCTCTACTCTCTGGTTCCATCTATTGGCCAGTCCTAATAATACACTCTAGGAAGGTGTACAGTATTTATGATTTTTTTCTTACTTTTTTTTTCCAAGCAGTGAAGCTGCACGTTCTGATCCCATAGATACGGCAGTCCTCCTGTACTGGGGGCGGTGGCCAGTGAGAAAAGGGAGCCCAGAGTGAAAGAAGTTTGTGTACCACTGATCTAGTATGTTTCCATGATATATTCTCCTGAGTTTTACAAACTTTTATTTAAAAAATTGATTTTAAAAAGGTAAGTGAAAAGACCCGATGATTCCCTTCTCATTCCCTCATTTCCTCCCGTGACTGCAATGATCCCCTAAAGGTGACTGCAATGATCCCCTGAAACTGTCCCCCACCTTCCACAAGAGAGACTCCCCTCCCGTCATGAAAGAAAAAAATGTATCTAAGAGAGTTTTGGGGTCTTGGTAGTGGAAGTATTGATTTGCACTGGGTTGCAAGGATGCATCTAGAAGAATTAAGATCCCAAACAGAGAGACGGTGGACTGGTGTGTTTATATTTTACGGCTTTTACTTTTATTAAGTTTACTTTTTATTCTTCGGTGTATAAAAGTTGTACTAGGAGAGATAATATATTTCTATCTAGTGATTTGTTATCTAGAATTTTTAAATCTGATGTACTTGTATTAAAGGTAATGGTGAATATGGATTTTAAAGTTGTATGTGATTATAAGGAAGTTAAAGGTGTGGGAAAGATACAAGTATTTGTCAACATAAATCTGCAGTAGAAAAAACAGAAAAATAATTGATGGAAATAGGGAGAATGAATTAAAGAGAAGGTTGCAAGCAAAGTTTAATTTGGGATCCAATGAAAGTCTGATAAGAGGTTTATTTATTTATTAGATTTATACACTGCCCATCTAGAATGTGTCTACTCTGGGCGGTTTACAGATATCATTAAAATAAACTAAAGCAAAATCCTGATTAATCATAGAGCCCAAGATGGGAAAAGAAGAAAAGAAGAAGAAAAAGAGAGAGAAAAGAAAAGGGGAGATGGGCTAGGTAATGGTTGTAGGGAAGGCCTGCCTCCTGTATAGCCATGTCTTCAAGTTAGTCATTAAAGGACCTAGTCATTTAAAAAGTCAAAAGAATAAAAGTATGAAAAAGTTGGAGGGTGAAATAAGGTTGGAGATGAATTCTATAAAGGATAGAAGTCTAAAAATTCTCTCAAATATATGGTTAGCTAGAGAAAAAGAATTGCAAGATACTGAAATGGAATCAAATTGATAAGAATTTGATGTACAGTGGTGCCTCGCTTAGCGATGTTAATCTGGGCATCAAAAATAGCTGCTAAGCGATTTCATCGCTAAGCGATATTAAAAAGCCCATAGAAACGCATTAAAACCTGATTAATGCGTTCCTATGGGCTAAAAACTAACCTTAAAATGAAGATCCTCCATAGGGGCAGCCATTTTCCGTGCCTCTAAAGTAAGGCAAAACAGCGGGCGGCCATTTTGAAACCTCCGATCAGCTGGCCAAAAATGGGGGCTTTCCAATGATCGCTTCCTTGCGATCATCGCAAAGCAAAATTTCCCCATAGGGACCATCGCAAAATGATCGCTCTTGGGATGGCAAAAAGTCCATCGCAAAGCGATTTCATCGCTATACGAAGCGATCGCTATGCGAGGCACCACTGTATGTGAAAAATTAGTCCTCTTCACATTTTAGCCATTGCAGTCGAACATTATGTCTCAGGTTTGGTCCCATCCTATGATGAACTAACCTAACCAAGCAAAACCTAGAAAAATTATGAAACTTTACCTAAACTTAAACTGCCCCGAGTAGACCTTTGGTCTAGATGGGCGGGATAGAAATCCAATTAACAAACAAACAAACTACTACATCAACCCAAAGAACACCATACCCCACATCAACATTTCTCCTTTTCTCTCAGGGCTCTAAAACCCCAACCACCCCTTGCTTCCATGTTCAGGGAGGGGGAGGAACCACCTGTTATCCCACACAGCTGGCCGCACAATCCCTCATGGCTCTACCCAATGTTAATTACACACCTCCATCTTATTTCCTCCAAAAGACTTAGACGGCAGGGGGGAAAACCCTAATTCTTTACCCTTCCTTTTTCCCCTGATTTTAACCATTACAGCCCCTTTAGTCATAACATTTAAAACTGAAAATTAATCCTGTACTACCAAACACTTCTTACCTAATTTGAACTTATTTCTTTTCATCTTAAGGTCAGTAGCGAGTTTGTCATTTAGCGCAATGTCCCATACTCCGTTATACCAATCTTCTAATTTAATATCATGTTTATCTTTCCAGTATCTAGCTATTAATAATCTAGCACTTGTCATAAAATTAGAAATCAATTCCTTTGAGCAATAATCAAGTTCTATCTTATCAAAAATTGATAGCAAGGCAATTTTAGAGTTAAATTTGATATCTTTTCCAAAGATATACCATATTTCCTTAAATATCAATTTCTGAATCAATTTACATTCCCATCACATATGGTAATATGTGCCAATTTCTTCATCACATTTCCAACAGGCCTTATAATACAGTGGTTGCCTCACATTACAAGCGCTGTTTTATGACGAAATCGCTTTACGTTGATGTTTTTGCAATCGCAAAAGGAATTTCGCTTTGCGATGATCAGTTCCCTGCTTCGGGAACCGATCATCGCAAAGCGATGATTTTACAACAGCTGATCGGCGGTTTCAAAATGGCCACCCGGTGAAAAACATGGCTCCCCGCTCCTTTCTGGGATGGATTCCTCGGTGAACAAGCAGCGAAAATGGCCGTGCTATTGAGGATCTTCGCTGGATGGTGAGTTTCAAGCCCATAGGAATGCATTAATCAGGTTTTAATGCGTTTCTATGGGCTTTTAAATATCGCATTATGATGTTTTTGTTCTACAACGATTTTGCTGGAATGAATTAACGTTGTAATGCGAGGCACCACTGTAATCGGAATTTATTATGTTGAATTTCACTGGAGTCACGTACCACCTTAAAATAATTTTTAAAAAAATTCTCCTTTTTTCTTCTTGCCGACATTAATCTTAAAACTCTTATCTTCCAAATTTTTATCTAATCCTCTGTTCCTATTTTTGTCTTTAAATCATAGTCCCAAATTGATTTCAGTCATTCTATTTCAATCTCATTTTCCTCCTGATCCAAAATTAGATTATAAATTCTATTTACTACTCTCTTCCTCAAAGCCTCCTGTACATCTTCATGTGATGGTAGAAATTGTTCGTACTTATTACATTCTCTACATTTGGCATTAGTTCTCAACCATTCATTAGTCCATCCATCCAATTGGATACAATTGGACCATGATAATTTATTAGTTTGAAGTTTAACTATAATCTGATCCTTCGATCTAATTTTAATAAACCAATCCTTCAATCCAGCAACTTTTTAATCCTTAAATAAATCAACAAAGCCCTTCAAATTTGCTGGGAAATTTTCTATTTCAGTCACTAATTTTAGTAGTGAAGTAAAGGGACAAAACTCCTTTTTATATCTTTTCCAGACATTTATCAAGTTTCTTAAAAAGGGGTTGTTCACTTGATTTATTATATTTCTTTTTCCTATATTAAACAAATAATTTTCAATATTCCCTTTCTGAGGCTTCCATATCCCACCAAATTAATCTTCCTTCAATATATATATAATATCTCCAATAAATCTTAGTTGATTGGCTATATAATTTTTTTAATATTAGGAATACCTAAACCACCATTTTTTAAAAAGTCTTATAGCAATATCTTTTATTTATTATTGTGTTTTATCTGGTTGTTTTAGTCTGCAGTGTCTCTTCTTTGATTCTGGTGTGGATGCTGTGTTTTGTGGTTCCAATATTTACCTGGCAACAACTGTAAGGTATCCGGTGTACTCCTGCAGTGGCGAGGGGGTCCCTTTTATCCTTTGCTGACCGTAACATTTGTTGTATTTTTGTGGTGGGCCTGAATACTGTTTGTAGGTTGTGTCTTAACTGCCTGATCCACTAGTATATGGACTCCTCCACTATTATCTGAACTTCTTGTTCTACCCACACAACACTCTTCCCCCTCCTTTTCTAAGACAACGGGGGGAATTGCCTTAGTCAGGCTTGTCCAAAGGGAAGCCCTCCCTATGGATCCGAGCCTAAGTTAGGCTTCTGGAACTGAAACCACGGTTCCAGCAGTCTAGCTTCTGTTTCGGTGGATGCAGGACTGGGAGCAATAAGAAAAACACTCTGTAAAGGTTCGGAGAGGGTAGCGTAGTAGATGTTCAAGCTGAGACCCAGGCAATCTGGATTTGAACCCTTACTGGCCAAGAGAATCTCATGGTGTGTATGTGGTTGTTGTTGGGAAGGGCAAAGAATACTTCATACACTCCTTCGACATATCACCTTACACTGGTGCCTCTGGAACAACTCTTTTACAAACCAAAAGTCTCCATAGGAAAGAACATTTCCTCGACAGTATCAGGAACCAGTTGGGGTCACCCAACCACGAACAGCAAGAACGACACCCTTGACTTGAGGCTACCCTGGAGGTGAAGACTCCCGCCTAGTTGGGTATAGTCCGGCCCATGGGGAAGAGGCAGAGCGAGCACTCCAGGAAAGCTGGGGAGTCATATCTGGAGGCCTGAAGTCCATCCCTCTTGATCAAGGGTGATGACCAAACAGACATGGCACCCACTCATGTAGAGACACAGCTGTTAAGAATGAAGGACTCAAGAGTATCTACCTTGAATTTGTATATATTCTTTGTTAGTCTTCTTCTTCTATCCACATTAAAATCTAGGAACAGTTTTTTTAAAAATCTGTGATTTTTAAAGGAGACAACAGAGAATGCGAGAACTATAATGACAGAGAAAAGAACTACACACCTCTTAGGGATGAATCAGAAATCAGGAAAGTCCAGATCCTGGTCACATGGACCACTGAGCTACATGGAAGTCACTCAGGAGGCTGAAGACTGAAGTTGACAGAAGCAAAGTGAACTGCAAAAATATCGGAATTGTGTTACTCACGTTGAG
The DNA here is from genome assembly GCF_051106095.1 of Pogona vitticeps. Lineage (NCBI taxonomy): Eukaryota > Metazoa > Chordata > Lepidosauria > Squamata > Agamidae > Pogona > Pogona vitticeps. The sequence continues at coordinate 15,843,235 of NC_135784.1, forward strand.
AGAAATAGGCAACATCACAATCATCTCACCATCCTCTCTGTCCCTCAGCATCTGTCATGGGTGTTCTGGTGGTGGCTCCTCCAAATGCTCTTGAAGTTACTGAGCAAAAATTAACTGACTTACTTACCTAAGCTTTGCAATGCCTTGCATCTTACTAACTGTACCTCTGATTTAAAAGAAAGAAATCTTCTTACCTGCCTTGCAAATGCTAGAGGGATTTTGAATTAGATTAGTCTCTTCTGGTCCGGAGAAAAACAAATCAGCTCCGTTTCACCCCCTCCTTTGGAGAGAGCTAGAGAAAGAAAGAAAAAAGGAATCAGTTGGGGGGGGGGTTTCTTGGATAAAGAATGTACAGCTTACAGTAAGTGCCTTTGTCTTTTCTTATAACTTGTGGGCTTTCATCTCTCTTAATCTCCTTCAGAAAGCAGAAAAGGGGGAATGGAAAGGCACCAAGGAAAGGAACACCAGGGAGGAAGGAAGGCAAGAGGAGAAGGGGCATTTCATGGATTCTGAGACATGAGCTTTATCAGGGAAGGGCTTAACAACTGGGAGCGAGACAACAACCACAGGCTCTGCTTCCGGTTTCCACAGGCAGGAAAAAGGAGAAGCAGACCAGGCGGCATTTCTCCCAACCGGAAAACCCTTCCAGGTGAGCCAGAAGGGTGTCTGGACAGCGTGTCGGACTTGGGAGACCTGGGTTCCGATCTTCGCTCAGGAGAGGAAGCTTCCTGGTGGGGTTGTCATTGGAGACCCCTCAGCATCTCCCTTCTCCCAAAAATCCCTCTTAGTGTCCCCAGAAGTCAGAAGCAACTTCACAACACAGACAAAGGTGATGCACAGAGAGCACACGATGGAAGGACCTGGATAAAAAGCACAGACTGTAAAAACCTCTTGATTCCCCAGCTGGGATCTGACCTGGGTACTACAAAACCCAGCACGTGGTCCATCCCACCGCTGCCACCATGTGACGAACACGGGTTCGAAAACACACGTGTACGCTTGGACAGAGAGCAATCAGGAGTTTGCACATGCTAAAATGAGCTGAAGAGTCCAATTCAGCCAGCCATGCTACAACACTCCTTCTCACAAATCCTCTGTTTGGACGGACGATGAATGGATCTGGTTTGCTTTTATCTCTGACAGATCGTCTGGAAAAATGCAACTGAATCGAGAGCCCCTTAAGATTTTGATCTGGCAACGGTGCCTGTGCAAGAAGACAATGTCGTCCAGGACACCTCCCAGAGGAGGGGCCTGTTTTGCTTGCCCCCTTCCCCTCCTTCTTCTTCCCCAAACCCCTTTCCCACTGCCTTGCCTCCCTCCCTCCCTCCCTCAGGCCCTGGCCCCCTCTTTCCTGCCCCCCTGCCAGGGCTCCTCTCCAACCAGGGAAACCGAAGCCCCCTCCAGTCGCCCCCCAGGCTTTGGCCAGAGGAGGAAAGGAAGGGCAGAGAGCCAGGCTGGTTTCCCTTCTCCTGCCCCCCCCTTTTTTGCACCCCTCCAGGCGGGCAGGATCCCTTCCTTCCTGGACACGCACTCAGACATTTCCCCCCCCCTGCGTGTCATTCAGGAAGGAAGGATGAGGAGGGGGAGGACTGAGAGGGAGAAGGATGATGGAAACCTCCCCCCCCCCCAATCCTTTATCCACTTGCAGGAGATGCGAAGATCAGCCTCACAAACACACATAGAAACATCCACAGGTACCTTGCTCTGGTGGGTCATTTGGGGGGGGGCAGAGTGTCTACCTGTCCCTACGGGTGGGATCTTGCCCCCCCCACATGTCTTAATCATCTTCAAATATCATCCCCCGGGGAGAGGGGGAAGAAGGCCTCCTTTGCAAGGGGGAAGATTTGCAATCGAGAAGGCAGGGAGGAGACCCCCTCCCCCTCTTTTTTTATCAGCCTTCCTTTTTTGACACACACACACACACACACAAACACACACACACACACCAATATTTCGCACCCCCCCCCATGGCTCACCTCCTGGCAGGTCCTGATGGCGGAAACTCCCGGAGGACCCCGCCTTTGCAAGCGCCCTCCCCCCCCCCGGAGACCATAGAGACGGGCAGTTCAGAGGCGCCCTCTCCCCGCTTCCGGTTCCTGTTTGCAGAAACGCCAAAGGGGAGGAGCTGCTCTACTTCTTTCCTAGCTCTAAGTTTCCCCTTCTCTCTTCCAAACAAGGGAAAAGGGGGGGGGGGAGGGAGGGGAAGGCCTGGTTTAGACTTCAAAGCCAAAATTAGGGCCAAAGGGCAAGAATTTCCTCCTTTCCTCTATCATCATCATCATCTTCTGTTCCCGGCTCTCAGCACCTCCTTCCCCCCCCCCCCCCGGCTCTTCATTAATTGAAACCGCTCTTTGGGGGGGGGGGTTGCGGAGAACACAGAGGAGTTCCCCTGCCCCTTCTTGCCCCCCCCCACACACCCGTCTCCTTTACAAGAGAATAGAGGGGGGGGAACCCAGAGCTACGAAGGAGGAGGAGGGAGGAGCGCCTCCCCTTGGGCGTTTCTCTAAACCGGAAGTGGCGGAGGGGGCGCGTCTGTCTCCTCCCATCTCTAAACCGGAAGTGGCAGAGGGGGCGCGCGTCTGCCTCCTCCCATCTCTATGATCCCCCGGGAGAAGGCGCTTCCCAGGTGGTGTCCTTGGGAGGGTCGCCGCGTCAGGACCTGCAAGGAGGCGAGCCATTTGGGGGGGGGGGGGGAAGGGGTGCAAAATAATTCGGGTGAGGGGCGTCAAAGGAAGAAGGGAGGTGAGAAAGGAGGGAGGGAGGGGGGTTCTTCTCCCTGCCTGTTCGGTTGCAAATACAAGCCTTCCCTCCGTTTGGTCTCCATTGCACGGACCTTGCAATGGTCTTGCAAAGGAGGACTCACTTCCCCCCCTCCCCGGGGGATGATATTTGGAGATGATGATGATGGAGGGGGGGGGTGTTGGATGTCTTGAGGGAGGCAAAATCTCGCCCGTAAGGACAGGGAGACAATCTGCCTACAAGACCCACCAGAGCGAGAGCGAGAGAGAGGGGTGTGTGTGTGTGTGTGTGTGTGTGTGTGTGTGTGTGTGTGTGTGTGTGTGTGTGTGTGTGTGTGTGTGTGTGTGTGTGTGTGTGTGTGTGTGTGTGTGTGTGTGTGTGTGTGTGTGTGTGTGTGTGTGTGTGTGTGTGTGTGTGTACGCCCGCGTTTGTGAGGCTGTTCCTCCTTCGCATCTCTTGCAAGCGAATAAAGGGGGGGGAGGGAAGAGGGAGGTTTCCATCATCCTTCTCGCTCCCAGCCCGCCCACCCCCTCTTTCATCTTTCATTAAAAACGGTTCCTGAGTGACACGGGAGTGCGTGTCCGAGAAGGGAGGGATCCTGCATGCCTCCAGGGGAGCAAAAAGGGGGGCTGGAGAGGGAAACAAGCCTGGCTCTTTTCTCTTCCTTTCCTCTTCCGCCTAAAGTCTTGAGGGGGGGGGGACTGGAGGGGGCTTCGGGGTCCCTGGATGGGGAGCAGAAGGGAAGGGCATAAATCAATGTGATCAAGCTTTCATTAAATCTTCCCTGGCACAAGGTGAGGGACGGAGAAGACACGGTGAGGCGGCCTGTTCTTCTCCACACACAGAAAGGAAGGTGTGGGTGCGAAATCGAAGGTCGAACAGGTCTCTTTGCCCCTCTACGAGATGAGGCTGGAGATTCAATGGGTAGATTGGAAAACCTCAAAGATCCTGATTACGTAGATTCAAAGAGGTTGCCGGGGGAATTTCTGTGCTCTGAAGACACTTCTGACTTATGGGAACGCTAAGAGGGATTTCTGAGAAAAATGCAGTGCTCAGGGATCGCCAATGGCACCCCCACCGTGAAGCTTCCCCTCCTGAGTGAAGGTTGGAAGCCAGGTCTTCCAAGTCCGACACGCTCTCCAGACCCCATCCTGGCTCACCTGGAAGGGTTTTCCGGTTGGGAGAAATGCCTCCTGGTCTGCTTCTCCTTTTTCCTGCCTGTGGGAACCGGAAGCAGAGCCTGTGGTTGTTGTCTTGTTCCCAAACCCTTCCCTGACCAAGCTCTTGTCTCACAATCCGTGAGATGCCCCTTCCTTCTTCTCTTGCCTGCCTCCCTCCCTGGTGTTCCTCTCCTTGGTGCCTTTCCATTCCCCTTTTTTCTCCTTTCTGAAGGAGATTCAAAGAGATGGAGCCCACAAGGTATAAAAAAAGGCAAAGGCACTTACTGTAAGTTGTAGTTTCCTTTATCCAAGAAGGCCCTGAAACTGATTCCTTTTTTTTTTCTCTCTCTCTCTCCAAAGGAGTGGGTGAAACGGAGCTGATTTCTCCTTGACCTGAAGAGACATATCTAATTCAAAATCCCTCCGGCATTTGCAAGGCAGGTAAGAAGATTTCTTTGTTTTAGATCAGGGGTACAGTTAGTAAGATGCAAGGCATCTAGCCGCCTAGAGTGGTTTCAATGAGACTAGATAGGTGGGATATTAAATAAATAAATAAATAAATAAATAAATAAATAAATAAATAAATAAATAAATAAATAAATAAATAAATAAATAAATAAATTGTAAAGCTCAGATAAGTAAGGCAGTTAAATTTTGCCCAGTAATATCATGAGCATTTTGGGAAGCCATCACCATGGCAGATGCTGAGGAACAGAGAGAATGCTGAGATGGTTGTGATGTTTCCTGTTCTTTCTCTCAAAGGACTAAATTGGTACAACCGCCCCCTGTATTTTTCCAGTTCCATTTGCTTCTGCCAACTTCAGTCTGCAGCCTCCTGAGTGACTTCCACGTAGCTCAGTTCTCTGTGTGACCAGGGTCTGGACTTTCCTGTTTTCTCATCCATCTTAAGAAAAGTGTAGTTCTCTTATGTGTCATTATAGTTCTGCCATTCTCTGCTGTCCCATCAAGATTTACAAAGTTTTTTAAACATTTTTTTAATTATTAGATTGCACCACATAAGCCTAATACCACATAGAAAAAACACACACAATAAAAATACAATTGCATATCACATAGTGCCACCATCACCTTCAGGGCTAGCATTAAACTTCACTCAATCCATTTTCCCTCCAAAAATTCATCGTTTCTTCCCTCAGTGTATACCCCTTTTTTTCCTGGGCTTTCTTTTTGTCTCCTGACCACATGGCCTGGGGGTGGGGCCTAGGGGTGGGACTTCCTGCTTTAAAAGAGCGTGTCACAGGACCGCGTGCCTAATGGCGTGCAAAATTCTCAAATTTTGTATCTGGCCTTAATATGGTAAATAGGAAAGCCAATTAGATTTGCATAAGCCTGGGAGTCTGGAAAGTTTTAAGGATCAGATCGTACTTTTGCACTATTAAAGAGCAGGCCAGGTAGGTGGGGCTCGTCAGCCATGGAAGGCAGCCCATCTAGGAGAAGGAAAACTCCGATTTCAAACCTCCACTGCCTTGTGGCTATATCCACTCATGGAAAAGGCTTCAGGAGTTAACCTCGAGGCAAAATCCGGAGCTGGAGTCCCGAAGGAGCATGTGTTGTTCTGCCAACTCCTGTGACATTGCTGGAACCAGTTGTATTGGCTCTTGCCTTTCCATTGGATCATTTCAGCAATGTGGAGAGGGGGGATCTGCTGCTTGGGTAACAGCCTATCCTCCATATTACTTTATCCAGGCTTCATGCTCTGGAGAGGACACTCCTCGATTCAGAGCATGTTACCATAGTCTCTTGAGACTGAAGGATGCCTATGTATACCCCTTCCCTCTCCGAAATACATATTCCAGGAATACACTCCATATGTTCCCGAAATAATTATTTTTTGATTGGCCTCTTCTTATTTTCATATCACATGTCAGTTTATCATTAATTGCCATATCCCATAATTCTCTGTACCATTTCTTTAAACTGAATTGATCTCCACTTTCTTGCAAAAATTAATCTTGCAGCCATAATCATTATTACTATTAAATCCTTATTTCTTTCAACGATTCTTCTTAACCAAATTCAATAACGGGGACATTGAACAGGAAGGCATCCAAAGTGGAAGTGAAAGGAAAGTCCGATGCTGAAAAAAAATGCATAGGAACCTGGAACGTAAGATCTATGAACCTTGGTAAGCTGGATGTGGTCAAACAGGAGATGGTAAGAATAAACATTGCTGTGGCGATCCCCTCTGAAGCCTCTTAGTTTTTTTGATGTTGAGTTTCAGGCCGTTTTTTGCACTCTCCTCTTTCACCCTCATTACAAGGTTCTTTAATTTGTCCTCACTTTCTGCCATCAGAGTGGTATCATCTGCATATCTGAAGTAGTTGATATTTCTTCCGGCAATGTTAACTCCGGCTTGGGTTTCATCCAGTCCAGCCTTCCGCATGATGTATTCTGCATATAAGTTAAATAAGCAGGGGGACAATATACAGCCTTGTCGTACTCCTTTCCCAATTTTGAACCAATCAGTTGTTCCATGACCAGTTCTAACTGTTGCTTCCTGTCCCACATATAGGTTTCTCAGGAGACAGATAAGGTGGTCAAGCACTCCCATTTCTTTAAGAACTTGCCATAGTTTGCTGTGGTCCACACAGTCAAAGGCTTTTGCATAGTCAATGAAGCAGAAGTAGATATTTTTCTGGAACTCTCTGGCTTTCTCCATAATCCAGCGCAAGTTAGCAATTTGGTCCCTAGTTCCTCTGCCTCTTCGGAATCCAGCTTGTACTTCTGGGAGTTCTCGGTCCACATACTGCTGAAGCCTACCTTGCAGGATTTTGAGCATAACCTTGCTAGCGTGTGAAATGAGTGCAATTGTACGGTAGTTGGACATTCTTTGGCACTGCCTTTCTTTGGGATTGGGATGTAGACTGATCTTTTCCAATCCTCTGGCCACTGTTGGGTTCCAAACTTGCTGGCATATTGAATGTAGCACCTTAACAGCATCATCTTTCAAGATTTTAAATAGTTCAACTGGAATGCCATCACCTCCACTGGCCTTGTTGTTAGCCAGGCTTTCTAAGGCCCACTTGACGTCACTCTCCAGGATGTCTGGCTCAAGGTCAGCAACTACATTGTCTGGGTTGTCCGGGATATCCACATCTTTCTGATATAATTCCTCCGTGTATTCTTGCCACCTCTTCTTGACGTCTTCTGCTTCTGTTAGGTCCCTCCCATTTTTGTCTTTTATCATGTTCATCTTTGCGCAAAATGTTCCTCTAATATCTCCAATTTTCCTGAACAGATCTCTGGTTTTTCCTTTTCTGTTATTTTCTTCTATTTCTTTGCATTGTTCATTTAAGAAGGCCCTCTTGTCTCTCCTTGCTATTCTTTGGAAGTCTGCATTCAATTTTCTGTGACTTTCCCTATCTCCCTTGCATTTTGCTTCCCTTCTCCTCTCTGCTATTTCTAAGGCCTTATTGGACAGCCACTTTGCTTTCTTGCATTTCCTTTTCTCTGGGATGGTTTTTGTTGCTGCCTCCTGGACAATGTTACGAGCCTCTATCCAAAGTTCTTCAGGCACTCTGTCCACCAAATCTAGTTCCTTAAATCTGTTCTTTACTTCCACTGTGTATTCATAAGGGATTTGGTTTAGATTATACCTGAGTGGCCCAGTGGTTTTTCCTACTCTCTTCAGTCTAAGCTTGAATTTTGCTGTAAGAAGCTGATGATCAGAACCGCAGTCAGCTCCAGGTCTTGTTTTTGCTGACTGTATAGAGCTTCTCCAGCTTTGGCTGCAGAGAATATAATCAATCTGATTTCGATATTGCCCATCTGGTGATTTCCATGTATAGAGTCGCCTCTTGTGTTGTTGGAAAAGAGTGTTTGTGATGACCAGCTTATTCTCTTGACAAAACTCTATTAGCCTTTGTCCTGCTTCGTTCTGAACTCCAAGGCCAAACTTCCCTGTTGTTCCTTTTATCTCTTGGCTCCCTACTTTAGCATTCCAGTCCCCTAGAATGAGAAGAACATCTTTCTTTGGTGTCAGTTCTAGAAGGTGTTGTAAATCTTCATAAAATTGTTCAATTTCAGTCTCCTCAGCAATGGTGGTTGGTGCATAAACTTGGATTATTGTGATGTTGAAAGGTCTGCCTTGGATTCGTATTGACATCATTCTATCATTTTTGAGATTGTATCCCATTACAGCTTTTCCCACTCTTTTGTTGACTATCAGGGCTACTCCATTCCTGCTGTGGGATTCTTGCCCACAGTAGTAGATATGATAATCATCTGAGCTGAATTCGCCCATTCCTGTCCATTTTAGTTTGCTCATGCCCAGGATGTTGATGTTTATTCTTGCCATCTCCTGTTTGACCACCTGCAGCTTCCCAAGGTTCATAGATCTTACATTCCAGGTTCCTGTGCAGTAGAACATCACATAAGACTTTTAATATTTACATACATTTTTTCCAAATAACGCACAACATATAACATTTAACAAGGTGCAAATCAACAATTTATCGCTTTTGCTACATTCGCCAAGTCCATTCCCTTCTTCATAAGTCTTTGGAGCGCATTGACAGGGCGTCTGCCACAACATTATGAGTCTCTTTTGTCCACATTTTAATTTTGCTTTTTCCAAGTTTTATGACATATGATACCAGAGTTCTCTCTCACCACCTCGTTACTGTCCTCTTCGAAAGTCCAAGACCATCAAAAGTCCAAAACTGTAGTCATGGAGGAGTGGTAGTGCTCATAAAGGAACTGTCCTACCCTCCGGCGCGCCTTGAGATGTGGTGAAGTCCACTTCCCTCTGCACCTTCACGATACTCGCGACTTGTAGACAGCTGGGGTTCCTCGCCAACCTGCAGCTTCCCTCTCAGGAATGACCTAGGAAGAAGGTTCTTGCAGTCATCCGCCTGGCTCGGCGCAGCTCCTGTCTCGAATCCAGAACCTCTGCGATGGCGACGCCTCTCTGGCACTCAGAACCTCTCCGCAAGCGGTCTGCCTCTGGTGCTGTCTTCCATCTCTTTCCGTCTTGTAATTTTAGCTGCTCTACAGAGTTTCACCTCTCCCTCTGGAGCTGCTATTGTGATGCTCTCGGTTAAACCCTTTAGGTAGGGCCTAGCAAGATTCAGCCTAACTCTCAATCCTTTTGCATTTTGCACCACTGGCATGGTTAGGCTACATTGCAACCTATTAAGCTTTTGATAGGTCACCCCTCTGCCTTCCCAGTATGGCCATGCATGTTTTCGCAGGGTCTTTTTCCTTCTCTTATATTGACCCAACTTTGCTTTCCGGCCCCAAAGTTTGGCTAGATAGGTTCGTTCTCTATACAGTGTAACTGCCTGTGGGTGTGCAACCCCGGTGTCAAATCTGTGCACTACACCCTTGGCTACTTCGGGCTCGTTGGAGCAAACATGCTTGCCCGTCAGAAGCACGGCTCTAGCTTCTCTTTGTTGTTCTGGGGTTACTGAGGGACTGATTTGGTCCTCCTCTGGGGTATATTTGTGTTCCCCCCTCCTTTCCCCATAAGACAACTCGAGGCTTTCACTGTCTGCTCCTTTCAATGACAGCAAGACAACCTTTTCCTTCCTACAGTAGGGCATGATCATTTTCACCCGGTCCACTATCCTGCCTGTCTTTCCCTTTAACAGTTCAATGTAATCTCCCTTGTTCACTTGGGAGGTTGCTTGCATCATCTTAGAAGGGAAATAGGTTCCTAGAAACTTGAAGAGCTCAGAAATAAACTTCCTGCTACCCATTTGCCTCAGCAGAGCATCTACAATGTTCTGAGCCTCAATATTCTTCAGGGGAACTGCCTCGAGATAACGTGTTGCACATTCCGTGAGATTCAGACTGAATTTGTTTCCCCTCAGGGTAACTCTGGGCAACAGTTTGACCATGTCTACCCCAATGTGTTGGACTGGGTTCAAAATGACAGCTGAAGGACACAGTTTGGCGTCAGATTTGCCACTGCACTCCCCTTGCCTCTGACCTCCTTCACACCTCTGGCCATATTCTTTTAACTGCTCTTCCCTTTCAAGGCAGTAAATAAAGGTAAAGGTAAAGGTTCCTCTTCACAATTTTTGTCCAGTCGTGTTTGACTCTAGGGGGCGGTGCTCATCCTCATTTCCAAGCCATGGAGCCAGCGTTTTGTCCGAAGACAATCTTCCGTGTTCACATGGCCAGTGCGACTTAGACACGGAACGCTGTTACCTTCCCACCGAGGTGGTCCCTATTTATCTACTTGCATTTGCATGCTTTCGAACCACTAGGTTGGCGGGAGCTGGGACAAGCGACGGGCACTCACTCCATCATGTGGATTCGATCTTACGACTGCTGGTCTTCTGACCCTGCAGCACAGGCTTCTGTGGTTTAGCCCGCAGCGCCACCACGTCCCTAAGTTTCACACTGTCTCTCACTCACAGAATCTCTCTTCATACTCCCTACACCAGCCTTTATATCCAGTCCCCTCCCCCCTTGGCTCCACCTTCCGTCCCCTCATTGGCTCCTTCTCCACTGCTCACCTGTGATGGATAAGTGAGGGCAGGGCTTTTCGCTACAATTGCCATCCTGGGCTCAGTGAACTAATATGGACAGGAATGGGCGAATTCAATTCATACAATTATCATATCTACTATTGTGGGCAAGTATCCCATAGAAGGAATGGAGTAGCCCTCATAATCAACAAAAGAGTGGGAAAAGCTGTACTGGGATACAATCTCAAAAATAATAGAATGATTTCAATACGAATCCAAGGCAGACCTTTCAACATCACAATAATCTAAGTTTATGCACCAACCACCAATGCTGAAGAGGCTGAAATTGACCAATTCTATGAAGATTTACAACACCTTCTAGTACTGACACCAGAGAAAGATGTTCTCATTATATGGGACTGGAATGCTAGCATAGGGAGTCAAGAGATAAAAGGAACAACAGGGAAGTTTGGCTTTGGAGTTCAAGACTAATCAGGGCAAAGACTGATAAGAGTTTTGTCAAGAGAAGAAGCTGGTCATCACAAACACTTTTTTCCAACAACACAAGAGCCGACTCTACACATGGACATCACCAGATGGGCAATACTGAAATCAGATTGATTATATTATCTGCAGCCAAAGATGGAGAAGTTTTATA